>NC_090372.1:149646056-149956526 GCF_036365525.1 Heterodontus francisci | reverse complement strand
CCCATGTAACTGAATCTTGTGAAAACACGTGAACCTCAAAGAGAGAAAAGTCTCCTACATGAACAAGGTTTAAGAAGAACACTGGGCCCTGACAAACAGCAAGACAACCTACAATCAAGTGAGCTCGAAGCACCGTAAGCAAGAAAATCTGATATTGCCTCAAACCTCTCTGTACTATATTTTCCCTTTCCTCTTTGCATGCGTGTATCACATGTGCATGCTAGTATGGGCGTATCGTATATCTGCAGGTGTGAACCGTATTAGAGTTTAAGTTTAAGGTTTAATAAATTTCACTTTCTTTCTTTAAACCTAAGGAAGCCTGTTTATACTCATTTCTGTGTCTTATAATTGGAAAGCTGTGGACAAGGATTCACAAAGGGGGAGCTCAAAACACTGTTTAAAATTAAACCCTGTTTAAAATTAAGACCAAGTGAAGACAGCAAAAGACCCCTAGACACCTTTCTCACCTGGTTGTAACAGAAATTTGGGTGCTAGTGTCCGGAATTTAACCCACAGACGAACGAGTGAAATTGGAAGTGGGAAGCCAAATTGTTCCCAATCAAAAAGAGCAAAATATCAATACAGGTTTTCTTGTCATTGTGTGTGATTGAATACTAACATGTCTGCAATTGAACAGAGTTGCTCTCCAAGCCAGGGTGAAGTAACTTGGGATAAGTTAAAAGCACTGTCTATGGAGAAGTTGAGAAAAATGGCTGAGCAGTGTGGGATCACTGTACATGGCAAGGCTAGGAAGTCTGAACCCCTTGAATCTGAAGAAGCAGAAGCAGTGTTAGAAGCAGACCCAGACAGATTACTGCTAGCAAAGTTACAATTGGAACAAAGGTAACTTGAATTTGAGGAAAGACAGACAGAGAGAGACAGAGACAGACAGACAGAGAGAGACAGAGACAGAGAGAGAGACAGAGAAAGACAGAGAGAGAGACAGAGAGAGAGACAGAGAAAGAGAGAGAGACAGAGAGAGAGAGAAAGAGAAAGAGAGAAAGAGAAAGAGAGAAAGAGAAAGAGAGAAAGAGAAAGAGAGAAAGAGAGAGCAGAAGGAACAGGAGAGAAAGAAGGAAAGAGAGAAAGAATATTCCAGAAAGAATCTGAAGAGAGAGAGCTGAAGTGGCTTGAGCTAACTAGGGGGCGACAGAGTAACCCCAGGTGAAAGCATGGCCAATATGGAGCAGCATAATTCAGGGCTGGGTACAAGATTGTTAAAACTCACTCAATTAATTCCAAAATTTAATTATAAGATATGGAAGCTCTTTTTGTGTCTTTTGAGAAACTGGCAAGGCAGCTAAAATGGCCAGCTGAGACCTAGTCTCTCTTATCGCAAAGCAAACTAACAGGAAAAGCCCATGAGGTTTATTCCCTGCTGCCAGATGAGAGTTCATCAAATTATGAACTGACAGAAAACGTTATCCTTGGGTCATATGAATTAGTACCCGAAGCCCATCGCCAAAAGTTTAGGACCTTCAAAAAATTAAACTTATCTGGAGTTTGAAAGAAGTAGCTGGCTTTTGACCAGTGGCTGAGGGCTTTAAAAATACAGCTCAGCTATGAGACTCTCAGAGGAGTAATTCAGTTAGAGGAATTTAAAAACTTTCTCCTATTCTAAATAAAGACCCATGTAGAGGAACAGCGGGTTCAACAAGCCCGGCAAGCAGCCGTTCTGACTGATGAGTTTGCTTTAATTTATAAGTCGGTTTCCCAGGGGAGAACCTTCCCTAATCACACCCACAAATCCAAAAAGGACAAAAGATGGGAAGGCAGTCCTGGAAGAGACAGGAAAGCAGGAGATACAGGGGGCCCTCCTCCAGCCAAAGGAAGGTGCTGTGAGCAAGAGTGAGACCCGGAGACCTGTGTGCTACCATTGTAATAAGGCAGGGCATTTAAAAGCTGACTGCTGGAAACTAAAGGGGAAACCGGTAGGGTTAATCAGGGAACACCCGCTCAGTGAAGACGAGGCCATGATGGAAAACACAGAACAAGCTGTGGCTTTAACTGCAGTAAGAGTGCAATCCAGGAAGCTTACAATGGCCAGTGCAGGAAAAGTTAATAGGATTCCTGAAGGTTATCAGGGTTTTGTATTAGAAAGGAAAGTAACCCCATATCCCTCGGGTGGGGCAAGCAAGCCCATAATGATTCTCAGGGACACAGGGGCCACTAGATCCCTTTTACTGGGAAAAGGCCTGACCTTTCCCCCAGAGAGTGCTGTGAACACCAGAATAGTGGTGAATGGTATTGGAGGGCACTGTATGCCTGTACTCGTACACCGGGTGCACCTGAAGTGCGACCTGGTTTCAGGACTGGTGACCGTCTGGATTGCCCGTAGTTTGCCTGTGGACAAGGTTGACCTGCTCCTAGGTAATCATCTGGCAGGGGTGAATGTCGTAGCATCCCCAGTAGTGAAAGAAAGACCATAGGAGTTCAGAGATGAGGGCAATGGCAAGAGACGATCCCCTGTAGAGTCCCTGAATGTGTAGTGGATCAGGCCATGATCAAACCAGCTCATCCAGAGGAGATTGCATTGGCACTGCAGGCAAATGACCATGAGGTCTGCCTGTCCGAGACTTTCTTTGGAAAGTTAGGAGACCCAGGGAATGAATTAAATGGATTTTCCCTAGGTGAGGCTCAGCGAGCCGACCCAGTATTGTGAGAGTTAGCACAGGCTGCCCAGTATGAAAGTGAAGCAGAGGGAGTCCTTGATTGCTACTATTTAAAGAATGAGGTACTGATGAGAAAATAGAGTTCTCCTCACAGACCTGAGAGCAAGGAGTGGACAGTAGTTCACCAGTTAGTGGTGCCACAGAGGTACCGGGGAGAAATATTAAGAAGGGCCCACGAAATTACAGTGGCTGTACATGCTGGTATACGAAAGACCAAAGCCCGCATTAAACAGCAGCTTAACTGGCCATAACTCCACAAAGATGTGGTGGAGTACTGTAGGAGTTGCCACATGTACCAGGTTGAGGGGAAACCCCAACCTACAGTGAAACCTGCACCCCTAAGTCCTGTATCGGTGTTTGGAGGACCCTCCAGCAGAGGGCTGGTGAACTGCAAGGGACCCCAGCTGAGAACAAAAAGGGACAGGCAAGCACAAGGCTGACAAAAGTTTGGAAATAGAAAAAAGGGGAAAAAGTGACCGAGAGGGCAGGTTAAAGGAAGTTCGGGAAGAATCCCGGATGAAAACCCTTACCATCCGGTCAATCATCCCTGACAAGTGTGAAAAGTTAGACCTATCCTCCTATGGTAAATGCAGACTCTAGAAGCACCCCACCAGAGTTGCTAACAGCATTTACAGGAACCTGCAGAGACAAAGAGAGACCTCTAGGGGTCAGAGAAACGGCGAAGGTGATTCCTCAGCTAGTCGACGTGTCACAGGAGAATGCAGTTAAGTCTACACAAGTACCTGCAGGTAGGAGTGTCCCAGAGAACAAAGGGGAGAGTAACAAGGACTCCTCCCCCACAGTCAGAGGAAAGGGGAACCACCCATCCCCTCAAGTCAAAAGTCTTTGCATGACTCAGAGTTCAGGATAGCCCTGCCCACGACTACTTTCCTGAGGAAAAGGGAAAATTAAAGCAGCACTGGCACCCAGAACAGACCATTTTTAATAAGCTTTAAAATTGGCAAATGAATGGAAATGAAAGAGAAATGCATGTTTTTTCTTTCTGGATCTTATATTTCTCTCAAACTCTAATGAAATGCGCCGTTTTTCTTCAAATTGCATTTCATTCCCCTGGGGTGGAGGTGTCAGGCAAGCCCCCCACCTACCAAGAGTGAGGCACACATTATTTCACCACATGAACAGTAAAACTTAAAATTGCAAGACCTTGACTGGAAAGACATTTGCATCGTAACAGACAGTATTGGAACAATGGGGCGGCGCAGTGGTTAGCACCGCAGCCTCACAGCTCCAGCAACCTGGGCTCAATTCTGGGCACTGCCTGTGTGGAGTTTGCAAGTTCTCCCTGTGTCTGCGTGGGTTTCCTCCGGGTGCTCCGGTTTCCTCCCACCACCAAAAAACTTGCAGGTTGATAGGTAAATTGGCCATTATAAATTGCCCCTAGTATAGGTAGGTGGTAAGGGAATATAGGGACAGGTGGGGATGTGGTAGGAATATGGGATTAGTGTAGGGTTAGTATAAATGGGTGGTTGATGGTCGGCACAGACTCGGTGGGCCGAAGGGCCTGTTTCAGTGCTGTATCTCTAAATAAATAAAATAAATGAGGAACCAGTCCCCGCCCCAATACACAGGAGAGACCTGGTCAAACCAGTCATGTGACCACTTGCTGGACAACTAGGGGAGTTTTAAATTGGAAAAACAATTTGAACTCAAAGCCATTTGCTCCCAGTTGGAACAGAACCTTCCCTCCAGTCCTGCCTACCTCCATCTCTTCTCAATGGAACTGAATCTTGTGAACACACATGAACCTCAGAGAGAAAAGTCTCCAAAATGAACAGGGTTTAAGAAGAACACTGGGCCCCGACAAACAGCAAGACTACCTACAATCAAGTGAGCTTGAAGCACCGTAAGCAAGAAACAAGAAAACCTAATATTACCTCAAACACCTCTCCACGATATTTTCCTTTCCTCTTTTCTGTCCCTATTTGCATGTGTGTATCGCATGTGCATGCTAGTATGGGCGTGTCGTATATCTGCAGGTGTGACCCGTAATAGAGTTTAAGTTTAAGGTTTAATAAATTTCACTTTCTTTTTTTAAACCTACGGAAGCCTGTTTATGCTCGTTTCTTTGTCTTATAATTGGAAAGCTGTGAACAAGGATTTACAATGGGGGAGCTCAAAATACAGTGTGTTTAAAATTAAACCATGTTACAATAAGACCAGGTGAAGACAGCAAAATACCCCTAGATGCTTTTTTCACCTGGTCATAATGTACAATAGACTGAAGATAGTAAAAATTAAACTTTATAAGTAAATTCCTAAAACTGTCAGCTCTTCAGAGCTCACACATGTAGTCAAATAGGGCTGGATTTTAAGGACCCCTCGACCTTGGGATCCGTGGTGGTGAGAGGAGCTTGAAGATGACCCTGGAAGAGGCCCGCCACAGACCTCGGCGCTGGCAGGGTCTGGCCCGATATTACCAGCGGCAGCGAACCCCCCCCACTGCTTGGCAACGGGACTATGGTTTGAATATTTAAATCAATTAAAATAATTAATTGAAATAAGCTCAAGTCGCCTCCCGATTTCCCGCTGTGATCTTCGGCCTGGCAGCCGGCACTCCCGCATCTTCAGATCCCTGTCTGGGAAAACGAGGCATAACACTGGTGGGGGGGGGGGGGGGGGAGGAGAAAAGAGGAGGTAGGTTTCTCAGTGCAGGGGTGGGGGGGGGGGGGAAACGGGGTCAAATTAACATCATGGGTATAGGGGAAAGTGGGAAGGGTTGAAGTTTAAAGTTTGTGCAGTTGGCGGTGGGGGGGGGGGGGGGGTGGAGGGAGGGAAGATCAGATGGTAAAGGTAAGTGTTTTGAGGAGGGAGAGCAAATTATTAATTCAATTGTTATGGGGAGGGGGACAAAAGAGATGTATTTATTTAATGTTATTAAATGTTTCTTTAAATATTTAAATATGCTGGTAGGGCTGACAGCACTTTAAAAATGGCATCAGCACCTGCACATAGGCAGCTGAAACCATTGCTGGGGATGGACAACTCGCCCTCTCCATGTGATCAGCGGCGGGGGAGGCGGCCCGCCCCAGCTGTTTAAATGAACTGCCACGTTTGAAATTGTTGCGGCTCTTTGGCCATTCTTTTTGCGGCTGACAAAAAATTCAGCCCATTGTGTTGAAATAACTAAGAATGAAGTTAAAGAGACCGAGGAGTAGAATTGGTGATTAACATGCCCATCCAATGAACAGCAGCAGTCAAAAGAGCCAACAGAGTGTTGAGCTACATAATCTAAACAGTAGAATACAAGGCAGGGGAGGTTGTGATAAAACTGTATCATGCTCTAGTCAGACCACACTTTGAGCACTATGTCAAGTTCTGGTCCCCAAAAATCAAGGGGGACATTCAAATGCAGAGAAGAGCCTCGAGGCTGATCTTTTGATAAAAGATATGAGCTCTGACGAAAGAATGGAGGTATCAGATTTTCATCCTGGAAAATATATATCTAAAGAACCATCTAAGGCAGCAAATGCTGTGGAAAAGGTAAATATGGATTATTTTAAATGAAGTTGAGAATAGGAGAAAGGGACAAGGAGGAAAAGGGGCACAGATTCCAAAATAATAAAAGGTGATTAACATATGGAATGGATTTGAAAATAGTGTAGTGCAAGAGAAAAGCTCAGACCAAAAGAAAGAATTAGATACTGTAATAGAAGGAATGTAGCGTCTTTCTGACAGATGAAATAAGATGGCCTTTCTCATCTTAAGTATCTTGTCAACACACTCACATCTACATCATTCATGTCCTATACAACTGAGTTTAGTCATAAGATTCATATTGCTTCCAACAACAAAGAATTTAGCCCTTACTTGGCTGATCTGTCTTTCGTAAGTTTAAACAAAGTAAACATGTAGTTATCAGATTAATACAAGTAGAATAGTATATATTTATCCCACGTGAATATTGAAGGGCTTTCCTAGTTTGAAATGCGATTCATTGTGAATACTTTTGAAGTTACAATCTACTTCTCCTCAGTTTAACTCTTCTTAGGTCAAACTATCTGTAAAAGACTCCTGCTGTGATAGTCAATTTGTCCTTAAACTGGAACATTGTGGCTTCAAGTCCCAATCTAGACTGGCACTTGAATGGACTAAGGGTGTACTGTGTTGTTGGAGGTATCATCTTTTGGATGCGATGTTAAACAAAGCCTCAGTCTCACTTTACAGATAGATGGAATGAATCAAATGCTAACTGAACACTTTTCTTAGAATTGCAGCAGCAATTGTTTTCGTAACTGTTGAAGAAATATTTAATGCAGGACAATTATTTCTTATTGCATGTACACATCAATAAAATGAATAAGATGGTACACAATTTGTACAGGTATAACTTTATTTTAACAATGCAATTTTGTAGAATCTCCAATATTTATGTTATTAATGTGTCCTGCATCAGATCACAGCATAGCTTGTCCAGATACAAAGGGGCAGAAATTTGTTTGTGTTTCACTGGATTTTTGAGCACAAAATCGATGTTCCACTTACCAATGTCATGGAGGAATATCCCATGCAGGAAGTGCGCACAAAAGGTGGCCACCGACATATTGCTTAAGATGCACATCTTGCATCCTGAGTGGCTGCTTGAGATGAATGCTGCCCTCATTAATATATGTAAGTGGGCTCCTGCGCTTGAATGAACACCCCTTTTGGTGCCTGGGAGTGTTTCACTCGCTCATTCTTATGCCTGCATAGCAAAACAAGACACGAGCCATCAGGAAGCTGGTTGAAGCAGTGATATCTAAAGGAAACCCACTTCCATTAAGGTAAGTCTCTGAATTGACATCTTTCGCTACTGAGAATTTTTGGAGGTGTTCTACTGAGTGTTTTGCTGTATTTTAACAGCTGTTGGACTACTGACATTTGGCTGAAACTGCAATCTGACTTCATTCGCCTCTCAATGAGGAGGAACAGAGCGCAAGATAAACAAAAATCCTGAAGGATCCATCCGCGAGCCTCACCACTTGCGATACCCCGGTGTGACCTATTCTCATGATCTGCATTACTTCTTCCTCAATTAGGAAGTGGGCCTAAATAGACAATCTCCCTCTTCTTGTCTTCATCACCTCTCTGTACAGTACAGATATGTTTTGTGTTTCATTTTTGCAGCTTGGTCTGAATGAAAGAAGGGAAGTTGTTAGCGATTGCCTAGTGAGATGCTTTGAGGCCAAAGTCGAATAGTGGTGCTGGTGTTTGAGGGATGGCAGAGGTATGAAGAGGTGACATCAGTAATAGGAAGGCGAGTAGGAGGTGATGAGCGTGACATTTGGAGCAGAAGGAGATGGAGTGAAGTGTGTTGTAATGAATGGGAGAGTGTGCTGGTAATTAAGAAGGGAAAGATCATGAGTGTGTAGACTTCAGGTCATGCAGGATTATGCAGAGAATGATGCGAGATGAGAGTTAGGAGCCTTAATTGGGGAAGGTCATTAACTTTCTTCCTACATTGCAACCAGGTCCATGAACAATGCTCTTGCACCGACACCCTCTGCCACTTGGCCTCACTGCTGCTGAACAGCTCTACAGAATATTTGCCTGTTACTTGGTAGGAAAGGGTGTCCCTTCTCCTGTTGACTTCTACCACCAGAACCACCAATACAGTATCC
This sequence comes from Heterodontus francisci, assembly GCF_036365525.1. Taxonomy (NCBI): domain Eukaryota; kingdom Metazoa; phylum Chordata; class Chondrichthyes; order Heterodontiformes; family Heterodontidae; genus Heterodontus; species Heterodontus francisci. The sequence continues at coordinate 149,948,236 of NC_090372.1, read as the reverse complement.
AAAAAGCATGGGGCCTGTGAAGCATCTGTTTGTCCTGCCATCTCCTGCATTGCCCTCTGATTACCTGCATCCAACGTGCACCTCCCCTTTAAGAGCCACAGGCTGCCTTTAAAGAAATACCAGATATTCAAGCCCCAAATTAAGGGAACTGCCAATCAACAGTGGTCCCAACGCTGGCAACCTGCCTATTTCATACTAATGAGGGCCCCTGACTAATTTAATCTTCTAGTGATTAAAAGCCCCTATTCTGGGCCCAGAAATGGGTCGATGAGAATGTCTTCCCTAAAGTCTGCCAGCCTTTTTGGAAATGTGTTTTAGTATTCAACAGTAATTAAAGCATAACAGTTCTGAATTTAAATAGATTCATTATGAGAGAAAGCAAATTGACTCAAATCGACATAAGTAGATTCTCAGGTCTGGAAGAAATCAGTCCAAAACGATTAAGTTCTAGCGCAAAAATGATGTGCTGACTGCATAAATTTTTCTGGGTCAGCTAATTTCCATAATTATTTTGCAGTTCTCAGTGCAGCTAGGCTCATGGAGGAAATCAGAAATTTAAAGGAATGGGGCTACTAGAAGCTAAATTGCTGAATTGGTGGGGGAGGGGGTTGGGGGGTGGGGAGGTGGTGGGGGAATGGGTGGTTCTTACACATTTTTTAGGAAGGTTTAAAAAGGTATTTAATTTTGTTTGCAAATTTCCAAAATGGCCAAAATTAAACAAAAAAGAAAACCAATAAGCAAGTAGTTATGTGGAGTCTGGGGACCAGTGACTGAATGGCAGCCCTCCAGCACTGCTCCCAATTTATGATTGTTGAAGTAGATATTATGCAGCATAAAGCAGACATGAGAGGCATTGTCCTCTTTGGCATTCATGGATCCTCTCCCCCGAACCCATCCCCTGCAGGGCAGCAGTGCATACTTGCAATAAGCTTGAGACAAAAAAACGTAAGGGTTGAAATCACCTTCATAGTCACTGGCAGTGATGGACCTGTGATGAAGTATGGATACACCTTTCTGTCATTGGCACCATAGTGAAGAGGAGTCTATCCACCCTGAGTTCCTCAGAAAAATCCAGGTAAGTTTACCTCTGTGTTTGTAGTAGAAAGGTTATGTCAGTTTGACACAGACAACCTGCAGTGTGGCCTCAGCCTATTTGGCAAACCTCCATGATCCTCTTTTCCTTCCTCCACATTTCAAGAACATAAACAAAATATGGTATGCCCAGAAACCTTCTCAATAACTGTCATGCTCAGAAGGAGCCATGATGAAATAAGCACTGAATTGGAGACATTGCAAAATGAAAAAGTAAAAAAAACTGTGGCACTTGACTATCCAACAAAATGGAAGGTGATGTCAGATGATACAACAACCCCACCCCCGCACTGGAAATATACATGTTTGTCTGCTGATGATGAAACTCATTAAACTTGTCTGAATTGCTTTGGGGAGAACCCACTGAAATTGAAAGGAACCCATTACATATTGATGACTCTTATCTACTGGAATGGACAAACGAAGACTTTCTGCAGACAGCCAGCCTCAATGGCCAAGGTCACCAGAATGGATGTGAAGAAAACCACTTCATCGAAAATGGACTACAATCAAAGGCCATCCTGCAACAACGGCTCCTATGTCCTGGAGCAATGAATGGTCACCAGAGGGGAATGAAACCTGGCCAAAATTCAAACGTGAAGGTTTTTACCTTAAAAGATAGCCTTTGGGAGAGAGAAGGAGATCAGCCAAAGACGATACTGAAAACCACATTCCAGCAAAAGGCTATGAAATTGATCCAGCTAAGCAAGAAGCCCTACTGCTGATAATATACTTCAACTTGCTGCAGCAGATAAATTAAAAGGTGACCTTTTTATTTACAAAAAAGAACTCCCCACCTATGGAAGTAAACCAGGAACTTCCATCACCATCTCCAAACTGGAGTTTTAATCACTAGAAATCTACAACACCCCAGCAAGTTCAAGACTGCAAATATCCAGGCCTGCACCTTTGAAAAGACTTTCCTGCTGAGAAGATTCAACAGGTTTCTGTGAACCACAAACTCTTACATCACTTGGGACTTAAATTGCATTTTACCCTTTTCCTTCTATTTATCTATCCTTAGGTGTGTATACATGAATGGGTGTGATCAATTCAGGTTTTGCAATTTAATTAAAAATGTAACCTTCCTTTTTATAAAATCCCATGAGAAAACATGTCGCTGTCTGTTTATTTGGCAAACAGAACACACAGGGACTAAACACATTTTTTAAAAAAGTACTGCCTACAGTCAGTTGGGAGGTGAAAAGAGGAAGTCACCCACATCATTTTGCCATCTGTCTGTAATGGATTGGTGGCTCTGAGCTTGGATTTGGAACATTAAGATTAAATGAGAGATTTGAAAACGGGAGGAAAATTGACCTCTACAAATGGCGGCAAATTGAACAACCAGATTTTCTCATCATCTTTTCTTCTCTACAGTGCTAGGAACAAAAGACATGGCCACATTCGATGCTAAAGTGTTTGTAGAGCTGGAAGAAGTATCCAACAATACATTACATCAATTAAGTATTGAGAATTTAAAAGCTGTAGCTACCTAGGTGGGAGTCACTTTCAAGCAAAAAACTAAGAAACCTGAAATACTTAAGAATCTAGCTTGCCATTTTAATCTTACCCAAGAACCAGAGGAAACAGGCATGGAACCAGAGTCCGAAAAAATAGTCCTGGTTAATTGGAATTGCAAAAGGAAAAAGAGGAAAGAGTTGAAAAGAGAAGAGATGCAATTGCAGAAGGAGAGAGAGATGCCATTAAAAAAAAAGAGAGGAAATGCAACTGCAGAAGGAAAGAGAGGAAAGAAAGGCAGCAGCGAGAAAGTTTGAGTTCGATAGGCTGCAAGCACAAGGGGAGAAGGCCACTAGCAATTCAATTATTAACCCCAATTCAGAATAGAACTTTGACCTTATGAGATACTCATGACTAGTGTCAAAATTTAACGAGGAGGTTGAGTCTTATTTTATCTCCTTTGAGAAAATAGCTACTAGGCTAAATTGGCCAAAAGAATATTGGACTCTTCTGTTACAGGGCGAGTTAGTGGGTAGGGCTCACAAAACTTTTTCTCTGTTGTCAGAAGAGAGCTCTTTTGATTACGACCAGACAAACACTGCAATATTAAATGCATATGAGTTGGTCCTTGAAGCCTATCGACAAAAATTTAGAAAATGCTAGGAAAAGGCCTGCCCAAACCTTTACCGAATTTTTAAAAATCAGATACATGGCTTTCGATCGTGGGATATGACCTCTAAAATTAGAACTCTATGAAAAGTTGAGAGAGATCATTCTATTAGAACCCATATTGAGGGGCAAGGAATTACAAGGGTGAGAGAAGCTGCTGCAATGGCAGACAAATATGGGCTTACTCATAAACCCTTCACACAGGGAAAACCCTTCCACAATAATTCCCAGAAGTTCAGGAAGGACAGAAAGTGGGATAATGACAAAAGATGGTGTGCGAGCAAAAGGCAAACCAAAAAGGTGCGAATGCAAGAAGCCCTCCACCAGTAAAGAAAGAAAGTGAAGAGGGCAGGGATATCTTCCACAGACCTGTGTGTTCCCATTTCAGTAAAGCATGGGATGTGAAAGCTGACTGCTAGAAGTTGAAGGGGAAGCCAGTAAATTTTGTAAGAGTTCACAAGGCTAGTCTAGAAAAGGGTGCCCAATCAGGCAGCCAAGCTTGTGGCCCTAACAACGGTAATGAACTCCTTAAAGAATACTGCCGTAGGTACAGCAGAAGTAGAAAAGATTCCTGAAGGCTATCAGGATTATGTTTTAAAGGGAAAGGTGTCCTTGTACTCCTCTAATGAGACAGGCAAATCCATTGTCCGACTCAGAGATACAGGGGCCACTCAGTCCTTTCTTTTGGGCCTCCTTATCTCGAGAGACAATGGATACGCGCCTGGAGGTGGTCAGTGGTTTGTGAAGCAGCGCCTGGAGTGGCTATAAAGGCCAATTCTGGAGTAACAGGCTCTTCCACAGGTGCTGCAGAGAAATTTGTTTGTTGGGGCTGTTGCACAGTTGGCTCTCCCCTTGCGCCTCTGTCTTTTTTCCTGCCAACTACTAAGTCTCTTCGACTCGCCACAATTTAGCCCTGTCTTTATGGCTGCCCGCCAGCTCTGGCGAATGCTGGCAACTGACTCCCACGACTTGTGATCAATGTCACACGATTTCATGTCGCGTTTGCAGACGTCTTTATAACGGAGACATGGACAGCCGGTGGGTCTGATACCAGTGGCGAGCTCGCTGTACAATGTGTCTTTGGGGATCCTGCCATCTTCCATGCGGCTCACATGGCCAAGCCATCTCAAGCGCCGCTGACTCAGTAGTGTGTATAAGCTGGGGATGTTGGCCGCTTCAAGGACTTCTGTGTTGGAGATATAGTCCTGCCACCTGATGCCAAGTATTCTCCGAAGGCAGCGAAGATGGAATGAATTGAGACGTCGCTCTTGGCTGGCATACGTTGTCCAGGCCTCGCTGCCGTAGAGCAAGGTACTGAGGACACAGGCCTGATACACTCGGACTTTTGTGTTCCGTGTCAGTGCGCCATTTTCCCACACTCTCTTGGCCAGTCTGAACATAGCAGTGGAAGCCTTACCCATGCGCTTGTTGATTTCTGCATCTAGAGACAGGTTACTGGTGATAGTTGAGCCTAGGTAGGTGAACTCTTGAACCACTTCCAGAGCGTGGTCGCCAATATTGATGGATGGAGCATTTCTGACATCCTGCCCCATGATGTTCGTTTTCTTGAGGCTGATGGTTAGGCCAAATTCATTGCAGGCAGACGCAAACCTGTCGATGAGACTCTGCAGGCATTCTTCAGTGTGAGATGTTAAAGCAGCATCGTCAGCAAAGAGGAGTTCTCTGATGAGGACTTTCCGTACTTTGGACTTCGCTCTTAGACGGGCAAGGTTGAACAACCTGCCCCCTGATCTTGTGTGGAGGAAAATTCCTTCTTCAGAGGATTTGAACGCATGTGAAAGCAGCAGGGAGAAGAAAATCCCAAAAAGTGTGGGTGCGAGAACACAGCCCTGTTTCACACCACTCAGGATAGGAAAGGGCTCTGATGAGGAGCCACCATGTTGAATTGTGCCTTTCATATTGTCATGGAATGAGGTGATGATACTTAGTAGCTTTGGTGGACATCCGATCTTTTCTAGTAGTCTGAAGAGACCACGTCTGCTGACGAGGTCAAAGGCTTTGGTGAGATCAATGAAAGCAATGTAGAGGGGCATCTGCTGTTCACGGCATTTCTCCTGTATCTGACGAAGGGAGAACAGCATGTCAATAGTCGATCTCTCTGCACGAAAGCCACACTGTGCCTCAGGGTAGACGCGCTCGGCCAGCTTCTGGAGCCTGTTCAGAGCGACTCGAGCAAAGACTTTCCCCACTATGCTGAGCAGGGAGATTCCACGGTAGTTGTTGCAGTCACCGCGGTCACCTTTGTTTTTATAGAGGGTGATGATGTTGGCATCGCGCATGTCCTGGGGTACTGCTCCCTCGTCCCAGCACAGGCATAGCAGTTCATGTAGTGCTGAGAGTATAGCAGGCTTGGCACTCTTGATTATTTCAGGGGTAATGCTGTCCTTCCCAGGGGCTTTTCCGCTGGCTAGGGAATCAATGGCATCACTGAGTTCCGATTTGGTTGGCTGTATGTCCAGCTCATCCATGACTGGTAGAGGCTGGGCTGCATTGAGGGCAGTCTCAGTGACAGCATTCTCCCTGGAGTACAGTTCTAGGTAGTGCTCAACCCAGCGGTCCATCTGTTTGCGTTTGTCAGTGATTATGTCCCCCGATTTAGATTTGAGGGGGGTGATCTTCTTGATGGTTGGCCCAAGAGCTCTCTTCATGCCATCATACATTCCTCTGATGTTTCCGGTGTCTGAGGCCAGCTGAATATGACTGCATAGGTGTTGCCAGTAGTCGTTTGCGCAACGCCTAGCTGTTCTTTGTGCAGTACTTCTGGCTGCTTTAAGTGCTGCGGATGTTAAATCGCTGGGGGCTTTCTTGTAGTTCAAAAGTGCAATGCGCTTAGCGGCTATGACAGGTTCCAGCTCTTCATTATGAGATTGAAACCAGTCTGCATTTCTCTTCGCACTTTTGCCGTAGGTGGTCAAAGCTGACTCATAGATGGCGTCTCTGATGTGGGCCCACTTGGTCTCAGCATCCCCTGTGGGAGTGTTTTGAAGGGCTGTTACAAGTGAATTTAGAAATTTTTGTAACAGCTGTGGGTGAGAAATTCTGCTCGTGTTGATGCGCGGGTGGCCCTTCTGCTTGGAATGATGCAACTTCTTTGGTCTGAGTCTAACCTTGCTGCACACCAGGGAGTGGTCGGTGTCGCAGTCCGCACTGTGGAAGCTGCGTGTGATTTGAACACTGTTTAAGGCGGCTCGCCTTGTGACAATGAGGTCTAGCTGGTGCCAACGACGTGATCTTGGGTGCCTCCATGAAACCTGGTGACAGGGTTTAGTGTGAAAGAACGAGTTGGTGATGCAGAGGTTATGATAGGTACACAACTCAAGCAGTCTCTGCCCGTTCTCATTCATCCTTCCAACGCCATAGCGCCCAAGGCAGGAGGGCCATGAGTCATGGTCGGCCCCAACCCTGGCATTAAAGTCCCCCAGCAGGAATAGGTGTTCGGTGTTGGGGATGCTGCTAATGATGTTATGGAGTTGTTCATAGAACTGGTCTTTAGCTTCAGGTGCGGAACAGAGTGTTGGAGCATAGATGCTGAGTAGGTGTACTGGACCAGAGGTGGTGAGCAGTCGGATGGACAGTATGCGTTCCGAGCCATTTGAGGGAGGCTCTATCATGCTGAGCAAGGAGTTTCTGATGGCGAAGCCCACTCCATGCTGTCTTGGTTCTTCAGGATCCCTGCCCTGCCAGAAGAAGGTGTAGTCTTGCTCTGCTAGAGAGCCACTCGCGGGGAGGCGAGTCTCCTGAAGTGCTGCAATGTCCACATTGAGTCTACTGAGCTCGTTGTTAATGATGGCGGTCTTCCGAGAATCGTTGATTTGTGTAAGGTCTTCCGACAGGCCAGGACACATAGTTCTGACGTTCCAGCTTGCAAAGCGAAGGGCTGGTACCTTCTTTCATGTTGTTTGGTGCGGTGTATCAGTCCACCTTTCGGGCAATGACCCTGAGCTCCAAGCACCCATTGAAGCAGGCAGACTGTGGCGGGACAGAACCTTATTGACCGGGGGCTGCCCGGTTTGAGGCGGGCGGTAGCTGTCCAGTGAGGTGCAATGACCTCTCCCACCGACAAAGGCAACCCGTGGCGCCCAGTTTCTACGCCAATTTATCTGGACTTATAACCCGTAACTGCTGCCTTCCGTGTTGTTTCAGTCGCTGTGAGGCAACTATGGAGTGACCTCTCCATGGCGCATGCCTGGGCAAATTTATGGAGGTTGAGAGTCTCTTTCAAGATCCGGATGAAACTGACGAGCACAGCTGCCGATACTTTAATTTCTCACCCACAGCTGTTACAAAAATTTCTGAATTCACTTGTAACAGCCCTTCAAAACACTCCCACAGGGGATGCTGAGACCAAGTGGGCCCACATCAGAGACGCCATCTATGAGTCAGCTTTGACCACCTACGGCAAAAGTGCGAAGAGAAATGCAGACTGGTTTCAATCTCATAATGAAGAGCTGGAACCTGTCATAGCCGCTAAGCGCATTGCACTTTTGAACTACAAGAAAGCCCCCAGCGATTTAACATCCGCAGCACTTAAAGCAGCCAGAAGTACTGCACAAAGAACAGCTAGGCGTTGCGCAAACGACTACTGGCAACACCTATGCAGTCATATTCAGCTGGCCTCAGACACCGGAAACATCAGAGGAATGTATGATGGCATGAAGAGAGCTCTTGGGCCAACCATCAAGAAGATCACCCCCCTCAAATCTAAATCGGGGGACATAATCACTGACAAACGCAAACAGATGGACCGCTGGGTTGAGCACTACCTAGAACTGTACTCCAGGGAGAATGCTGTCACTGAGACTGCCCTCAATGCAGCCCAGCCTCTACCAGTCATGGATGAGCTGGACATACAGCCAACCAAATCGGAACTCAGTGATGCCATTGATTCCCTAGCCAGCGGAAAAGCCCCTGGGAAGGACAGCATTACCCCTGAAATAATCAAGAGTGCCAAGCCTGCTATACTCTCAGCACTACATGAACTGCTATGCCTGTGCTGGGACGAGGGAGCAGTACCCCAGGACATGCGCGATGCCAACATCATCACCCTCTATAAAAACAAAGGTGACCGCGGTGACTGCAACAACTACCGTGGAATCTCCCTGCTCAGCATAGTGGGGAAAGTCTTTGCTCGAGTCGCTCTGAACAGGCTCCAGAAGCTGGCCGAGCGCGTCTACCCTGAGGCACAGTGTGGCTTTCGTGCAGAGAGATCGACTATTGACATGCTGTTCTCCCTTCGTCAGATACAGGAGAAATGCCGTGAACAACAGATGCCCCTCTACATTGCTTTCATTGATCTCACCAAAGCCTTTGACCTCGTCAGCAGACGTGGTCTCTTCAGACTACTAGAAAAGATCGGATGTCCACCAAAGCTACTAAGTATCATCACCTCATTCCATGACAATATGAAAGGCACAATTCAACATGGTGGCTCCTCATCAGAGCCCTTTCCTATCCTGAGTGGTGTGAAACAGGGCTGTGTTCTCGCACCCACACTTTTTGGGATTTTCTTCTCCCTGCTGCTTTCACATGCGTTCAAATCCTCTGAAGAAGGAATTTTCCTCCACACAAGATCAGGGGGCAGGTTGTTCAACCTTGCCCGTCTAAGAGCGAAGTCCAAAGTACGGAAAGTCCTCATCAGAGAACTCCTCTTTGCTGACGATGCTGCTTTAACATCTCACACTGAAGAATGCCTGCAGAGTCTCATCGACAGGTTTGCGTCTGCCTGCAATGAATTTGGCCTAACCATCAGCCTCAAGAAAACGAACATCATGGGGCAGGATGTCAGAAATGCTCCATCCATCAATATTGGCGACCACGCTCTGGAAGTGGTTCAAGAGTTCACCTGCCTAGGCTCAACTATCACCAGTAACCTGTCTCTAGATGCAGAAATCAACAAGCGCATGGGTAAGGCTTCCACTGCTATGTTCAGACTGGCCAAGAGAGTGTGGGAAAATGGCGCACTGACACGGAACACAAAAGTCCGAGTGTATCAGGCCTTTGTCCTCAGTACCTTGCTCTACGGCAGCGAGGCCTGGACAACGTATGCCAGCCAAGAGCGACGTCTCAATTCATTCCATCTTCGCTGCCTTCGGAGAATACTTGGCATCAGGTGGCAGGACTATATCTCCAACACAGAAGTCCTTGAAGCGGCCAACATCCCCAGCTTATACACACTACTGAGTCAGCGGCGCTTGAGATGGCTTGGCCATGTGAGCCGCATGGAAGATGGCAGGATCCCCAAAGACACATTGTACAGCGAGCTCGCCACTGGTATCAGACCCACCGGCCGTCCATGTCTCCGTTATAAAGACGTCTGCAAACGCGACATGAAATCGTGTGACATTGATCACAAGTCGTGGGAGTCAGTTGCCAGCATTCGCCAGAGCTGGCGGGCAGCCATAAAGACAGGGCTAAATTGTGGCGAGTCGAAGAGACTTAGTAGTTGGCAGGAAAAAAGACAGAGGCGCAAGGGGAGAGCCAACTGTGCAACAGCCCCAACAAACAAATTTCTCTGCAGCATCTGTGGAAGAGCCTGTCACTCCAGAATTGGCCTTTATAGCCACTCCAGGCGCTGCTTCACAAACCACTGACCACCTCCAGGCGCGTATCCATTGTCTCTCGAGATAAGGAGGCCCAAAAGAAAGAAAAGAAAAGAAAAGAAAAAGAAGAAATCATTCTTCACATATAAAAGAGACTAACTTGAATTAGTTACAAAATGGAAATATTATTTCAGAAGTTGATGCTTTACAGAAATATATAATGAAAAGATTTTTGAAACATAGATAAATAAAAAAACTGCCTCCTCAATTTCCCTGTAAAAAAAAATGTTGAATTCATGACATACTCTCAAATTTGACTACAGCCATTTCACAAGCAGTGGCTCACAATTTTTGTCGACATTACTTTTCTTTACAGTAAAAGACTCAAAATCCACCTACAGAGCGACTTACCAAACCCCTCGACTGATTTTATTAGCCAATATTTATACATTGCAGTTGAAACATTTATTTTGTACTTTCCTCAACAGTTTGAGGCACAAGCAACCCCACATGTCCAGATTTTTACAATGACAAGCTACTAAAAAATGTACTTTGGAGAAACATTGGTGCCTACTTTATCAACTATTTAAATTTGATTGTTGAATAACTGTGTTGGAAAACTGTACTTTTATTGTGAATATTTGAATGTTAGAACTTAAAATATATTAGTTACATTCCTATTCTCTAAAGCAATTATATATAATCTAAGATTTTTGAAATATACTTTCTTTGCATTGATAACATGGATTTACAGTTCAGTCTTCCAAAATATGCCATTGAGCTAAATTCAACTACTTAGAAGTAATTAATATGGTTATAATAACACTTTAACTTGTATTATGTTCAAACATCCGACAGAGCTGCACACAGAGTGACACAAGACGCAATGAGATTATTTTTAGCAAGATAAGGAACGGTGAGTGAAGAAGTAAAGACAGAAAATTGAATATGTAAATCATTCAGAACTTGGATAAAGTCTGTGTGCATGTATATATGTACATATATATTATAGCATAGCAAGTCAAAACACCATGGGTAAAGGCATGAATTTCTACCAGAGAGCTCACTCAAGGCGTAGGTTCTGGTAAAAGGCATTGAAGGACTATATAGGTCAGTGGGTCCACTTATAGTGTGACCTAGTTTCTGTACCTGTTACTGTAGGGATTGTCCCTAGCTGCCCAGGGCCGGAATAGATTTGCTGCTCAGCAATGATTTGGCTGGGGGTAAAGTGGTAGCAACTCCAGTGGTCTTAGACCAGCTAAATGAAGCGGAGACAGATCAAATACAGGAGGAAGTCCCTGACTGTGCGGTAGCCAGATCCATGGTTAAACAAACTACACCAGAGTCAGCTGAGACCAGAATTCAGTCAGATGTCTCCAAGGTCTGGCTGGCTGAAATATTATTTGGAGATTTCGGGGAAGAAAAGGAGGGATATAGCAGACCCTCTTAAATTGAAGTCCAGCAGGCAAACCCTCATTTAAAAAGAATAGCACAGACAGCCTGTTCTGAGGCAGAGGCAGAGAAAATTCTTAAATGTTATTACTTAAAAATGGAGTAATAATGAGGAAATGGAGACATCCGCAGTGCCTGGCAGAGGAGGAGTGGACAGTGGTCCACCAAATTGTAGTTCCTAGCTAAATATTATGGGGCGATTTTGAGGATTGGCCATGAAATCCCTATGGCTGGGTACGTGGGTATCAGAAAGACCCAGGCCTGGATACACGGGACTTTTACTGGCCTCAAACCCGCAAAGATATGGTTACATTTTGCAAGACATGCCATACCTGCCAGGTTGTTGGGAAAACACAACCTACAAATCAAACTTGCTCCACTAAACCCTTTCGCTGCTTTAGAGGAACCCTTCACCAGAGTTCTGGTTGATTGCCTGGGACCCCTACCTAAAACTAGGACAGGTTACCAGTACCTCTTAACCATCATTGATATGGCCACCCTTGAGAAAAATTACAGCTGAAGCCGTAGTCGAGGAGCTGACCCAGTTTTTTTTTTTTTACCCGATGTGGATGCCCAAAGTCTGATCAAGGAACTAATTTCATGTCCCAAATGTTCCAAGAATTCACACACAGCCTTGATATTTAGCAGCTAAAATTTTCAGCATCTCACCCACAGTCTCAAAGAGCTCTGCAACGATACCATCAAATCCTGATCAGGGCATATTGCTGTGATTACCCCCTCAATTATGATAAAGGAGTACCCTTTTTGTTGTTCATTACCAGAGATTCAGCAAATGAATCCACAGGCTTCAGCCCATTTGAATTGGTTTTTGACATGAAGTGAGAGGCCCCCTGAAGTTGATCAAGGAAAATTCCAGGATCAAAGAGAGGAAACGTCTTTGCTAAATTATGTATCCACTTTTCGTGACAGACTTTTAAAAAGCTGTAGCGAAAGAACGCTTGAAAGCAGCTCAACAAAACATGAAAAGACAAGCAGACAAAAAGGCTGCAGACAGAGAATTTGATCCAGAGGATCAGGTGCTGGCACTGCTACCATTACAGGGTGAATCCCTGAAATCCAGATTCAGCAGCCGCTACAGTGTAGGGAAAAAGGTCAGTGAAGTGGATTACCTAATTAGCACACCAGCACCTGGAGGAAAGAAACAAAAGATTGTGCCATATAAATATGCTGAAAAAAACCACAGGCGGGAACCAGATAGACCAGTAAGCGTATGTCAGGCAATGAGAACAGCAGAGGAGGACAACACTTGTGAAGATGAACTAGGGGAAAAAGAGAACCCAGAAAATTCTCAAATTGAGCCCCTTACTGTAAAATTGGAAAACAATGACATTTTAAGGAGACTACATACCATATTTGACTAACAGAGCAAGGACTTAGCAACGCTAAGGGAATTTGAGCAAGTTTGCAAGGACAACCCAGGTCTTACCTCTCTAATTATACACGATGTAGATATAGGGGAAACCCCACCTATAAAACAAAACCCTTATAGGCTGAACCCCGATAAATTGGCTGAAGTCCACAAAGAAATTCAATGTATGCTGGACAGCAATTTAATTGAATCCAGCTAAAGCTCTCCTATTGTATTGGTACCCAAACCTGACAGATCAACCAGACTTTGCATTGACTAATTTCATGTCCCGAATGTTCCAAGAAGTCATACACAGAATTGGTATTGACCAGCTGAAATCTTCAGCACATTACCCACAATCCCAAGGGGAAGGATACGATCAAACCCTGATCAGGGCATATTGCAAAGTCAATGCACTCACGAACAGATTCCTATCCAATCCCCCATATTGAGGACTACATCGACCGAGTAGGAAACTCCACCTACATTAGTAAATTCGATTTACTGAAAGGATACTGGCAAATCCCCATGACCACCCAAGCAAAAGAAATTTCAGCATTTGTCATCCCCGATGACTTATTTCAATGCAAAGTAATGACATTCGATCTGAAAAATTGCCCCAGTTACGTTCCAGAGATTAATGGTGGTGTCTGGTTTAAACAACTGTGTCATCTATTTGTATGACCTGTTAGTATACAGTGACACCTGGAAAGACCACTTGAACCATTTAAGGAAACTCTTTAAGGGTCTACAGAAAGCTCACCTAGTGGCCAATTTAGCAAAGGGCAAATTCGCTAAGGCTAAAGTAGCCTATTTAGACCACATTGTGGGCCAAGGTCGCGTATCCCCAAGGGTAGCAAAAGTGATACATTTCCCCATTCCCAAAAGAAAAGAGGGAAATAACGTGTTTCCTGGGAATGTGTGGTTTTTACCGAAAATGTGTTCCAAATTTCAGCACCGTAGCTGCACCTTGAACTGACTTGAAGTGTAAAAGTGGTGTGGTCAGAGTGGTGCCAGCCAGCTTTTGAAAAGTTACAGGCAATTTTAACAAATTACCCAGTATTAGCAGCTCCAAATGTTAATAAACTCTTTTAAGATGGCTATTGACACCAGTCATATTAGAGTAGGAGCAGTCTTACTCCAAGATGATGATTCAGGCCTTAAGATGCCAATTAGCTATTTCTCAAAAAAATTAAACAAACATCAAAGAAAATATTCCACAATAGAAAAGGAAGCATTAGGGCTCCTACTAGCCCTTCAGCGTTTTGAAGTTTAGGCTAATAACAGACACCAAGAAATTCAAATCTATACCGACCACAATCCCCTAACATTCCTGGAAAAGTTCAAAGTTAAAAATGCCAGACTGTTTCGATGGAGCTTACTGCTCCAGTCATTCAATGTGAAAATTGTACATATAGCTGGGAAGAACAACACTATAGTAGATGCCTTGTCTAGACTGTAAAATACTTTACGACCAACACGCCTGTGAAGGAATCATGGCTGAAATCCTGATGAATGGATAGAATGAATGCATTTTTCTGTGTATTACCTATTTCTTACTTTCTTTCTAGAAAATCCATTACATATTGATGACTCTTATCTACAGGAAAGAACTAACAAAGGCTTTTTTTTTAGTTTTTTTTTAAAGAGATACAGCACTGAAACAGGCCCTTCGGCCCACCGAGTCTGTGCCGACCATCGACCACCCACTTATACTAATCCTACACTAATCCCATATTCCTACCACATCCCCACCTGTCCCTATATATTTCCCTACCACCTACCTATACTAGGGGCAATTTATAATGGCCAATTAACCTATCAACCTGCACTTTTCTGCAGAGAGCCGGTCTCTACGGCCAAGGCCACCACAATGGGTGTGAAGAACACCACTTCATCGAAAATGGACTACAATCAAAGGCCATCATGCTACAATGGTTCCCATATCCTGGAGCATTGAATGGTCATCAGAGGAGAATGAAACTTTAGTCACCTGACAAATTCAAACTTGAGTGTTTTTACCTTTAAAAAGTAGCCTTCGGGGGAGCCTAAAAAGACATCGAAAGCGACATTCCAGCAAAAGGCTGTGAGATTGATCCAGCTAAGCAAGAAGCCCAGCTGCTGATAATATACTTCAATTTGTTGCAGCAGATAAATTAAAAGGTAACTCAAGTTATAAATCAAAATGTCTTCTAAATCTATCATGTTGCATAGTGAATGTCAGGAGTCAACATGTAAAGTGATCTCTGCATGCATAAAATGAGCCCAATTTTAACTCTGTGCAAATGAATGGATTTGAAATGAGTTAAAATCTTACCCAATAACTCCAAAAAGATACTGGCTGGAATTTTCTGGGCCCTTTGGGGATGAGCTATGAGGGGAGAAGGCTGGCAAAATGGTATGGGAAGGCATCAGGGGGTGATCCCAACAACTTCCCACTGCCATGTCATTTTGCCAGTGGTGGGAACGTGGGCAGCTACCCGCCAGGAGGCCAATTGAGCCACGTAAGTGGTCAATTAAGGGCTGCTTCTTGCCTCTGTAGGCATATTGCCCATGTCAGGAGGGCTCACCACCGCATTGGGAGGCCACCAGCTGAAAGCTGGCAGCCTCCCAGTGGGCTCTGGTGGGAGGCCCTCTGTTATGGACACTCCATGATCCACGTAGGGGCCCCCCAGCAACAATGGCCACAGTCACGGCAAAAGCACCACCGGTGCTCAGCAACAGCCCCCCATCACCCTGATCGCCAGGGTCTACCTGGTCTACCCAACCGGGTGCCCTAATCGTACAGGTGCAGACCCAGCAACGGCCACCACTAATGGTGGTGCTGCTGAGCTTCTGGCCCTCTGATTGGGGGCAGGCTGCCATTCTTAATTTGCAAAATGCCGCCCGGGTGCTGCCACCTGCAAAAGCAGGGTCACCTCTCGCTTTCGGTCCCAACAGCAAAACTTCTGCCCTCTCCACAAAATCCAGCCCACTATTTCAGATTTACAGCATCAGAAATCACAGGTTACACAGCAACTACAGAGTTCAATTGCAGAGCCCCCATTGCACTTTTTCTTTAAGGAACATTTGTAAATTGGAAGTTCATCATGGGAAAGGAATTTTTGGTTCATCAATGTTTATTGTTCTTCTCCTGCTGTAAAATTACAGTGTATTAAAACAAATCATAAAATAAGATGAGAAGGCTGGGAGCTAAATAAAAGTTGGACTACTGAGAACTGTGCTGGATCAGTATTACAATCCACTTGCTTAAAATGTGTTCCTCCAGTTCACAATTTGTACAAATTAGTATTTTATTAAAGTGGAAAATGTAATCAAAATTCATATTCATATGTATTTGATTTCAAAGCTATTGATTTTTTTTTTACAAGACACATTACAAGTTCTGGCGACCTCAGTACTGTGAACAGAATCAAGAAAGAGAAATAGCAATCTTGTGGGGATATATGCAAAAAATTTAATATCCAAGAATATAATACGAGTTGTGATTAAGTCAACTAATTTAACAATCCCTATCTAACTCTTTAATGAGTAGAGCAATGCTAATTGCTTTGGGTTGAGGACATTTGAATATTAAATTGCATGTTTGAATGTAATTGAATTTGAGTGTTAAATTGACTGGCATTAAAATACAATGTGCATTATTGTGTCTAAACATTTCAGACAGAAACTTGGTTATGAGAAAACAATCATAGAAAATGTAATAGATATTGAAAATGTATCTCAACATACTCAAATATTCCAGAGTGTTTATAAGGTATGCAATAGCCTATTATTAGACAGATAAAATGCAATTAAATGAATTATCTGATTGGCTGTTAGGCAGCTTTAATGCTCAGTAAAAGTTCAACTTCTTTAAACAATGTTAATAAATATATATCAGCATTCTTTATGTTGGCATAGATAAAGTCTAACTGGTTAAAATTTGTAGATGCACATTGTGCCTGTTCCACCAAACCAAGTACTGGAATACATTCTGAAAATATGCTATTGTGGGTGTATAAAGATTATTTTAACTGCACATAACTCAGCAGTAAGGTTACATTTACAATATTGTGCCTTTGTCAATTTCATATTGTGTTGCTAAGGTTTGGAAGAGAATAGTGAGAATGATTCTAGTATTCTAAACAATACTATGAGCTGAATTTTAACAGCCCCCCTGACGTTGCGGGGTCATGGCGGGCCCGGAAAATCCTTTCGGGAGAAGACCGCCACAAGCCTCGACGTTGGGAAGGCCCCTCCCCATTTTACCGGTGGCAGTGAGCCTCGTGGCAGCACCCTCGTTGCTCAGTGCCAAAGCCTTAATTTCAATATTCAAATCACTGAATAATTACTTACCTTGCCACGATGGCTGTCCCATGCCGATATCCCGGCAGGTTGCCGGAAGCCGCACCTTTGAACCTCCGTTCGGAGATCCAAGGTGGAACACTGATGGGGAGGGGGGGGGGGGGGGGGGGGGGAGGAGTGAGGCTTTCAGGCCAGGGAGTGGGGGAAAAAAATCTTACTATTGGCTCAGGGGATGGCGGGAAGGGGTTGAAGGCCAAAGATATCAAAGTTTGGGGATGTAAGTTCGGGACTGGCAAAAAAGTACTTTTCGGTGGGAGAGGGGGAAATAACTAACTTGTTTGGTCATTGGGAGGGTGGAAGAGGGGCTTCAATCTTTTATTGAATATTTACATTTAAATGCACTTGTAGTTCTCATTAAATATTTAAATGACTTGTAAGGGCTGGAAGCCCTCTAAAAATGGCGCCAGCGCAGGGGTGCCGGACACCGTTGCCAGGGACGGACAGCCCGCCCCTCAACGTCATTGGGGACTGTCGTTCTGCCACCTCCATGTTAATGAGCCACTGTGCGAAATATCGCGAGCTCCATGACGGGCAGTCCGCACAGGCGTATCGCCATCTTTGAAGCACACCGCCCTGTGTGTGTTGGTTCACAGACTGAGCTTGCAATGATCAAAAAAAAAAATCAATGAAGCATAATACAGCCATTTAAAATGCTGAGACATGGATAATGCAGATGAAACTAAAAATTATTTAACTTCAACCTTGATCACACTGGAAGAGGAGAACAAAATCAATGAGACTCAAACAAGACCAGAAACTTAAAGATTTTTTTTCTACTCATTGAATAGTAGCTGCATCGAATAGATGCTTACCAAACTCTTTAAAAAGCACCTAAATGAATATCTGGTGCCAAAAGGGGCTTATAGGAATGTGGACAAAGCTGAATTATCAAGCATTTTATTGTTCTGCATTGGCGACCATACCTTCAGCCATTTTGGCCCTAAGCTCTGGAATTCCCTCCCCAAATCTCTCCACCTTTAAGTCCCTCCTTAAAATCTACTTATTTGAATAAGCTTTTGGTCGCCTGTCCGAATGTCCTTTCATTTGGCTTGGTGTCAAGTTATGTCTGTATTTGTCCTGCGAAGCACCTGCGGTGTTTTACTACATTAATGGCACTAATAAATATAATTGTTGCTGTTGTTGGCACAATGAAAATGCAACAAAGGCACATTCAAACATAGATTTTGCTTTGATGACATCTTGAAATATTACAGCAAATTCAGTGATGTTACACTCCCAAAACATGACGTAGTGACAGGGCTATAGCCTGACTCTTCAACCCATGCTCCCAGCTTCCAAGAATCTGCTCCCACTCAGCAGAATTTGACCTGTTGGACTAAATTTTATGAAGGGAGTCAGGACCCCCAACGTCAGGGTGAGAAGCGGGTCCTGCGACCTCATTTGCAGGCAGTGGGATCTGCTTGACAATTTTACCACTGGCGGCCTCCTAACTGGCCACCTGTGGCCCGTCATCATATCAAGAATGGTGGGCAGGCTCCTGATACTGCTGGCCCATCAGTATCATAAGAAACATCAGCAGGACCACCAGCAGAGATGGGCGATACTAAAGAATTCAAGAGACTTCGACATCTAGGCAGCTGAGTAAAAAAAAAATTGAAAAATCATGGCGCCCAGAGTCAGATGGGAAACCCCTCCGGGGAAATCTTTGGGGCTGTGGGGGCTTCCTTCACTGCCTTTTTGTACCATTAAATCTACCGCCCCCACCCCTGGTCTGCTGTTGGGATGCTGCCTCCATTTAGCTGGTGGCCTCCCCACACGGCAGGGGGATTCTCCGCCATCGGCAAAATGCCGACGACACTGTAAAATTGCTCATAATTGAGCCTTTAATTATGGAAATTGGCTGCCCGCATCCTTGGAATGGACAGCCTATCCGCTTCCATTCTCACCGTCGGTAAAATGCCACAATGGCTGGACTGTGTCAGGGAGACAATCTGATGTGGCTCCGTGCAATTTCAGCGGGGACTGGTAAAATCCTGGCCATCATCTTAGTTACCTTCAGGAGTATGTTCTGCTTTATCTTCATGGAATTTCTACCTGTGGCTTTTGTGTCACTCAGAAGATTAAATTATGAAAATTATTTAGAATAGACATTAAATAGAGTTATGTGGTTTCAGAATTGTTAATAGGAGGAGAACAAAACAAAAAATAGCCAAAGGACAAAAAGGTAAAACTTGGCAATGTTTTCACAAGTGCGAAATACCTGCGCATGGTACACTGGGAAGAGCAGACTTAAAAAGAACTAGATTTTTTCATTTCTAAACTTGCTTATGCTTTTATGTTATCAGTTCAGACTTCCTATTGCACCATTCAATACACTGGAACATTCATGAGATCAGTGTGAAACACGGCAGGAAAAAGAGTGCAATATTATTCCATCACTCATAATATTCTGTTGTGTTCGTCAGCATTATAAATGATGTTTTATTTGTACAGCACATGCACCAAGAAACAAAAGAACCAAGGCAAGCAAGTTACTACAGTCCTCACAGCTATATACATACAAAATATTCATTAACCATGCTGTGATATAATCCATGGAACATGAACACAAAGAGGATATTACATACAGTAATTGAAAGTTGGCAGAGAGGTGTTTGGGTTGTAACTCAGTTCAAATATGATCATCAATGGAACCCCAAAACTGAATTACAGCTTGAAATCTACTTGCAGCAGTTGTTACCAGAAGGTCTGATAAAAGGTCTCCATACCAAAAATCAGATTGCAGTATTTTTCTTCAGCTACTGTTTTAAGCTTAATAATTAAATAACATTTGCTCCCAACTTTTCTAACTGTCCTGTGGCAGGCAAAAGGGGTAGGATTGTACAATGAAAGCTCTATGGAATGGAGGTGAGAGATTGTAAAGCTGAAAGGTCATTGGACTAAAGTTGTATTATATCAACCAACAGACAATGTGGGTTGAATTTTACCGGCTCCTCGATGCTGCGGGTCACAGCGTGGGGACCAGTAAAATGCTGCAGGGAGAGGCCCACCTCGACCCATGATGTCAAGACGGGCCCGCCGCATTTTACCGGTGGCAGCGGGACCTCAGTGCAACCCCCCGCCGCATAGCGGTGGCACCACAATTAGCATGTGGTAATGCTTACATACCTATGCTGATTAAGCAGCCTGCCGCCTCTCCACCGACATTGGATTTTTCGTTGAACGGGCAGCTGTTACGTGAACTCCTGTTCACGATCTGAAAAGCTGGCGGGTCCTCACTCTGCATTACGGAAAAGAGGAGGGAGGGGAGATATGCAGGGGCCTAATTCTGTATTCTGAAAGGGAGAGGGTCTGGGATTACTGGAGGGAAAGCTGTGCTGGCATGAAGGGCAGCACCATGCACCATCCATCCGTTAACAGTGTACGCTCTGTGTTCGTGAGGGGGCAATGGCACACTAGGCACCCTGTGTGTGAGGAGGGTGCCATATCAGGCAGGAGCGCATTAAGGCATTATGGATGGTAGGGGCAATCGATTCAGCTGGTAGGATCTTGATGCGGTCCTGTTGTGCCACCTTGAGTGTTGGCCAAGATGGGCAATGCCATGGCATGCCAAAGTTGATCCAGGAAAGCAGCTGATGTACCAGTCAACACCAATCCATGCCCTGTTAGGAACCTTCGAATGCATACAGGGTTTAACTTTATTTATCACATGGAAATAGGTATGGCTCATCCTACATTGTGTGATCCTCTGCACATGAGGATGGTATGCGCCAGAGGAAATATCAACAGGCAGGAGCAATCCATGTAGAGGCCCCCGGTCATGAGCAGCAGCCCCCAAGGGCAGCTCGCCATTACGTTTGCTGTGCATCTACAGGCCCCACATGACATGCCATCGGATGCCAGAGCACCAGTGTCACAGGAGATTGTGCATATAAAGAGGGTGGTACACGCCTCTGTGCCCTGCTCAAGGTTGACCTGCAGCCCACGGGCTCCAGTGGACATCCCATGTCTTTGTTCCTTTGTTCCTCATAGTGGCAGCGGTTCTCAAGCCTGATGCCTCTGCAGCCTTTTTGGGGCCCACCAGAGACCTTTGTGGGATCACATGGTCAGCAGTGCACTGCTGCATCAGGGAGGTCACCAATGCCCTGCACAGGAGGGCCAGTGAGGATTGCTGCTTCAGGACAGACTCTCACAGCCAGGCCCAGACAGCCATTGGTTCTGGCACCATTGCCGGAGAACAAAAGGTTGTAATGTTCATAGACTGCACTCATGTGGCCATCAGGCCTACTGCCAGGCTACCACCTGCAGACATCACCATCAATCTAGGTGAAGCTGGTATGTGAACACTGCAGATGCTTGCAGCGAATGTGTGACTGCTTCTCAGGCAGCTGCCATAGCACCTGGGTCTTGCGCAAGTCACGCCTGCCACCGCTGTTCACTGAACTGGCTCAGATGGAGGGGTGGTTTCTTGGAGATAAGGGCTATCCTCTGCAAACATGGTTCCTGACAGCTGAGACACTCCACCAATGCTGCAGAGGAGAGAAACATCTTCAGCCACTGAACTACATGAACCACCTTTGAGCAGGTGATCGGCATGCTGAAAGAGCACCTCCAATGCCTGTATGGATAGGGTGATGCCCTGTACTACAGGCCGTAAAGGCCAGCTCCTTTTTTTGCTGCTCTGCACAACTACGCACCCAATAGGCCTGGCATGATGAGGAGAGATGTCAACAGGATTCCTCCTCAGACTATGAGGACGCTGAGGACCTACAAAAGAAAGATGCATGGGCGGGCAAATGGCACACAGGCTCTGCACGCAGGGCTAGCAGTGAGGTAGGGATGTAGTGAAGTGGCTCATCAGACAAAGGCTGAATGCTCCATAGGAACCGACATGAGCTCTGCAAAGCCACACATCACCCTCGCTCACCTGCTGTGCACCAGTCCACATCTGCAGCATCCCTGTGTAAACCAGAGAGGCAGCAGCTGACTGAGCCAATGTCCATGTCACTGCATCCGTGGAGACACGGATGGGTAATGGTGGCATGGCAATAATGTTATTGCATACGTTGGCTCTCCTGAAGGGCCAATGGTGCATAGGGATGTGACATTGGTGCTATATGCTGGCACACATCATTTGCACAGAGTAAAGGACACACATGTTGGTGAGGAACATTGAGCGAAAGACGTATTTACATTGCTGTGACATCCGTGCATTCCCATCTGTGGCAGTGTGTTCTCTGTAAACCTCTAATACCTTTAATGGTCTATTTAAGTCTCACACCCTGGAATGTGCAAATATAAGATTATTCACCCAGGTGCAGCACGCCGACAAGAAGGAATGTTACACTTTAGTGGAAGAGGAGGATCGCAACTTTACAGGACACTGGGACACAGGGTAAGTATGTGGCAGCAAAGCAGAACGTGCTGGAGTAACTCAACAGGTCAGGCAGCATTTGTGGAGAGAGAAGCAGGGTTAACTTTCAGGTCTGTGAACTTGGACAAGTTAACTCTGCTTCTCTCTCCACAGATGCTGCCTGACCTGCTGGATTTCTGCAGCACTTTCTGCTTTGCTGCCAGATTGACAGCAGCCCCACTCTTCAGCAGTCAGGTAAGTATTTCTTTGACAGCTGTCAGGAAGCAGGTGCTGGAGTGCTTAAAATAGGGCCCCAGCACATGCTGCACAGTTGTCAAAAATTGTTGTCAAACAACAGATGCCCCTCTACATTGCTTTCATTGATCTCACCAAAGCCTTTGATCTCGTCAGCAGATGTGGTCTCTTCAGACTACTAGAGAAGATTGGATGTCCACCAAAGCTACTAAGTATCACCTCATTCCATGACAATATGAAAAGCACAATTCAACATAGCGGCACCTCATCAGACCCCTTTCCTATCCTGAGTGGCATGAAACTGGGCTGTGTTATCGCACCCACACTATTTGGGATTTTTTTCTCCCTGCTGCTCTCACATGCGTTCAAGTCTTCAGAAGAAGGAATTTTCCTCCACACAAGATCAGGGGGCAGGTTATTCAACCTTGCCCGTCTAAGAGCGAAGTCCAAAGTACAGAAAGTCCTCATCAGGGAACTCCTCTTTGCTGACAATGCTGCTTTAACATGTCACACTGAAGAGTGCCTGCAGAGTCTCATCGACAGGTTTGCGGCTGCCTGCAACGAATTTGGCCTAACCATCAGCCTCAAGAAAACGAACATCATGGGACACGACGTCAGAAATGCTCCAACCATCAATATTGGCGACCACGCTCTGGAAGTGGTTCAAGAGTTCACCTACCTGGGCTCAATTATCACCAGTAACCTGTCCCTAGATGCAGAAATCAACAAGTGCATGGGAAAGGCTTCCACTGCTATGTCCAGACTGGCCAAGAGAGTGTGGGAAAATGGCCCACTGACACAGAACACAAAAGTCCGAGTGTATCAAGCCTGTGTCCTCGGTACCTTGCTCTATGGCAGCGAAGCCTGGACAACGTATGTCTGCCAAGAGCGACGTCTCAATTCATTCCATCTTCGCTTCCTCCGGAGAATACTTGGCATCAGGTGGCAGGACCGTATCTCCAACACAGAAGTCCTCAAGACGGCCAACATCCCCAGCTTATACACACTACTGAGACAGCGGCGCTTGAGATGGCTTGGCCATGAGAGCCGCATGGAAGATGGCAGGATCCCCAAAGACACATTGTACAGCGAGCTCGCCACTGGTATCAGACCCACCGGCCGTCCATGTCTCCGCTTTAAAAATGCCTGCAAATGCGGCATGAAATCCTGTGACATTGATCACAAGTCGTGGGAGTCAGTTGCCAGCGTTTGCCAGAGCTGGCGGGCAGCCATAAAGGCGGGGCTAAAGTGTGGCACGTCGGAGAGACTTAGCAGTTGGCAGGAAAAAAGACAGAAGCGCAAGGGGAGAGCCAACTGTGTAACAGCCCCGACAAACAAATATTTCTGCAGCACCTGTGGAAGAGCCTGTCACTCTAGAATTGGCCTTTATAGCCACTCCAGGCGCTGCTCCACACACCACTGACCACCTCCAGGCGCTTACCCATTGTCTCTCGAGATAAGGAGGCCAAAGAAGGAGAAGAGTGATATAATCTCAGAGATTGGCATTTAGGACCAATTTTGGAGGTTTTGTGAGTTCACATTTTTTGGCTATTTAACTCCTCCTAGGTATCAGTTGTTTTCTATGACACACTGCAGCATACAAAAATGAATACAATTAAATTGAATTACTCTAAAGTAATATATTAGGTTTGCATCTCACTGTCACATTTAAAAATGAATGTCTTAAGTGGCACTAAACAAATGCATTGACCCATTGGATATGAGATATGCAATGATTATACCAGCATTCAGGACTGTTTTCACTGAATTTCCTGAAGAAACTTTTCAATAAAAGCCATTTTTAAAAATAGATGTATAAAACTAATCAAACCACCATAGACTTATTAAATTTTCGCAATCTTGAAAATCAATGATTTCAATCAGTTTTTAAATCCCTATAACAACTTATATTTATATAGCACCTTTAACTAATAAACAGTCCCAAGGCACTTTACAGAAGCATTATGAATCAAAATATGACACCGAGCCACATAAGGCACTATTAGATTAGATGACCAATAGCTTGGTCAAAGATACAGATTTTAAGGAGAGTCTTAAAGCAGGAAAGCGAGGTAGAGAGGTGAAGAAGTGTAGGGAGCGTACTCCAGAGCTTAGTGCCTAGGCTATTGAAAGCACGGCCACCAATGGTGGCGTGATTAAAATTGGGTTTGCGCAAGAGGCCAGAATTAGAGGAGTGCAGATATCTCAGAGGGTTGTGGGGCTGAAGGAGATTACAGAGATAGAAAAGGACAAGGCCATGAAGGGATTTGAAAACAAGATGTTGCTTGACTGCAAACCAGTGTAGATAGAGCACAGGGGTGATAGGGGAATGAGACTTGGCACAAGTTGTGTTATATTGGAGGTTTCCAAGGCATTGCCGTTCAATTTCCCACTTCAACAGTACATTACATCACTAATGTAGTCATAGTCGGCTGTCCCTCGATTCTAGGATGACATCTGCTCTGGGTCAGGAGTTACTGCCATGGGTCTTCATATGGCTAAGCAGGCTGAATTTCGACCTGCAGATCTTTGGGCACATGGGGTAGGACATCCCAGGAGGTAGTGGGATCTGGAGTACAGAATTTGTTTCATTTTCTTCTCTGCCATTGTTCTGCCTCATCATTAAGGCATTGGGACTCAAGTAACACAGATACAATAATAAACTAAGAGGGTGTGACATCACAGCAACATACTGTATCCTAGATATTGTCACAAATAGGGAGTTTAGTGAGATGAAAAGAAAACTTGTGATTAGTCGTTGATTAAAAAATGGCAAAAAGATCAAGAAAAATAGTTTCCTATCCTCTAGAGAATAGACAGTACCACTGACAGGTAATGAGGGATTTGGTAAATGGCAGTTGTGACAGTTCGGCGGTTGATTCTGTTTTTGAGACATTGACCGGCAGAGTGTGCTGATTGGCCGTCACTTCTGGCACTGGCTTCATTAAATTATGGCAGGCGAGTTGAAGATGCCAAATAGGCAGCCTATTATCTGAAACAAGTGGGTGCTTTTGACACCTGATGGTAGGCCCTTCCAAAATGGAGCCATTGTACTGTTAAGGTGACCGTTCCAATTATGTGGCCATTATGGCCTACTAATGCCAGGAAAAAGCAGTGAAAACCGACCTTACTATCTCACTAAATGGCACAAGCAAACATCGATCTGTAGTCCATGGCTGAACACATTCCTTTCCCATGGAAAAGGAAATAAATAAAAGAAATTTGCAAACCCTCTGAAGTCTCAGTTGGTAGGAAACTCCCCATCATGCTGATGGGAAAACATTCTGCAATTAAATCAAGGTGAGCAACATTTAACTTATTCTATGTTGCTATTAGGGAATTCAAGAGGAACATGTTAATAAAAAGGTGGGACATATATGGAACAGGCTAAAGGCCTGCTCAGGTATGCAATTGAAACCCGATCCGGGCCCGACCTGATCACATTCAACCTGAACCTGACCCAGGCCCAACCCAACCACATCCGACCTGAACCTGACCCAGGCCCGAGTCCTTTGATTTTTTTTCCCCCGCCCGACCCGACTACCAGAATTAAGTTAATTATATCAAAGAGGTTGTGCTCTACCTTGTCCAAATGTTGTGATCCTCCGTTCCGGCAGCAGACTATTCCTGCAGAATCGTGCAGATGGAGACAGATTAGTGTGGAGTCCGGATACACATTTCCCACTTTGATGGCCCGGCTGTTCAAATTTTGAAGCCGACTTCCCTTTCTCTCCCTGAGCAAAAGGCAGCACTGTGTCCGAGCTGATCTGACCCGACCCAAGCCCGAATGCCGGACCCGGAAGAGAGACCCAACCCGAACCCAACACACGTCGTCAGGTCTGGTCGGGTTTGGGTCAGGTCGCCATGCTCTAGAACAGGCTACTGGTACAGCTGGTGGAAAAAGCCTTAATGGGTTTCAAGGAAGAACTAGACAGTTTCTTGTCAACAAATGGGTTTCAGGGTTGTTAGAAATGCAACAAAGTAATACTGTAATTGGACTGAAGGCCTCCTCCTGCCTGAAACTACATTATTAGAAATGTAACATTTGTAAATATGTGTGCATATTGGTTGAAGAAGCCTTTACAACAGCGTTCTTGGCTGTTGCCATAACAACACTGATCTGGGAAGTCGAGACGAAAAGGTTGAGAAATTACAAAAAGAGAAAGTATGTGAGAGCCATGGAAAGACAAACAAAAATAGGGAGATCAAAAGAATGAAAGACGGTGGGTGGAAGGGAGGTTGGAGTTTTATGCTCTCCCCTTTGGCGGGTTTGCAGGCGGGGAGAACATAAAATCGGGTTCCCACCACCATCCCACCTCTACTGAAATTTAGTCCGGGGCAGGAAGGCCTATAAATGGGCTGCCAATTGAGGCCCTTAACTAGATAATTCACCCCTAATTAACAGCCTCTTCCCACCACAGCTACAATTAGCCATGCGGCCAGTGGCCTTGTTGCCACACGGGCAGCATGGCATAGAAAACTGTATGGGCTACTTTTTGGCTCCGGGGTAGGGGGGGGTTGTGCGGGGTGGAGAGGAGGGAATCCTTTGCCCAAAGCGGAGCCTGCTGAGGGCCATCCCCCTGCCCTTGCTGCTGACCTCCACCCTGTGAGACCCCTCCCACCCGGACCTACTCCTGTGGCCTGGCTCCAGCGAAGTTCCTCGGCCTCCAGGACGGTCACCTCCACAGCTGCAGCTGCCAGCCTCTGATTGGCCGGCAGCTCTCAGAGGGTGGGACTTCTGACAACAGGGTCCTAGATCCTATGGAAGGCCAACCGCTGTCCACTTAAGTGCCTGATTGGCATTAAATTCGGTGGGCCTTCCGGAAAAGAGGCAACGCATGGATTCTCCGGATGTAGAGACCCCCGCTGCCTGGATAAAACCCCCCCCCCCCAGGAAGACAAACATAGATAGTTACAGAGAGAGATATTTTTTTGTTTGTTTTTCCATGAGAAAAACTACTCTAGATCAGCCAGTACTATTTAATATTCAGTTTAACTCAATGAGCTACTGCACTCCTCAGCCACTTTCATTATCCTTATAGCTTACTCCCCCTTAAACTTGGGATGATCCTTTGAGGAAAGTTTGTGGTTCTTCTCTGCATTCTTTCCAATATTTTCAGAGTAAAGCATTTTGCAGTTCTGACGAAAGATCATCAACCTGAAACGTTAACTCTGTTTCTCTCTCCACATATACTGCCAGACCTGCTGAGTATTTCTAGCATTTTCTGTTTTATTTCAGATTTCCAGCATTGCAATGTTTTGCTTTTGTACGCAGTATAAAAAAAAATCATTCAACTGAACTCAGGAAATTAAACTGAATGGGAGGTATGTCCCCCAATTTTCCGATTAATAACGGAGTCACCAAATTCTGTTGTTGAGCCTGAAAGTCAGGTTTTCTCACTTAAAAATTGAAGATAGTTCAGCAGTTCGCCCTAAAAATATTCTAAATAGTTTTCCATGAAAAAGAAATGTACAGTACTTGACTCCGTCTAGCAGAATTCGGAGCTGCCATCTGTGAAATTGACAAGAATGGAATCTGTCCAGTGGTTGTTGTGTAGATTGCAAATGCCAGCTCTTTAATTACCTGTTGATGGTTACCTACAGGGGGGCTGACAGATCCTCCACTGGCCCCCTGTAGCTGCCTATCAACAGGTAATTAAAAGTTTCGGTTTAACAATCTACACAAGTGGCTCTTTTATAGTTACCATTCTTGTCAATTTCACAGATGATAGCTCTGATTTCAGCTACACTGTGACTCAAGTACTGCACATATCATCAGATTGGAAAACTACATAGGGCTAGCCATTGAAATACTTGCAGGAATAAGAAGTAATCTGTCCCCATCTCGCAAAATCTCCTCTAGGCTTCTCCTCCCAAATTTAGTTTGTGTTTCAACAACTGATCCATTTCAAACTTACTGAATGTACTATCTTGACTCATAGGCTGAATTCTACTGAGAGATTCAGGATCCCGATGTCGGGGCAAAAAGTGGTTCCTGAGCCCACACTTGCTGGCAGCAGGATCAGCTTGGCCATTTTACCACAGGCGGTTTCTTAATTGACGGCCTGCAGGCCCGCTGTCCAATTAAGGAAGGTGGACAGGCTCTAGATGCTGCCGGACCAGAGGGCCTGCAGCTCTGAAGCCTCAGCAGCCCCACTGGGAGAGGTGGGTGATGCCTAACCAGCTTGGAGAGCTCCAGCCTCCGACAGTTAAATAAATAAAAACATTAGGGGCTGAGGGAAAACTGTCTGGGGAGATCTTTGGGACCACGGAGCTGCTTTCCCGTCCCAAGAGAGGGCAACCGATCCCCTCACAGCCCATTGCTGGGAAAATTCCCTGGCAGCAGGCCGGCATCAGGGAGCCATCCTGATGCGGCTCTCTCCAAATTCCGCCCCCCCCCCCCCATCTGTTGGTTTCTAGGTTTTGTATGGGGAGCAGCTATGATTGTGCAGTGAAGCTAATCTATTCAAACTCCCAATGAAATGTGTTTTCCAACGTTTTACTGAAATTAGGTTTAATTTGGTATCGTTTTTCTGACAAACACTGAGCACAGTGGGGTAGAAATTCAACTTGGGCAGTGCTGCAACATAGACAACATCTCATTAGCTGCTTATTAAATGCTTCATCCGATAGTCAGTTCCATTGAAGTCAATGAGTGAGGCAGATATGGAAGCAAGATGAATGGATAGAGTTATGATACAGATCTTATTGAATGGTGGAACAGGCTGGAGGCACTGAATGACCTACTCCTGTTCCTAAGTTCTGAGGTGTTACAGGCAGCTGATGCAATAGTGCCCAAGACAAATTTCTACTGCTTGTATTCCAAGTGTGGCCTGACCAATTCTTTTTAAAATCTTGGTAAAATTTCTGTCGATTTGCACTCTACTGTTCTACTTGTATATCCCAGGTTTTGACTAGCTATTATTAATTGCTGCACTACATTTTCTAGGCATAAAAAAGGGGTCAGTGCTTGGGCCATAGCTGTTCACACTCAATTTAAATGATTTGGATGTGGGGACCAAATGTAATATTTCAAATTTGCTGATGACACAAGACTAGGTGGGAATGTAAGTTGTGAGGAGAATGCAAGGAGCCTTCTTGGGGACTTGGACAGGCTAAGTGAATGAACAAGAACATAGCAGATAGAATATAATATGAAGAAGTGTGAAGTGTTCCACTTTGGTAGAAAAAACAAAGACAGATCATTTCCTAAATGATGAGACGTTGGGAAGTGTTGATGTCCAAAGGGACTTGGGTGTCCTTGTTCATGAGTCACTAAAAGCTAGCATGCGGGTGCAGCAAGCAAATAGGAAGGCAAATGGTACGTTGGCTTTCATCGCAAGGGGTTTTGAGTACAGAAGTAAAGAACATACGAACTAGGAGCTGAAGTAGGCCATTCGGCCACTCTAGTCTGCTCTGCCATTCAATAAGATCATGGTTGTGTCGAATTCCACACTCCCATCTACCCCTAATAACTTTTTATTCCCTTGCCTAACAAGAATCTATCTACCCCCACCTTAGAACGATTCAATGACGCTGCCTCCACCACCTTCTGAGGCAGAGAGTTCCAAAGTCACACAACCCTCAGAAAATATTTCTCATCGCTGTCCTAAAAAGGCAACCCCTAATTTTAAAACAGTGCCTCCTAGTTCTAGACTCCCCCACAAGAGGAAACATCCTTTCCACATCCACCTTATCAAGACAGTTCAGAATCTTATATACTTCAATCAAGTCTCCCCTCACTCTTGTAAACCTCCAGTGAAAACAAACCCAGTCTGTCCAACCTTTCCTCATAAGACAACTCGCTCATTCCAGGTATCAATCTCGTCAACCTCCTCTGAACCGCCTCCCTCTATGGCAAGTATATCTTTCCTTAAATAAGGAGACCAAAACCGCACACAGTATTCGAGATGTGGTCTCATCAATGCCCTGTATAACTAAAGCACAACATCCTTACTTTTATTTTCTATTCCTCTCATAAGGGATAGCATTCCATTAGCCTTCATTATTACTTGCTGTACCTGTATACTAACTTATTGTGACTCATGCACTAGAACACCTAGATCCCTCTACACCTTGGAGTTCTGCAGTCGTTCTCTGTTTAAGTAATACTTTTTTATATTCTTCCTGCCAAAGTGAAGAAGTAGTCTTTCTGCAATTGTATAGAGCCTTGGTGAGACCACACCTGGAGTATTGTGTACAGTTTTGGTCTCCTCATCTAAGGAAGGATATACTTGCCATAGAGGGAGTGCAACAGAGGTTCACCAGACTAATCCCTGGGATGGTGGGATTGTCTTATGAGGAGAGATTGAGGAAACCTGGCCTGTATTCTCTAGAGTTTCAAAGAATGAGAGGCAATTTCATTGAAACTTACAAATTTCTTACAGGGCGTGACAGGGTGGATGTAGATCGGATGTTTCCCCTGGCTGGTGCGACGAGAACCAGGGGACATAGTCTCAGAATAAGGGGTAGGCCATTTAAGACTGAGATGAGGAGGAATTTCTTCCCTCAGAGGGTGGCGAATCTGTGGAATTCTCTACCTCAGAGAGCTATGGAACTCAATCATTGAGCATGTTCAAGACAGAAATAGATAGATATCTGGATACTAATGACATCAAGGGATATGGCAATAGTGTGGAAAAGTGGGGTTGAGGTAGATGATCAGCCACGATCGAATGGAATGGCGGAGCAGGCTCGATGGGCTGAATGTTCTACTCCTGCTCCTTTGTTCTATGTTCCTACAAGTTTCTGAGTTCCTTTCTTAGTTTCAGTTTATTTAGTTCTATAGTATTCCATGCAGGAAAACTTGTGATTCACTTTTTTTCCACTAATAAACAAGCCCTTACAATTATCAGTGTTGAATTTGCTTTGCTGTTTGTATGCTCAACTAATCTAAAATTCTTCAACAATTTATCTGTATTTTCTATTGCTATTAGAAAAATTGGCATGCTTACATTTGATTTTAGCATCGAGGGTATTACTGTAGATTAGAAGCAATAGGGATTCGGTGCACTGACTCCTGTGAGATTCAGTTCATCTCTCATGCGTATTCTCTTTCTTATTCTTAATAAGATTTTACTCATTCTTCTGTTCTACCCAGAATTTAAGATTTTTAGTTTAAATAGCAGTTTCTCATGGAGCTTTGTCAAAAACTTTCAAAGTTGAAATAAACTGCATCATAAAGTGTTTCACCATATCTGTAAAATCTTCAAAGTCAGCAAAGGTTGTGAGGCAGTATTTTTTACAATATAAATCCATACAAGCTGTTTCCAGCTATCCCTTAGAATAGTTTCCATTAATTTATCTTTTATTGATGTTAAGGCAACTCACCTGTAATTGGCTAGGTCAGAATAGAATTCATTTTTTTTTTAAATGTAGTACTGTATTTTTTTGTTCCATTCCTACAAAAATTCAACAATGCCCAAAAGATCCTTTCATAGTGCTGGTTGGTGATCCACAAATTTCCCTTGCTTCGTCTTCAACCTCCTGGGAAATATGTTATTTGGCTAAGGGAATTTTCTTGTCTTAAGTCACTTTCATTTATCAAGTACCTCTTCCACTCTGATTTCAATATCCCTTAGGGTATTGGGGGTGCTATAATTTTATTCAATGCATTTTTGGTATGTGGGCACCACAGGCAAGACCAGCACTTATGACCCATCCAGTAGCCATTGAAAAGGTGGTGATGGGCCTTCTTTTTGAACTGCTGCAGTCTGTATGGTGAAGTTGATCCCACAATGGTGTTAGGTAGTGAGTGCCAGAATTTTGACCCAGCCATGTTGAAGGAATGGTGATACATATCTGAGTCAGGATCGTGTGCGACTTGAAGGGGAACTTGGAGGTGATGGCATTCTCCTGCACCTGTTATCTATGTCTTTCTAGGTGGAGGCTGTAGATTTGGGAGGTACTGCCAACGAAGCCTTGGCAAGTTGCTGTAGTGCACCCTATTCATAATGCACACTACAGCACACCAATGGTGCAGCAGTAGATGTTTAGGCTAGTGGAGGAAGTCTTAATCAAGCAAACTGCTTTGTCCTGGATAGTGCAGAGATGCTTAAGTATTGTTGCACCTACACCCTATCAAGTGAAGACTATTCTATCACACTCCTGACTTGTATCTTGTAGATGGTGGAGAGCTTGGGGAAGTCAAGAGCAATACTCAGTGATAGTAATGCCATTGAATGTCAAGGGGAACTGCTTAGGCTGTCTCAGGTTGGAAATGATCATTGGCTGGCACTTGTGAATGTAACTTTCCATTTATCAGCCCAATCCCTGATATTGCATTGTGCAATCAGCAAGCAGCCTCATTGTTGAGCTTATAATGAAGGGACAGTCATCCATCAAGCAGCTGAAGATCTTTGGGCCTGGGACACTGTCCTTAGGAACTCTTATAGCAACGTCCACATATTGAGTTGTTTGGTCTCAAACAACCACAAATATCTTCCAAATATGAGTCTAGCTACTGGAGAGTATTCTTCCTGATCCCAATGACTTCAGTTTTATTAGGGCATAATAGTGCCCCGGTCAAATGTTGCTTTGATGTCAAGGGAAGTCACTCTCACCTCACCTCTGGAATTCAGTTCTTGTGTCCACGTCTGGATCAAGGCTTTAATTTGGTCTGCATTCGAGTGATCTTGGCGGAACCCAAACTGAGCATTGGTGAGCAGGTTATTGGTGAGTAAACATCGCTTGATGGAATGAATAGTCAATAATGCTATCACTATGCTGATGGTTGGGAGTAGACAATAGAGCAGTAATTGGGTTTTTAAGAAATTTTTTTAACTTTTTTTACGCAGCAAGTGGTTATGATCTGGAATCCTGTACCTGAGATTGTGCTGGAGGTAGATTCAATCAGGGCTTTCAAAATGGAATTGGATAAGCATCTGAAGAGAAAAATTGAAGGGCAACAGGGAAAGGGTGGGGGAGTGGTATTAGCTGAGTTGCTCTTGTAGGAAGTTAGCACAGGCATGATGGGCCTCCTTCTGTGCTGTGACCATTCTATTTCCACATTGTTAGATAGATGCCAGTGTAATAGCTACACTGGAATAGCTTGGCTAGGGCCACAGCTAGTTATGAAGCACAGTTCTTCAGCTCTACAGCTGGGATGTTGTAGGGGCTCATAGCCTTTGCTCGGCCATTTCTTGATGTCACATGGAGTGAATTGAATTGGCTGAAGACTGGTATCTGCGATGGTGGAGTTCTCTGGTTGCGTGTTTGCTTGGCTTTGTCCATAGAATGCTGCTTTCATTGTTTAGCAAGTATGTAGTCCTATGTCACAGCTTCACCAGGTTGACAGCTCATTTTCACATACACTGCTTCAGGCTAAAGGCCGGCTCAGGTCTGCAAATGAAACCCGACCCAGCCTGAGTACTTTCATGTTTTCCCCCGTCCAACCTGACCATCAGTTAACCTACCTTCCGGTTTTCATTTTGTTGCTTATCTGCACAAGCTTAAAATAGCTAACAAAACTACCTTTCTAGTCCAAAAAGTTTATTAACAATGGAACCACTTACTGGAGGTGGTGATAGAGCGTGTCTGACCTGGCCCGACCCGACCCGAACCTGAATGCCGGTCCCGGAAGTACAACCCAACCCGACCCGACACATCATCGGGTCCGGATCGGGTGGCTGGTCTTTACTTCAGGCATGATCTTCTACACTCAATGAACCAGAGTGACTTGAGGGTGATGGAGGTCTGAGAGATATGCCAAGCCATGATGGTATAGATTACAGTTATAGATTCTGTTGCTACCGATGGCCCACAGCACCTCATGGATACCCAGTTTTGAGCTGATAGATCTGTTCTTAATCTATCCCACTTAGCATGGTGGTCATGCCACATGACATGATAGAGAATGTTCTTTGTGCAATAGAACTTGATCGCCACAAGGACTGTGCAGTGGTCACTCCTACCAACAATGTCATGGTCATACACATCTGCGACAGATAGATTGATGAGGATGATGTCAAGTAGGTTATTCACATGTTAGTTCTTTCATTATCTGCCACAAGCCTAATCTGGCAGCTATGTCCTTCGAGGATCAGCTAGCTCAGCCAATGGTGGTACGACTGAACTAATCATAGTGATGGACTTTGAAGTCTTCCAACCAGAGTACATTCTGTGCCCTTGCTGCCCTCAGAACTTCCTCCAAGTGGTGTTCAACATACAGGAGTACTGCACCTACGCTGAAACAGGATGGAAAGCATTTATCAGCAGGAAGTTTCTTTTCCCATGTTTGACCTGAAGGTATGAGATTCATGGGGTCCAGAGTCAGTGTTGAGGACTCCAAGAGTTATTCCCCTCCCCTGCAACTGTATATACCACCTCTAGTGATTTCTGCGAGTATGACTATGTCAGGCTATTAGAAATGTGAAAGGTTATAAGCAAGTAAAGCAGGGGTGGGGCAAGAGATAACAAAGGAGAAGGTGTAGATAGGACAAGGCCACAGAATAGCTGACCAGAAGGTCGTGGAGCAAAGGCAAACAATATGTTAATGGTGTGTTGAAAGACAAAGCATTAGTACAGATAGGGTGTTAACAGACTGAAAATTGAACAGCCGCAAGTACAAACATGAAAAAAAAGAGTGGGTAAGCAAACTGAACAAACTAAGCGGCCAGAGAGAACAGCGGGGGGGGAGCGGAGTGGCCAGAGAGAGCAGCGGGGTGGGGGGAGCGGAGCGGCCAGAGAGAGCAGCGAAGGGTGGGGGGGGGTGGGGGGGGGGGGGGGGGGGTGGGGGGGGAAGCAGAGCTTGGTGCATGCATGAATACCCATTGGCGTTGCATTGCTGTACACAAAGCACATACGCAGAGGCCGACTAGGCGCGTTGCCCGAAGATGCACACGTCACGCGATGACGTCATTGGCGCATGCACTAACCAGTCCTGGCAAGTCGGAACGCAGCGCACATGCAGAGAGCAGGAGCCCGTCTGCACATGTGCGCACCTTGGCGCAGCCTGGTGACGTCAGTGGCCGGCTGCATTGTCAGGAATCACTGTTTCTAATATTTGCCAGTTCTGAAGAAGGGTCACTGACCTGAAACGTTAACTCTGCTTCTCTCTCCACAGATGCTGCCAGACATGCTGAGTATTTCCAGCATTTCTGGTTTTTATTTCAGATTTCTAGCATCTGCATATTTTGCTTTTATGTCAGGCCTTTGCTTGATTCATCTGCGGAAGGTCTGTTTATCCAAATACCAGCACAGAATCTTTCGCACCCGAGAGTATATTAAGAAATATCAAAAGTTCACTCATTTAATTTCTTGTGACCAGATACATTACTTCTGTAGTGTGAAACAAAAGGTTCAATATCTATCAATACAACAACTATAAATATTTTACATACCAAATAAGCAAAAGTTCCAATTGTAAAATGATTTTAAAGTTTAATGAACTTTGAGTTTCTTAAATAATACTTTATTATCTTGTCTGATATTTCCCAGTTTTGTTTCTTTACATGTCTCCCTTTAAGGGCTCCTAGCATATTGTTTGTGGTAAGTTGGAATGTGCACTGTTCTATACACAGGTGTGTTAAATCACATAATGCATAGTGCATTGCAGTCCGCACTGTGGAAGCTGCGTGTGGTTTGAATGCTGTTTAAAGAGGCTCGCCTTGTGACGATGAGGTCCAGCTGGTGCCAACAACGTGATCTTGGGTGCCTCCAAGAAACCTGGTGACAGGGTTTATAGTGAAAGAACGAGCTGGTGATGCAGAGGTTATGATAGGTATACAACTCAAGCAGTCTCTGTCCATTCTCATTCATCCTTCCAATGACATAGTGCCCAAGGCAGGAGGGCTCTGAAATAATTAAGAGTGCTAAGCCTGCTATACTCTCAGCACTCTACGAACTGCTTTGCCTGTGCTGGAATGAGGGAACAGTACCACAGGACATGTGCGATGCCAATATCATCGCCCTCTATAAAAACAAAGGTGACCGCGGTGACTGCAACAACTACCAT
Source organism: Heterodontus francisci (assembly GCF_036365525.1). Taxonomy (NCBI): domain Eukaryota; kingdom Metazoa; phylum Chordata; class Chondrichthyes; order Heterodontiformes; family Heterodontidae; genus Heterodontus; species Heterodontus francisci. The sequence continues at coordinate 149,911,763 of NC_090372.1, read as the reverse complement.
GGAATCTCCCTACTCAGCATAGTGGGGAAAGTCTTCGCTCGAGTCAGCTCCAGAAGCTGGCCGAGCGTGTCTACCGAGGCACAGTGTGGCTTTTGAGCAGAGAGATCGACTATTGACATGCTGTTCTCCCTTCATCGGCTACAGGAGAAATGCCGCGGACAACAGATGCCCCTCTACGTTGCTTTCATTGATCTCACCAAAGCCTTTGACCTCGTCAGCAGACGTGGTCTCTTCAGACTACTAGAAAAGATCGGATGTCCACCAAAGCTACTAAGTATCATCACCTCATTCCATGACAATTTGAAAGGCACAATTCAGCATAGCGGTGCCTCATCAGACCCCTTTCCTATCCTGAGTGGCGTGAAACAGGGCTGTGTTCTCGCACCTACACTGTTTGGGATTTTCTTCTCCCTGCTGCTCTCACATGCGTTCAAGTCTTCAGAAGAAGGAATTTTCCTCCATGCAAGATCAGGGGGCCGGTTGTTCAACCTTGCCCGTCTAAGAGCAAAGACCAAAGTACGGAAAGTCCTCATCAGGGAACTTCTCTTTGCTGACGATGCTGCATTAACATCTCCCACTGAAGAGTGTCTGCAGAGTCTCATCGACAGGTTTGCGGCTGCCTGCAACGAATTTGACCTAACCATCAGCCTCAAGAAAACGAACATCATGGGACAGGACGTCAGAAATGCTCCATCCATCAATATCGGCCACCACGCTCTGGAAGTGGTTCAAGAGTTTACCTACCTAGGCTCAACTATCACCAGTAACCTGTCTCTCGATGCAGAAATCAACAAGCGCATGGGAAAGGCTTCCTCTGCTATGTACAGACTGGCCAAGAGAGTGTGGGAAAATGGCGCACTGACACGGAACACAAAAGTCCACGTGTCCTCAGTACCTTGCTCTACGGCAGTGAGGCCTGGACAACGTATGTCAGCCAAGAGCGACGTCTCAATTCATTCCATCTTCGCTGCCTCCGGAGAATCCTTGGCATCAGGTGGCAGGACCGTATCTCCAACACAGAAGTCCTCGAGGCGGCCAACATCCCCAGCTTATACATCCTACTGAGTCAGCGGTGCTTGAGATGGCTTGGCCATGTGAGCCGTATGGAAGATGGCAGGATCCCCAAGGACACATTGTACAGCGAGCTCGTCACTGGTATCAGATTCCACCACCTGTGGAAGAGTCTGTCACTCTAGTATTGGCCTTTATAGCCACTCCAGGCGCTGCTCCACAAACCACCTCCAGGCACTAGGCACTTACCCATTGTCTCCTGAGACAAGGAGGCCGAAGAAGAAGATAGTGTATCATTTGCAGTACAGGTGTAGTAATGTTTAGCTTGGCCAGTTTATTTAAGAATACTGAATCTAATTACGTAAATCGATGCATGCTAAGGCAAGTTAGAGGTTGATTGCCATTTGTGAGGGAAGTTTGAAGATCCTTATAAAATCCCAGTTCCCAGTTGAAAGTATCCATCACGAAGTGATTGTCTCGTCTACTTTTACACTATGAAACGTGACCTCTGAGGTGTGGTGGATGAGTGCTTGATGCAAGACTTTTATATAAATAGATATGTTAATTTCATGTCTCTTCTCACAAAATGTGTTCTGTCTTTATGAGCTGACTAACTACTTTGCAGGTCTGAGAATACTTTATATTTATGGCAACCTTATTGACATGTGCATTTCGTTATCACAATCTGGGTACATTTTATAAGCCCAGTTTGCAACACAACGGGCCTTTAAGCAAACAACAGACCAGTTTTTTTCCCCCCTAGCCTTTACTTCTTGGGAAGGTTTTAGTGTGAAACAAGTGCATTAGGTGCAGAATGCATGGTTTTAGCACAAGTCGGTGTAACTTCTGCTTGGTTGATATTCCAGGCAATTTATAAAATGAATTGCATTTTATGTGTATTGAATACAGTAGTTTGCAATGTTGCGAAATTTACCAGGTAAAATTAGTTTTAACGCGTAAATTAACTTTTGAACACCTACAACTTTCGGATTAACCTCAATGGCCAGGCGTTGTTTAACGAGCTTAAATCCAATATAGGCAACAATGATGAAGGAAATACGATGTGAGAAAGGGTATATTTTATAATTTCATTTTTTATATTAAACTGCAACGAGGCATATAAATCAAGCCAATGCATGCCAGGTTTCCAATAGACGATTTCATTTTAGTGGATTGTAAATTGTACCGACTTGGATCTGTCCTTGGAACTCAAATTCCTCTCTCATTTCTACTGTAGGTGACGGGGCAAACACACACAACACGATACAAAAATTAAACAACTTTTACTGGACTTTTCAGCTGCACTCTCCCTTTAACAAAGATCATTTATCAGTAACTTAACAGCTTCATAAATTCAGCAAGTAGCCAATGAACGATCTCTGAGTATTCAAGGCTAATTTTAGAAGCTGGGCAGAGATAGACAATTTACTGCTATAAACAGAAATTATATAATGAACAAAACCGTGATAAAATTACGCAATGTTTCTAATAAGCTATTTAAAAACGATAATTAAAGCCATTAAACAGTCCAAATAAACGAAATCGCAATGATTTAAAATTCACGTGTTAAAGTAGGCTGCGTAATCAAAGAACGAATCCAAAAGACTTTCAAAAGTACAATGAGACACGTCTTCCAGATCCACATAAACAATTCTGATTACAGGTCCTTCCTTCCTTGTGTCCCATTTGAGCTCATTTGTAAAATTACCAATTCCCTCCTGTCTGATCAAGGTGTAAAGCAAGGCATGAATCGAGTTAGTGCTAATGCTACAAAACCTCGATTTGTATTTGTGTCTAAAAGACTAACTCTCGGACTCGGGAGTGAATTGTCCACATTCCGTTATAAAGAACCGAGCTGAATGTTTAATTTCAAAAACTTTAAACACTGGCAACATGAAGTCGCCACACATCAGTATCTGGAGGTGTTCCTGTTCAATGAAACGCTTTCACATTCATTGAAAGAAATTCAACTTGCATCGCCATCTAGACCAGCCGCGCAGGAAAGACATGGACAAACCCAAAAAGAACGACCGAGCTATTGAAACGTATCTTCAAATGCAAATGACACCATCCTGATCTACCACATAAACGAGACTCCGCAGATCACTAACTTCTCCAAACCCTAATCAGTGCTTCCTCTTTCAATTTCCCAACTCTAGCTCCATCCCTTCACCTTTCAAACTCTTCACATCGACAAAGGAGAAATAAAAAACTTACGTGTCCCATCAAAGCGCGTTGCTATGGTATCCAAGAAAGTGTTTTGTGGCGCTAATAATCCTTTCATAACAGGCATTTTTCCTGAGCGGTGTGAAATTCCCCATCAAACTTGCGCGGCTGTGTTGAGTGCACTGTGAGTGAGAGATAGACGGAGGAAAGGAGGGGGAGCGTGACTCCGGCTCATTGAAAGCGCCTTCCTCTCACAGCGAGAGAGACAGAAGAGAGCTGAGGTTAAAGAGGGGAGGGGGGGAAGAGAGCAGCGCCTTCCAGTCACACACACGGTGGAGAAAACAAGCAGCACCTTCCAGTCACAAAGAGAAAGAACTGCAAACGGGGAAGAGCAGAAAGACGGGAAGAAGTAGAGAAAGGGAATGCGGAAAGGAGGGAGAGTGAGAAGGGGGAATGTCATAAACAGCTGAGCCAGAGGAGAGGGAGCTTGAAAAAAATACATGCCATCTTAAAGTCCAGTTCAGATCTGGCACTGACAGAATAAACACTTGCCCAGACCTAGCAAGAGAAAGTAATATGATTATTGTGCCTTATTATGCTTGATGTTCTCCGTTCTAAGAAGGCCCTTCACGGACTATTATACCAACAGTCATCCCCATTACCTAAACTTGCCGTTGATTATGCCTACTCGAAAGTGCATGCAACAGACCCCTAGTAATTGCTAACAGCAAGAAACCTAACGTATTGGAGAATTACTGATAACTAATTTACTGAGTCCGTTTCTCGAGCACTGCAAAATGACTGGAGCGAAAGTTGATTCTCGTGTTGCAGCGTTGGAGACAGCCCCTTGTTAGTGGCGACATAACAGCTTTCGAGGAGCAAGTCCCTCCTTAATAATCCTGTAAATTTGACCAAAGGATAAACGGAGGCAAATATGTTCACCAGCTCTAGTGTTTGAGGAAAATGGAGGGAAAATAAATTGTTTATTTTGTAGATTATAAATTGTGACCTCATCTTCATGTAGTAAACAGGTAAAATACTTTCAGACGGATGGTTGACATGATGTAAAAGAATGGTTTTAAACTTGGCCATTTGTTCCAAAAATATTTAGTAGATTAATTCCTTGGGGAATGGAGAACACAAAAATATCAATATGTCAAACTTATTGACCTACTCTAATATCATGCTTAATCTGAGGTGGCTGGAGCAATCTTTTTTAATCGTTTATGGGATGTGGGCGTTGCTGGCTAGGCCAGCATTTATTGCCCATCCCTAATTGGCGTTAAGAAGGTGGTGGTGAGCTACCTTCTTTAACCATTGCAGTCCTTGGGATGTTTCTTAGACTTTGTAGTGGTTTGATACAACTGAGTGGCTTACTAGGCCATTTCAGAGGGCATATAAGAGTCAGGCACATTGCTGTGAGTCTGGAGTCACATGTAGGCCAGACCAGGTAAGGACAGCAGATTTCCTTCCCTAAAGGATATTAATGAACAGATGGGGTTTTATGACAATCGACAATGATTTCATGGACACCATTAGGCCAGCTTTTAATTCCAGATTTTTATTAATTGAATTCAAATTTCACCATCTGCTGTGATGGGATTCAAACCCATGTCCCCAGAACATTTGCCTGAGCCTCTGGATTACTAGTCCAGTGATATTACCACTATGCCATCGCCTACCCCAATCTTGAATTTGAAAAATGCCTAACAGGAGAGGGCTAATTTCAGCGAATTGAGCAGCGATCTGGTCCAGGTAAATTGGGGTCAAAGACTGGCGAGCAGAGATGTAATGGAGCAATGGGCATCCTTTAAAGAGAACATAGTTTGAGTACAGTGTAGGTATGGTTCTACAAGGGGGAAAAGGTACGGCAACCAAAGCCAGAGTTCTGTGGATGATGAAGGAGTTAGACAGTAGGACGAAGCAGAAAAAGGGGGTGAAATAGGGGACAGATATCAGCTTGACAATACAAGGGCAAATCAGGCTGAATGTACAAAGTACAGAGAAGTAAAAAAGGAAATAAAGGGGCAAACAGACAGTACGAGAATAGTTTGGCAGCTAACATAAAAGGGATATTAACAGTAAAAGGATTGAGAGGAGCTGTAGAGCCAATTAAGGACCAAAATGGAGAACTATTGGTGGAGGCAGAAAAATAAAAAAAAACTTGCATTTATAATGTGCTTTTTATGTCCACAGGATGACTCAGCCAATGAAGTACTTTTGAAGTGTAGTCACTGTTGTAATGTAGGAAATGTGGCAGCCAATTTGCACACAGCAAACTCGCACAAACAGCACTGTGATAATGACCAGATAATCTACTGGTGATTGAGGGATAAATATAGGCCAGGACGCCAGGGATAACTACCCTGCTCTTTTTTCAAAGTAATGCCCGGGGATCATTTACATCCACCTGAGCAGGCAAATGAGCATCAGATACTGAAGCAGTCCGTGTAGAAATGCAGCAAGACCTGGACAATATCCAGGCTTGGGCTGATAAGTGGCAAGTAACATTCGTGCCACACAAGTGCCAGGCAATGACCATCTCCAACAAGAGAGAATCTAACCAGCTCCTCTTGGCATTCAATGGCATTATAATTGCTGAATTCCCCCACTATCAACATCCTGGGGGTTACTATTGACCAGAAACTGACCTGCAGTAGCCATATGAATACCGTGGCGACAAGAACAGGTCAGAAGCTAGGAATCCTGCAGTGAGTAACTCACGTCCTGACTCCCCAAAGCCTGTCCACCATCTACAAGGCACAAGTCAGGAGTGTGATGGAATACTCTCCACTTGCCTGGATGGGTGCAGCTCCAACAACACTCAAGAAGCTTGGCAACATATAGGACAAAGCAGCCCGCTTGATTGGCACCCCATTGACAAACCCATGCAGAGTGACAGCAGTGTGTACCATCTATAAGATGCACTGCAACAACCCTCCAAGGCTCCTTAGACAGCACCTTCCAAACCCGCGACCTCTACCACCTAGAAGGACAAGGACAGCAGATGCATGGGAACACCACCACCTACAAGTTCCCCTCCAAGCCACACTCCATCCTGACTTGGAACTATATCGCCGTTCCTTCACTGTCACTGGGTCAAAATCCCTTCCTTACTGCATTCTGGGTGTACCTACCCCACATGGACTGCAGCGGTTCAAGAAGGTAGCTCACCACCACCTTCTCAAGAGCAATTAGGGCGGCACAGTGGCGCAGTGGTTCGCACCGCAGCCTCACAGCTCCAGCGACCCGGGTTCAATTCTGGGTACTGCCTGTGTGGAGTTTGCAAGTTCTCCCTGTGTCTGCGTGGGTTTCCTCCGGGTGCTCCGACAGCCAAAAGACTTGCGAGTTGATAGGTAAATTGGCCACTATAAATTGCCCCTAGTATAGGTAGGTGGTAGGGTAATATAGGGACAGGTGGGGATGTGGTAGGAATATGGGATTAGTGTAGGATTAGTATAAATGGGTGGTTAATGGTCGGCACAAACTCGGTGGGCCGAAGGGCCTGTTTCAGTGCTGTATCTCTAAATCTAAAATCTAAATCTAAAAAAAATCGAAATTAGGGATGGGCAATAAATGCTGGCCTAGCCAGTGACAACCACATCCCTTGAAAGAATGAAAAAAATCACTCTCACATTCACTCTCAAGAGAAGATAGATAGAGGTAAGGGATAAGAATTCAAAGTGTGATAGGTGTTTGTGGTTTATGGTAAACCTGTGGGACAGTCTTTTTTAAAGATGCAGGCCTGGGTTGTTGTAGTCTTGACTTGTTGATGTCTTGTAGACTTCTGGTCGTTAAGATTTCAGATTGAAGGTGGCGGTCGCTTTCAACTCTCTGATGTAGCAAATTGAAATGTGGAATTAGCAGCAGGGTTCCTTCCTTGCCTGCGTGGGCTTCTTTCCACAGCCACTGGCTGTATGGCTTCTGTGAGGTGGTTGTGGTCTCTCCCCTCTCTCTCTCGAAAGCTACCTTTTAAAGTAAAAATCTCTCACATTAGCCTCTGTTAGGAGATGTGTGGCCCCCTTCCCCATTGTGAAAGGTGTGAAACTGGTAAGTGTTGATGTTCAGAGAGATTCGGGAGTACTCATACAAGGAACGCACAAAGTTAACATGCAGGTGCAGCAGACTATTAGGAAGGCAAATGCCATGTGGTCTTTATTGCAAGGAGATTGGAGTACAGGAATAAAGAAGTCTTACTAAAATTGTACAGGGCTTTGGTGAGACCGCACCTGGAATACTGTATGCAGTTTTGGTCTCCAGATTTAAGAAAGGATATACTTACACTGGAGGTGGTGCGGCGAAGATTTACTAAATTGGTCCCTGGGATGAGGGGATTGTCCTATGATGAGAGGCTGTGTAAATTGGGCCTATATTCTCTGGAGTTTAGAAGAATGAGAGGGAATCTAATTGAGGCATACAAGATTCTGAAAGGGCTTGATAGGGTAGACACTGAGAGATTGTTCCCACTGGTCAGGGAATCTAGAACATGGGGGCACAGTCTCAAGATAAAGGGCCAATCATTCAGGACTGAGATGAGGAGAAATTACTTCACTCAAAGGGTTGTGAATCTTTGGAATTCTCTACCCCAGAGGGTTGTGGATGCTCCATCATTCCTTTAAGGCTGGGATAGATAAATTTTTGGTCTCTCAGGGAATCAAAGGATATGGGGAGTGGGCAGGAAAGTGGAATTGGAACTCAAGATCTGCCATGATCGTATTGAATGGCAGAACAGGCTCAATGGGCCATATGCTCTACTTCTGCTCCTATTTCCTGTGTTCTTGTAGTGACCACACAATAGACCAAGATGTGGCGACTTCACACTTTTTGTTTCAGAAGAACCAATTCACTTCAGGGATGTCTCTTGATGGTTTCAGAATAGGTACAATTGACACCTCTTAGCCTGGAATGTATCCTTTTGTCCTTAACAGACAGTGAGACAATTTTAATATACAGGCCAAATCAGCCGAACTTCGGCAGCCATTTTGCAGCACATTGTCCACTTTTTAAAGGAAAAGTAAATTTTTTATAACTCTTCAGTTTGGTTCTGTATTTTCATCGCTGCAATTCTCGTGTGACAATGTGTATATGGACTTCCAAAAGATGTGTGATAAAGTATTAGGCTTGTTAGCAAAATTGAAACCCATGAGATAAAAGAGCAGCATGAATAGAATATTAGCCAAGGAATAGAAAACAGAGTTGTGGTGAATGGCTGCTTTTCAAACTGGAGGAAGTTATACAGTGGCATTCCCCAAGGCTCAGTACTAGGACCATAGCTATGCCGATACACATTAATGACTTGAACTTGGGGTTACAGGGCACAATTTCTAAATTTGCAAAGGACCCAAAGGGTTGAATTTTCCGGGACCAATAGAGATGGTGTTGGGGGCAGGGGTGGTTATTGGGGTGGGAGAATAGCAGGGAGCCACATTGGCATGGCTCCCTGACGCATTTCTGCCTGTGAGGGAACTACCCGTGCGGGGGGGGGGCAGGGAAGAAAGTCGGCAGCCCGCTCCAACGAGGCAGGCAGCCAATTACACCACTTAAGGACTCAATTAGGGACCATTTTCTAATGGACATAGGATCTTCCCACTGGCAGAGGGCCCCCCCGCCACCATATGGAGAGCCTGCCACCTCTCTACAGGCGGCACCCAGGCAGCCACGGGGCCATCAACGCCTCCTTTAAATTTCCCCAGGGATTAGCGTGGCACAGCTGTAGCCAAAGGCCAACCTGGGGAGGGCCTCTCCCTCGAAAATGATGGCCTGGCAGCTGTGGCCACATTTGCTTTAAACAATGTTAGAAGTCTTTAGAGGGTGCCTCCATCTTGAGGCGCCCTTGCAGTCCCCCACCTACATCTGCAGTGTCCACCTCTCCTTATGGGGTTGTTGGCCACCACACCCTCGGACACTCCAATTGGCCCTCCTACCTGCGCAGCCTGCCCGCTATCCCTAATTGGATGGGGCTCCCTGAGACTGCCTGTCAATTGGCTGTCTCTGGGAAGATCACAAAGATGGGTGGGAGAAGGACAGCATTGAGGTATGGTCTCGACTACGGCGTCAGTGGAAAATTCAACCCGAAGTGTCAGGAAGTGTAGTAAACAGTGAGGAAGATAGTAATAGACTTCAAGAGGACATAGACAGACTGGTGGAATGGGCTGACACGTGGAAGATGAAATTCAATGCAGTAAAGTGTGAGGTGATACATTTTGATAGGAAGAATCAAGAGAGACAATACATGCTAAATGGCAAAATGTGGGGGTGGGGGGGGATGTTGGGTGGAAGAAGAGACCTGTGGTGCTTGTGCACAAAACTTTGAAGGTGACAGGACAGGTTAACAGAGCAGTCAGAGTCATAGAGTTATACAGCAGAGAAACAGGCCCTTCGGCCCATTGTGTCCGTGCCAGCCACCTAGCTATTCTAATCCCATTTTCCAGCACTTGACCCGTAGCCTTGTATGCTATGGCATTTCAAGTGCTCATCTAAATACTTCTTAAATGTTCTGAGGGTTCCTGCTTCTACCACCCCTTCAGGCAACGTGCTCCAGATTCCAACCACCCTCTGGGTGAAATTTCTTTTCCTCAAATCCCCACTAAACCTCCTGCCCCTTACCTTAAATCTATGCCCCCTGGTTATTGATACCTTCGCTAAGGGAAAAAGTTTCTTCCTATCTACCTATCTCCAATGTCCCCCATAATTTTGTATACCTCTATCAGGTCTCCCCTCAGCCTTCTCTGCTCTAAGGAAAACAACTCTAGCCTATTCAGTCTCTCTTCATAGCTGAAATGCTCCAGCCCAGGCAACATCCTGGTGACTCTCCTCTGCACCCTCTCCAGTGCAATCTTCTTCTTTGGCCTCCTTGTCTCGAGAGACAATGGGTAAGTGCCTGGAGGTGGTCAGTGGTTTGTGGAGCAGCGCCTAGAGTGGCTATAAAGGCCAATATTAGAGTGACAGACTCTTCCACAGGTGCTGCAGAAGAAATTGTTTGTCAGGGCTGTTACACAGTTGGCTCCCCCCTTGCGTTTCTGTCTTTTTTCCTGCCAACTGCTAAGTGCAATCACATCCTTCCTATAGTGTGGTGACCAGAACTGTAAACAGTACTCCAGCTGTGCCCTAACTAGCGTTTTATACAGCTCCATCATAACCTCCCTGCTCTTATATTCTATGCCTCGGCTAATAAAGGCAAGTATCCCATATGCCTTCCTAACCACCTTATCTACCTGTGCTGCTGCCTTCAGTGATCTATGGACAAGAACACCAAGGTCCCTCTGACCCTCTGTATTTCCTAGGGTCCTACCATCCATTGTATATTCCCTTGCCTTGTTAGTCCTCCCAAAATGCATCACCTCACACTTCTCAGGATTAAATTCCATTTGCCACTGCTTCGCCCATCTTACCAGCCCATCTATACCATCCTGTAATCTAAGGCTTTCTTCCTCACTATTTACAACACCACCAATTTTCATATCATCTGCGAACTTACTGATCATACCTCCTATATTCACTATATCATTAATGTACACTGCAAACAGCAAAGGTCCCAGCACCGATCCCTGTGGTACACCACTGGTCACAGGCTTCCACTCGCAAAAACAACCTTTGACCATCACCCTCTGCCTCCTGCCACTAAGCTAATTTTGGATCCAATTTGCCAAATTGCCCTTTCCATCGGCTCTTACCTTCTTAACCAATCTCCCATGCGGGACCTTATCAAAAGCCTTACTGAAGTCCATGTAGCCTACATCAACTGCTTTACCCTCATCTACACACCTAGTCACCTCCTCGAAAAATTCAATCAAGTTTGTTAGACATGATCCCCCCTGACAAAGCCATGCTGACTATCCTTGAGGAATCACTGCCTCTCCAAGTGGGGATTAATCCTGTCCCTCAGAATTTTTTCCAATAGTTTCCGAACCACTGATGATAGGCTCACTGGCCTGTAATTACCTGGTTTATCCCTGCTACCCTTCTTGAATAATGGTACCACGTTCGCTGTCCTTCAGTCCTCTGGCACCTCTCCTGTGGCCAGAGAGGATTTGAAAATTTGTGTCAGAGCCCCTGCTATCTCAGCCCTTGCCTCACATACCTCTCATCTGGGCCTGGGGATTTATCCACTTTTAAGCCCGCTAAAACTGCTAACACCTTCTCCCTTTCAATGTTAATATGTTCAAGTATATCACAATCCCCCTCCCTGATCTACATCTGCATCGTCCTTCTCCATAGTGAACACAGATGAAAAGTAATCATTTAAAACCTCACCTTTGTCCTCCGGCTCCACACACAGGTTGCCACTTTGGTCCCTAATGGGTCCTACTCTTTCCCTGGTTATCCTCTTGCCCTTAATATACTTATAAAACGCCTTGGGATTTTCCTTTATCTTGCCCACCAGTGCTTTATCATGCCCTCCCTTCGCTCTCCTAATTACTTTTTTAAGTACCCCCCTACATTTTCTATACTCCTCTAGGGCCTCTGCTGTTTTCTGCCCCTTGAATCTGCCATAAGCCTCCTTTTTTTCCCTTAGCCAATCCTCTATATCCCTTGGCATCCAGGGCTCCCTGGACTTGTTCGTCATACCCTTCAACGTTACGGGAATATATTGGCCCTGAACTCTCACTATTTCCTTTTTGGTCTGATGTAGACGTTCCTACAAGTAGCTGTTCCCAGTCCACTTTGGCCAGATCCTGTTTTTTATCATATTGAAATCGGCCTTCTCCCAATTCAGTACCTTTATTTCCAGTCCATCTTTGTCCTTTTCCATAACTACCTTAAATCTTACAGAGTTATGGTCACTATCCCCGAAATGCACCCCCACTGACACTTCTACCACTTGTCCAGCTTTATTCCCTAGGATTAGGTCTAGTGCTGCCCCTTCTCTTGTAGGACTTTCTACGTGCTGGCTCAAAAAGCTCTCTTGTATGCATTTTAAGAATTCCGCTCCCTTTGAGCCTTCTGCACTAAGACTATCCCAGTTGATATTGGGGAAGTTGAAATCCCCTACTATTATTACCGTATTATCTTTACACCTCTCTGAGATTTGCCTACATGTCTGTTCCTCTATCTCTCCCAGACTATTTGGAGGCCTGCAGTACATTCCCAGCAAAGTGATTGCCCCCTTTTTGTTTTTAAGTTCTACCCATATGGCCTCATTTCAGGAACCTTCTAAGATATCATCCCTCCTTACTGCAGTAATTGACTCCTTGATCAATAGTGTAATGCCTCTTTTACACCCCCCACCCACCCCATCACGCCTGAAGATTCTATACCCTGGAATATTGAGATGCCAGTCCTGCCCTACCCTCAACCATGTCTCTGTGATAGCAATAATATCATATTCCCACGTGTTAATCAACGCCTTCAATTCATTTGCCTTACTTGTAGGACTCCTTGCGTTAAAATAGATGCAATCCAGCCTTGCATTGTTCACTTGTGCCTTAACAGGTCTATATTTGCTCTGCCTTCCAGACTGACTCAGTTTCTCTTCTATATTTGACTGTGCATCACCCCCTACTGTACCTCCACTCTGTATCCCACCCGCCCTGCCAAATTAGTTTAAACCCCCAACAGCACTAGCAAACCTCCCAGCAAGGATGTTGGTCCCATTCCGGTTCAGGTGCAACCCATCCAACTTGTACAGGCCCCACCTTCACCAGAAATAGACCCAGTGATCCAGGAAACTAAAGCCCTCCCTCCTGCACCATCTCTTCAGCCACTCACTCATCTGCTCTATCCTCCTATTCCTATACTCATTAGTACGTGGCACAGGGAGTAATCCAGAGATTACAACCTTTGTGTCCCTGCTTTTTAATCTGCTATCTAGCTCCCTAAATTCTTGTTGCAGAATCTCATCCCTCTTTCTACCTACATCGTTGGTACCAATGTAAACCACGACCTCTGACTGTTCACCCTCCCCCTTCAGAATGTCCTGCAGCCGCTCTGTGACATCCTTGACCCAAGCACCAGGGAGGCAACACACCATCCTGGAGTCATGTGTGCGGTCACAGAAACGCCTATCTGTACCCCTTACAATAGAATCCCTTATCGCTATCGCTCTCCCACTCTTTTTGCTCCCCTCCTGTGCAGCTGAGCCCCCTGTGGTGCCACAGACTTGGCTCTTGCTGCATTCCCCTGAGAAGCTATCTCCCCCAACAGTACTCAAAGTGGAATATCTGTTAGAGAAGGAGATGGGCCCAGGGGACTCCTGCACTAACTGCCTAGTTCTTCTACACTGCCTGGTGGTCACCCATTCCCTTTCTGCCTGAGCAGTCTTTATCTGCAGTGTGACCACCCCCCTATACATGCTATCCATGATGATCTCAGCCTCGTGGATGCTCCACCGTGTCCCCAGCTACCGCTCCGGATCCGAAATGTGGATTTCGAGTAGCTGCAGCTGGAGACACTTCCTGCACACGTGTTCGCCCTGGACACTGGAAATGTCCCTGACTTCCCACATTGCACAGGAGGAGCACTCCATGTTGCCGAGCAGCCCTGCCATGACTTACCCTTAATTTACTCAAAAAAAATTGGGATTATTTACACTAGGGACCTTGATTCCCTAAAAACCACTACTTACTATATATTAAAAAATTAGTAATAATTACTCGTAATTATTAATATTTTACACTAATTGAAAACAAAAAACATACTTTAGTAGTACTAACCTTATCACTTATAAGGTAGGTTTTGAGGTTTTAAAAAAAGGAATTTTCTCTCTCCTGATTTTTTTAAGCTATTTACAGGCACTGACAGCTGTTACTTACCCAACCAACCAGCTTACAAATTTCCCGTGATGTCACGGTCAGTCTTCTTTTCCTCCTCCTTTGAAACTTGCCAACTGTCGCCACCGCTCCGATCCGATCCGCCTGCCGACTGCTGCTGCCACTCCGGTCCAAGGTAAGTGTAGGCCTCAAGCCCTGCTCTTTATTTCACAGGTCCTGCTCCAGATCTGCCTCCTCCCAGGTCCGCCTGCCACTGTTCCGGTCCAAGGTAATAAATCATATGAGATTCTGAGTTTTCTAAATAGAAGCAAAAAGTAAAAAATCCAGGAAGTTATACTAAATCTATATAAAACACTAGTTTGGCCCTAGCTGGAGTATTTTGCCCAATTCTTGGCATTGCACTTTAAGAAGGACATAAAGACTTTGGACATGGTACAGAAGAGATTTACTAGAATGATTCCAGGGATGAGGGATTACAGTTACCTGGATAGATTGAAGAAGCTGGGGTTGTTTTCCTCACAGTGAAGAAGGCTAAAAGAAGATTTGATTGATGCATTTAGAATCATGAGAGTTTAGATAGAATAAATAAAGAGAAACTGTTTCCAATGGCTGAAGGGTTGATAACAAGAGGGCATAGATTTAAGATGATTGGCAAAAGAAGTGGAGGTGGCATGTGGAAAACCTATTAGTTAGGATTTGGAATGGGATAATGGACACAGACTCAATAGTAGTCTTCAAAAGGGAATTGGATACGTAGTTGAACGATAAAAAAGTGCAGCAACATGGGAACAGAGCAGCGATGTGAGACTAACAGAATTGCTCCTTGAAAGAGCTGGTGCAGACTCAATGGGCCGAATGGCCTCCTCTGCACTGAACTATTCTATGATTCTATCATTTAGTAGCAGGTTTATTAAATATGTTGTTGGTAAAAGAAAATGATAATTCCACAAATAAATATTAGCAGTGATGGGTACTGCAACATCCCCCCTCCAACCCTTCTTTCAGGAGCACTGATTCACATGGACATCCTCGAGTAAAGGGGCTGTCCTGCAGCATCTCTCTACAGCATTATTGGTATCACTGTGCTCAGCCTTTTGAGACTGGTTATGGGTGATTTAAAGGTTTGCAGTCTTCATTAAGTTTCACTACAGAACAGCAAATGCTCAGGAGAGAATGAGAAGAAAAGCCGAAAACGAATGATGCCCTATTGATAATGGTGAAAAATATCACCAAATGTCCCAGAAGTACACAATTGTAGCAATTTTGCCCGAAATAGCTCCATTTTTCAATTCTTTTGAGATACCGTAAACTAACGGAATTACTGGGGCGAATTTTCCCAGGGACTCTCAGGCACGAGGTGAGTGGGTGGGAAAATTACAGAGAAAGAGGCCACGCTGGTTTCCCGTCCTGCTTCTACCTCCTTGCGCTTTTCCCAGAGGTTGGTCCAATGCCGTGACGGCAAACTGTCCGCCAGCAGTGGGAGGCCAATTAAAGCTCATAAACAGCCAATTAGTAGCAATTATCCAGTTTAAGTGAGACTTTATCGGTATCACACTGAACCCTCACTCTGTCTGCAACTCGCCGAGTAACAGGAGGTACCTACTAAACGGGAGATTGAAGCACTGTGACATATAATGCAAACCAGCAAGACTGAAGTCCTCCGCGGGCAGTGACTTGCAATTTGCTTCCAATCTCCTGGAAACTGCAGTGGTGAGGAAATAGCGGCCATTTCCCCTTACCTTATCACTCCTCCATTTTGTTCCCCTGCACACCAGCAGCACTCCTGACTCTATCACTCTACCTCAACCTGTTCTCCATCCCTGACTGAACCGCAATCCCAGAGGCGGCCTCTTGGCATTGGGAGGGATGCTACTGCTGCGAATGGGGTCGGCCTGAAAATGGTCCCGACTGACGAAAATTTTCGAAGTTCGGATGATTCAGCCCATTATTTCAACAACAATGATTACAACAACTTGTAATTATATCGCATCTTTTAATATAATAAAACATCCCAAGGCGCTTCACAGAGGCACTATGAAACAAAATATTACACCGAGCAACATAAAGAGAAATTAGGGTAGATGCTTAGCCAAAGAGGTAGGTTTTAAGAAGTATCTTAAAGGAAGAAAATGGGGTAGAGAGGTTTAGGGAGGGAATTCCAGGTAGCTGAAGGCACCAATGGTGGAGCAGTTAAAATTGGGGATGCTCAAGAGGCCAGAATAGAGGAGCGTGGCTATCACTAACGGTTGTAGAGCTGGAGGAAATTACAGAGATAGGGAGGGGACAGGCCATGGAGGGATTTGAAAACAAGGGAGAAAATTTTTTAATTGCGGTGTTGCTTAACTGGGAGCCAGTGTAGGTTAGTGAGCACAGGGGTGATGGGTGAACAGGATTTGGTGCAAGTTGGGACACGGACAGCAGAGTTTTGGATGACCTCAAGGCTATGGAGGGTACAATGTGGGAGGCTGGCCAGCAGTGCATTGGAATAGCCAAGTCTAGAGGTAACAAAGGTATGGATTAGGGTTTCAGCAACAGAAGAGCTGAGGCAGGGCAGAGACAGGAAATGTGACGGGGTGGAAGTAGGCGATCTTAGTGATGGCACGAATATGTGGTCAGAAGCTCATCTCGGGGTCAGATATGACACCAAGGTTCTGAACAGTCTGGTTCAGCTTCAGACAGTTGCCACATAGAGAGATGGAGCCAGTGGCAAGGGAGCAGGGTTTGTGGTGGGAACTCAAGACAATGGCTTGTTTTCCTGTTATTTAATTGGAGGAAATTGCTGCTTATCCAGTACTGAATGTCAGAACACAAGAATTAGGAGGAGGAGTAGGCCATTTGTCCCCTCGAGCCTACTCCGCCATTCAATGAGATCATAGCTCAACTCCACTTTCCTGTCTGCCCCCCAAAACCCTTGACTCCCTTGTCAATCAAAAATCTGTCTACCTCAGCCTTGAATAAATTCAATGACCCAGCCTCCACAGCTCTCTGGGGAAGAGAATTCCACAGACAAATGGTCCTCTGAGAGAGAAAAATTCTCCTAATCTCCATCTTAAATGGGAGACGTCTAATTTTTAAACTGTGGCTCCTAGTTCTAAACTGCCCCACAAGTGGAAACATCCTCTCAGCATCCACCCTGTCAAATCCCCTCAGGATCTTATATGTTTCAATAAGGTCACCTCTCATTCTTCTAAACCCCAATGTCCAAGCTTTCTTCATAAGATAACCTCTTCATCCCAGGAATCTGTTGAGTGACCCTTCTCTGAACTGCTTCTAATGCAGTTATATACGTCCTTAAGTAAGGAGACCAAAACTGTACACAGTACTCCAGATGTGGTCTAACTAAGGCCCTGTACAGATGTAGCAACACTTTCCTACTTTTATATTCCATTCCCCTTGCAATAAACACCAACATTCCATTTGCCTTCTAATGACTTGCTGGACCCGCATACTAACTTTTTTGTGATTCATGTACCAGGACACCCAGATCCCTCTGTACTGTAGAGTTCTGCAGACTCTCTCCATTCAAATAATACTGCTTTTCTATTCTGCCTGCCAAAGTGGACAAGTTCACAATTTCCCACATTGTATTCCATCTGGCATATTTTAACCTATCTAAATCCCTTTGTAGACTGTTTACCTCCTCTTGACAGCTTACTTTCTGACCTATCTTTGTGTCATTAGCAAATTTAGCTACCCTACATTTGGCCCCTTCATCCAAGTCATTGATATAGATTGTAAATAGTTGAGACCCCAGCACTGATCCCTGTGGCACTCCACTAGTAATGGCTTGCCAACCTGAAAATGACCCATTTATCCCTACTCTCTCCTTCCTGTTAGCGTACCAATCCTTTTTCCATGGTTAGCTAACCAATCCTCTATCCATGTTGGCTAACCAATCCTCCAACCATGAGATGAGCAGTCTGACAATTTAGAGACAGGCGAGGGATTAAGAGAGGTGGTGGAGAGGTACAGCTGGGTATCGTCAGCATACATGTGGAAACTGTTGTGTTTTCCAATGACGTCACTGAGAGGCAGCATGTAGATGAGATCAAGGATAGATCCTTGGGGGGGCACAGAGGTAACAGTGCAGAAATGGGAAGAGAATCTATTGCAGGTGATTCTCTGGCTATGATTAGATAGATAAGAATGGAAACAGATGAGTGCAGTTCTACTTGGCTGGACGATGGTGGAGAGGCATTGGAGGAGGATGTGATCAACTGTGTCAAAGGCTGCAGACAGATGGAGAAGGACAAGGAAGGATAGTTTGTCTTTATCACAGTCACACTGGATGATGTTTGTGACTTTGTTAAGAGCTGTTTTGGTAGTGTGGTAGGAATATAAACCTGATTGGAGGGATTCAAACACAGAGTTCCAGGAAATATGGGCACGAGTTTGGGAGGCAACAACATGTTCAAGATCTTTGGAGAGGAAAGGGACATTTGAGGTAGGGCAGTAGTTTGCAAGGACGCCTCCTGTAATGGATGGACCTCAATCAACCTGGGAGAGAAGTCGGGTCTTCCCCCTTATTTTTTAACAGAGCCTTTCAAAAAGATCACCCTTTTAAGCCCTTCCAAGCCTTTTCTTTTTAACTGGGATTCCTTGACCATCAATACAATGACTGATCCGATTTATTTGCAGCCTGTTATTCTGAGCTCTGCCTTCTACTTATATAAACTTACCTTTTTGTTTCGGCAGTTTCTTTTTGCAGCGGCGACAGGGAAAGCGAGGTGGCAGCTGGGTAAGTAAGTCCTATATATTTGGGCAGTGGCTGAACCCGAGACACTACACCTGTAGTGTCTCCCACCCGCCCTCCTCCTCTAACCAAAAAAAAAGGACTCGGTGGTGTGCAGATAAGGTAAGGCTTTTTCTATTTCGTTTTTTTTTCGTGTGATTGGTAAAAACTTTTCGTTCCTTTTTCATTTATCTAAGTTAAGACTAAGTTAAGCTTAAGATTAAAAATGGCAGAAGATCTCAGACCCGTGTTATGCTCCTCTTGCTCAATGTGGGAGCTCAGGGACACGGCTGATGTCCCTGACTCCTTCACGTGCTGGAAGTGTGTCCAGCTGCAGCTCTTGTTAGACCGCATGACGGCTCTGGAGCTGCGGATGGACTCACTTTGGAGCATCCGCGATGCTGAGGAGGTCGTGGATAGCACGTTTAGCGAATTGGTCACACCGCAGATTAGGATTGCTGAGGGAGAAAGGAAATGGGTGACCAAAAGGCAGAGAAAGAGCAGGAAGGCAGCGCAGGTGTCCCCTGCGGTCATCTCCCTCCAAAACAGGTATACCATTTTGGATAATGATGGGGGAGATGGCTCACCAGGGGAAGGCAGCAGTAGCAAGGTTCATGGCACCGTGGCTGGCTCTGCTGTTCAGAAGGGCGGGAAAAAGAGTGGAAGGGCTATAGTCATAGGGGATTCGATTGTCAGGGGAGAAGATAGGCGGTTCTGTGGTCGAAAACAAGACTCCCGAATGGTATGTTGCCTCCCAGGTGCACGGGTCAGGGATGTCTCAGATCGACTGCAGAACATTCTGAAGGGGGAGGGTGAACAGCCAGTTGTCGTTGTGCACATAGGCACCAATAATATAGTTAAAAAACGGGACGAGGTCCCACAAGCAGAATTTAGGGAGTTAGGAGCCAAGTTAAAAAGTAGGACCTCAGAGGTAGTAATCTCAGGATTTCTACCAGTGCCATGTGCTAGTCAGAGTAGAAATGAAAGAATAGTCAGGATGAATGCGTGGCTTGAGAGATGGTGCAGGAGGGAGGGGTTCAGATTTTTGGGACATTGGGACCGGTTCTGGGGGAGGTGGGACTATTACAAATTGGACGGTCTACACCTGGGCCGGACTGGAACCAATGTCCTTGGGGGTGCTTTTGCTAACGCTGTTGGGGAGGGTTTAAACTAATGTGGCAGGGGGATGGGAACCAAATGAGGAAGTCAGTGGACAGTAAGGAGGTAGTAACTAAAGCCTGTAAGGAACTAGATAATGAAGTCAGCGTGACTAAGGGGAAGAGTAGGCAGGGAACAGATGATGAACGCAAAGGGACTGGTGGTCTGAGGTGCATTTGTTTTAATGCAAGAAGTGTAGTAGGTAAGGCAGATGAACTTGGGGCTTGGATTAGTACCTGGGAGTATGATGTTATTGCTATTACTGAGACTTGGTTGAGGGAAGGGCACGATTGGCAACTAAATATCCCAGGATATCGATGCTTCAGGCGGGATAGAGAGGGAGGTAAAAGGGGTGGAGGAGTTGCATTACTGGTCAAAGAGGATTTCACAGCTGTGCTGAAGGAGGGCACGATGGAGGACTCGAGCAGTGAGGCAATATGGGCAGAACTCAGAAATAGGAAGGGTGCGGTAACAATGTTGGGGCTGTACTACAGGCCTCCCAACAGCGAGCGTGAGATAGAGGTACAAATATGTAAACAGATTATGGAAAGATGTAGGAGCAACAGGGTGGTGGTGATAGGAGATTTTAATTTTCCCAACATTGACTGGGATTCACTTAGAGTTAGAGGTCTAGATGGAGCAGAATTTGTAAGGAGCATCCAGGAGGGTTTTCTAGAGCAGTATGTAAATAGTCCAACTCGGGAAAGGGCCATACTGGACCTGGTGTTGGGGAATGAGCCCGGCCAGGTGGTTGAAGTCTCAGTAGGGGACTACTTTGGGAATAGTGATCACAATTCCGTAAGTTTTAGAATACTCATGGACAAAGACGAGAGTGGTCCTAAAGGAAGAGTGCTAAATTGGGGGAAGGCCAACTATACCAAAATTCGGCAGGAGCTGGGGAATGTAGTTTGGGAACAGCTGTTTGAAGATAAATCCACATTTGATATGTGGGAGGCTTTTAAAGAGAGGTTGATTAGCGTGCAGGAGAGACATGTTCCTGTGAAAATGAGGGATAGAAATGGCAAGATTCGGGAACCATGGATGACAGGCGAAACTGTGAAACCAGCTAAGAGGAAAAAGGAAGCATACATAAGGTCTAGGCGGCTGAAGAAAGACGAAGCTTTGGAAGAATATCGGTAATGTAAGACCAATCTGAAACGAGGAATTAAGAGGGCTAAAAGGAGTCATGAAATATCTTTAGCAAACAGGGTTAAGGAAAATCCCAAAGCCTTTTATTCATATATAAGGAGCAAGAGGGTAACTAGAGAAAGGATTGGCCCACTCAAGGACAAAGGAGGAAAATTATGCGTGGAGTCAGAGAAAATGGGTGAGATTCTAAATGAGTACTTTGCATCGGTATTCACCGAGGAGAGGGACATGACAGATGTTGAAGTTAGGGATAGATGTTTGATTACTCTAGGTCAAGTCGGCATAAGGAGGGAGGAAGTGTTGGGTATTCTAAAAGGCATTAAGGTGGACAAGTCCCCTGGTCCGGATGGGATCTATCCCAGGTTACTGAGGGAAGTGAGAGAGGAAATAGCTGGGGCCTTAACAGATATCTTTGCAGCCTCCTTAAACATGGGTGAGGTCCCGGAGGACTGGAGAATTGCTAATGTTGTCCCCTTGTTTAAGAAGGGTAGCAGGGATAATCCAGGTAATTATAGACCGGTGAGCCTGACGTCAGTGGTAGGGAAGCTGCTGGAGAAGATACTGAGGGATAGGATCTATTCCCATTTGGAAGAAAATGGGCTTATCAGTGATAGGCAACATGGTTTTGTGCAGGGAAGGTCATGTCTTACCAACTTAATAGAATTCTTTGAGGAAGTGACAAAGTTGATTGATGAGGAAAGGGCTGTAGATGTCATATACATGGACTTCAGTAAGGCGTTTGATAAGGTTCCCCATGGTAGGCTGATGGAGAAAGTGTGAAGCCGCATGGGGTCCAGGGTGTACTAGCTAGATGGATAAAGAACTGGCTGGGCAACAGGAGACAGAGAGTAGCAGTGGAAGGGAGTTTCTCAAAATGGAGACGTGTGACCAGTGGTGTTCCACAGGGATCCGTGCTGGGACCACTGTTGTTTGTGATATACATAAATGATTTGGAGGAAAGTATAGGTGGTCTGATTAGCAAGTTTGCAGACGACTCTAAGATTGGTGGAGTAGCAGATAGTGAAGGGGACTGTCAGAGAATACAGCAGAATATAGATAGATTGGAGAGTTGGGCAGAGAAATGGCAGATGGAGTTCAATCCGGGCAAATGCGAGGTGATGCATTTTGGAAGATCCAATTCAAGAGTGAACTGTACAATAAATGGAAAAGTCCTGGGGAAAATTGATGGACAGAGAGATTTTGGTGTTCAGGTCCATTGTTCCCTGAAGGTGGCAACGCAGGTCAATAGAGTGGTCAAGAAGGCATACGGCATGCTTTCCTTCATCGGACGGGGTATTGAGTACAAGAGTTGGCAGGTCATGTTACAGTTGTATAAGACTTTGGTTCGGCCACATTTGGAATACTGCGTGCAGTTCTGGTCGCCACATTACCAAAAGGATGTAGATGCTTTGGAGAGGGTGCAGAGGAGGTTCACCAGGATGTTGCCTGGTATGGAGGGCGCTAGCTATGAAGAGAGGTTGAGTAGATTGGATTATTTTCATTAGAAAGACGGAGGTTGAGGGGGGACCTGATTGAGGTGTACAAAATCATGAGAGGTATGGACAGGGTGGATAGCAAGAAGCTTTTTCCCAGAGTGGGGGATTCAATTACTAGGGGTCACGAGTTCAAAATGAGAGGGGAAAAGTTTAGGGGGGATATGCGTGGAAAGTTCTTTACGCAGAGGGTGGTGGGTGCCTGGAACGCGTTGCCAGCGGAGGTGGTAGACGCGGGCACGATAGTGTCTTTTAAGATGTATCTAGACAGATACATGAATGGGCAGGAAGCAAAGAGATACAGACCCTTAGAAAATAGGCGACAGGTTTAGATAGAGGATCTGGATCGGCGCAGGCTTGGAGGGCCGAAGGGCCTGTTCCTGTGCTGTAATTTTCTTTGTTCTTTGTACAGCTGGAGGTAAGTTCTGTGGAACTTTCTCTCTTTTGGCTGTAAGAAGGGTAGTTTTCCAAACTGTTGTACCTGTGGTCTTCAGTCTCAGACTTTGTCTTCTCACCACAGCTGCCACCATGTAATGAGTTCTTTATGTTGTCTAAAGCAACATAAATGAGATGCATAGAGTTCAGGTTGTTGAAGATCTCAAACAGGTTTCTTAACAGCTAACTATTATATACAGCACAGAGCTAACTATTTACAGAAGCTGCCTCTTGGTGTTACAGTTACAGAGTGAGCTGGCTTGTAGTCACATGTCTATGTCCTGGCACTTAGCTCATTAGCATACTAAAATCTTAAAGGGACATCACTCTTAATGGCAATCACACAACATCCCCTTTCTTTTCAAAGTTAAGTCTCATATGCTAAAAACAAAAAATACATAAAATTAGATATCAAAATTATTTGCACATGGATAGACATTGTGAAATTTACAAATAGAGGTGCAAAAGTCCATAAATCGTCTCAGTGGTTTGACAATTCTCACTCGGGGAGTTTGCGTCTCATTGGTTGCTTTTCTTTCTGTAGTTTCTCTCTCTCTGCATTCAGTTTCTATTTCTCTGTCTGCAGCCTGCTAACATACTCTGTTGCTTTTCTCAAGATGGCCACTTTTGGGGTTTTGTCATTCTTGGAAGTTCCGGCACCTCATCACGAAGAGCTAACAGACAATGCTTCAACTCATTCCTCCTCTGCCTCTTCAGGACATTGCGTGTTCTTCACCTCTCCTCATCCTCCATATCTGAAGGCCTGGGGCTCAAGGTTGAGGACGTGTTGGGGGACGAGTACTTGATCTCATGGAGATACTTGTCCGTTCTGGCTCCTTGTGGTGCTGGCGGTTCTCTGGAGAGCAGAAGTGAAGTCGCGGCATAGTTGTCCTGTTGCTGGGTTTCCATACTACATATTTGATTCTGGTCAGTCTGCGAGCGGGTTCCAGTCCTTGGCGATTTCCCCTTGGCAATGCTTTCATGGATCGTTATGATGTTGAGGTCCTTACATGCTGGTAGTCCTGCCACTGTTGGTCCACTTGTGTCTACTAGTGAGAAGACGAACAGAAGGCATTCCACATTGTGAACCTGACATATCACATTGATAAAGTTCAACAACTGGAAGCTTTCGCCACTATCAACATCATGTGCCCAAAGAAAACTGGCAAACATATACTCAAGGACAAGATTGACACCGGCGCGAGTGCAAATATCCGATCAGTCCGAATCCTCAAAGATATGTACCAGAGTCATTGGAGATCGATACAACCGACAACTGTCAAGTTATCTGCATACAATGGGTCACCCATTCCTTACAGTGGCTATGGACCCTATGAAGTCTCATGGCATCAGGTCAAATATGGGCAAGGAAATTCCTGCTGATTACCACCTACCGCCCTCCCTCAGCTGATGAGTCAGTACTCCTCCACTTGAACACACTTAGAGGAAGCATTGAGGGTGGCAAGGGTGCAGAATGTGCTCTGGGTGGGGGACTTCAATGTCCATCACCAAGAGTGGCACGGTAGCACCACTACTGACTGAGCTGGCCGAGTCCTAAAGGGCATAGCTGCTAGACTGGGTATGCGGCAGGTGGTGAGGGAAACAACAAGAGAGAAAAACATACTTGACCTCGTCCTCACCAATCTGCCTGCCGCAGATGCATCTGTCCATGACAGTATCGGTAGGTAGCCTATATGAAATATGAAGTAGCCTTCATATTGAATTCACAAAGAAATACCCTCCATCGTGTTGTGTGGCACTACCACTGTGCTAAATGGGATAGATTTCGAACAGATTTAGCAATGCAGTGGCGCAGTGGTTAGCACCGCAGCCTCACAGCTCCAGCGACCCGGGTTCAATTCAGGGTACTACCTGTGCGGAGTTTGCAAGTTCTCCCTGTGACCGTATGCATTTTCGCCGGGTGCTCAGGTTTCCTCCCACAGCCAAAGACTTGCAGGTTGATAGGTAAATTGGCCATTCTAATTTGCCCCTAGTATAGGTAGGGGAATATAGGGGATGTGGTAGGAATATGGGATTAGTGTAGGATTAGTACAAATGGGTGATTGATGGTCGGCACAGACTCGGTGGGCCGAAGGGCCTGCTTCAGTGCTGGATCTTTAAATAAATAAAACTGGATATCCATGAGGCGTTGTGGGCCATCAGCAGCAGCAGAATTGTACTCAACCACAATCGGTAACCTCATGGCCCGGCATATTCCCCACTCTACCGTTACCATCAAGCCAGGAGACAAACCCTGGTTCAATGAAGAGTGCAGGAGGGCATGCCAGGAGCAGCACCAGGCATACCTCAAAATGAGGTGTTAACCTTGTGAAGATACAACACAGGACTATTTGCGTGCCAAACTGTGTAGCAGCATGCGATACACAGGGCTAAGCGATCCCGTGACCAAGGATCAGATCTAAACTCTGCAGTCCTGCCACGTCCAGCCATGAATATTGGTGGACAATTAAACAACTAACTGAAGGAGGACGCTCCACAAATATCCCCATCCTTAATGATGGGGGAGCCCAGCAGATCAGTGCGAAAGATAAGGCCGAAGCATTTGCAACAATCTTCAGCCAGATGTGCCGAGTGGATGATCTATATCGGCCTCCTGCTGAAGACCGCAGCATCACAGATGCCAGACTTCAGCCAATTCGATTCACTCCGCGTGATATCAAGAAATGAATGAAAGCATTGGATACTGCAAAGGCTATGGGCCCTGACAATATTCCGCCAATAGTACTGAAGGCCTGTGCTCCAGAACTTGCTGCGCCCCTCGCCAAGCTGTTCCAGTACAGCTACAACACTGGCATTTACCTGGCAATGTGGAAAAATTGCCCAGGTATGTCCTGTACACAAAAAGCAGGACAAATCCAACCCGGCCAATTACCTCCCCATCAACCTACTCTCAATCATCAGTAAAGTGATGGAAGGTGTCATCAACAGTGCCATCAAGCAGCACTTGCTTAGCAATAACCTGCTCAGGGACGCTCAGTTTGGGTTCCGCCAGGGCCACTCAGCTCCTGACCTCATTACAGCCTTGGTTCAAACATGGAGAAAAGGGCTGAACTCAAGAGGTGAGCTGAGAGTGATTTCCCTTGACATCAAGGCAGCATTTGACCGAGTATGGCATCAAGGAGCCCCAGCAAAACTGAGGTCAATGGGAATCGGGGGAAAACCCTCCGCTGGCTGGAGTCATACCTAGTGCAAAGGAACAAAAACAAGAAATGCTGGATTCACTCAGCAGGTCTGGCAGCATCTGTGGAAAGAGAAGCAGAGTTAACGTTTCGGGTCAGTGACCCTTCTTTGGACTAGTGCAAAGGAAGATGGTTGTGATTGTTGGAGGTCATTCATCTGAGCTCCAGGATATCACTGCAGGAGTTCCTCAGGGTTGTGTGCTAGGCCCAACCGTCTTCAACTGCTTCATGAATCATCTCCCATCAGTCATAAGGTCAGAAGTGGGGATGTTCGCTGATGATTGCACAATGTTCAGCACCATTCGTGACTCCTCAGATACTGAAGCAGTCCGTGCAGAAATGCAGCAAAATATGCACAATATCCAGTCTTGGGCTGATCAGTGCCAAGTAAGATTCGCACCACACAAGTGCCAGGCAATGACCATCTTAAACAAGAGAGAATCTAACCATCTCCCCCTTGACATTCAATGGCATTACCATCGCTGAATCCCTCACTATCAACATCCTAGGGGCTACCATTGACCCAAAACTGAACTGGAGTAGCCATATAAATACTGTGGCTACAAGAGCAGGTCAGAGGCTAGGAATCCTGTGGCGAGTAACTCATCTCCTGACTCCCCAAAGCCTGTCCACCATCTACAAGGCACAAGTCAGAGTGTGATGAAACACTCTCCACTTGACTGGATGGGTGCAGTTCCAACAACACTCAAGAAGCTTGACACCATCTAGGACAAAGCAGCCCGCTTGATTGGCACCCCATCTACAAACATTCACTCCCTCAACCACCGACGCACAGTACCATATACAAGATGCACTGCAGCAACGCACCAAGGCTCCTTAGACAGCACCTTCCAAAGCCGCGACCTCTACCAACTAGAAGGACAAAGGCATGCATGGGAACACCGCCACCTGCAAGTTTCCCTTCAAGTCACACACCATCCTGACTCGCCGTTCCTTCACTGTCGCTCGGTCAAAATCCTGGAACTCCCTTCCTAATGGCACTTTTGGTGTACCTACGTCACATGGACTGCAGCGGTTCAAGAAGGCAACTCACCACCACCTTCTCAAGGGCAATTAGGGATGGGCATTAAATGCTGGCATAGCCAGTGATGCCCACATCCCATGAATAAATAAAAAAAAATGGCTGGAAGTACAAAGCTGGACAACAGCAGCTGCAAGCACTAGACGCAGCCAACAGTATCAGCGTCATACCCAGGTCGAAAAGAGCAAGCAAGGTATGTGGCAAGTGTTGTTGGTCCCACTCACTGTGAAGTTGTCCTGCATTTCAAGACCTTTGCAAGGCGCGCAGTGCCTTGTATGTTATGGCGTTTCAAGTGCTCACCTAAATACTTCTTAAATGTTGTGAGCGTTCCTGCCTCTACCACCCCTTCAGGCAGTGCGTTCCAGATTCCAACCACCCTCTAAATCCTCAAATCCCCTCTAAACCTCCTACCCCTCACCTTAAATCTGTGCACCCTGCTTATTGACACCTCCGCTAAGGGAAAAAAGTTTCTTCCTATCTAAGCTATCAATGCCCCCCATAATTTTGTATGCCTCAATCATGTCCCCCCTCAGCCTTCTCTGCTCTAAGGAAAACAACCCTAGCCTTTTCAGTCTCTCTTCAGAGCTGAAATGCTCCAGCCCAGGCAACATCCCGGTGAATCTCCTCTGCACCCTCTCCAGTGCAATCACATCCTTCCTTTCGTGTGGTGCCCAGAACTGTACACAGTACTCCAGCTGTGGCCTAACTAGTGTTTTATACAGCTCCATCATAACCTCCCTGCTCTTATATTCTATGCCTCGACTAATAAAGGCAAGTATCCCATATGCCTTCTCAACCACCTTATCTACCTGTGCTGCTGCCTTCAGTGATCTATGGACAAGTACACCAAGGTCCCTTTGGCCCTCTGTACTTCCTAGAGTCCTACCATCCATTGTATATTCCCTTGCCTTGTTAGTCCTCCCAAAATGCATCACCTCACATTTCTCAGGATTAAATTCCATTTGTCACTGCTCTGCCCATCTTACCAGCCCATCTATATCATCCTGTAATCTAAGAATTTCCTCCTGACTATTTACGACACCATCAATTTTTGCGTCATCTGCGAACTTACTGATCATACCTCCGATATTCACGTCTAAATCATTAATGTACACTACAAAAGCAAGGGTCCCAGCACCGAGCCCTGTGGTACACCACTGGTCACAGGCTTCCACTCGCAAAAACAACCCTTGACCATCACCCTCTGCCTCCTGCCACTAAGTCAATTTTGGATCCAATTTGCCAAATTGCTCTGGATCCCATGTGCTCTTATCTTCTTCACCAATCTCCCATGTGGGACCTTATCAAAAGCCTTACTGAAGTCCTTGTAGACTACATCAACGACTTTACCCTCATCTAGACATCTAATTACCGCCTCGTAAAATTCAATCAAGTTAGACACGATCTCCCCCTGACAAAGCCATGCTGACTATCCTTGATTAATCCCTGTGTCTTAGTGGAGATTAATCCTGTCCCTCAGAATTGTTTCCAATAGTTTCCCAACCACTGATGATAGACTCAGTGGCTTGTAATTACCTGGTTTATCCCTGCTACCCTTCTTGAATAATGGTACCATATTCGCTGTCCTCCAGTCCTCTGGTACCTCTCCTGTTGCCAAAGAGGATTTGAAAATTTGTGTCAGAGTTCCTGCCGTCTCCTCCCTTGCCTCACCTAACAGCCTGGGATACATCTCATCTGGGCCTGGGGATTTATCCACTTTTATGCCCGCTAAAACCGCTAATACTGTTAGCAAGAAGCACGGAGTTTGCAAGGTGCCTGCATCAGAAGGAACAGGTGCAATATATTTATGCCTGTGCCCTTTTGCAGGGGTTATCAAATTTTGCAGCCCTTCTGTCATAGCCAGCATGCTGAACCCGACAATAAGAGTTTCTGTTTAATCCCTAGACATGCTACATTACCAGTTATTGTACATGTAAATTCATACTCTGTTTCTTAGCAAGTGTGAGCTTACTTCGGACAGTACTCCTTAATGCTGAGAATGAGGAAACTATCTGAGTAATACCCAATAATATAACAATGCTTGGAGAGGTTTAGAATAGAGAGGATTATTCCATTTATCTGAAGTGGGTGGGCTTATTTAAATCAGGCAATAATGACCTGATTGCATCATTAGACCAATTTTCTGTCATTACTGCCTCATCATTATACATTGGTAATCACACCCATATAACACAGACAGCCAATGTTGCTAAATGCTACTGAAAAGCAGAACTGGATTTAAAGGGCACAATACGTGCATTCTAAGGATTCACAAAAGCTTATTTTGGAGGAAATTTTGGTTATTGCTGCTTTTTATAGCTTTTGATAATTGCTACACCATCTACATTTTTGCCTCTTGCTGTGGAGCTGCCAGTTCTCTCCACACCCCAATTCTAATGAGGACAATATAGGAAAAAGAGGAGTAGCTGATTGAGGCCCATCTGGTCAGGCAGCACTGGAGGTACACAGTAGCCACCAGGTATTCTCATGGTGTTCCCCCCCACCTCCACTAGAACATACAGACCAAGGTGCCCTGACTTGCAGTTGCCTTGGGAGCAATGCTTGTGCAGGCTGCACTTCAAAAGGAAACTAGCAATGAACTCTGGCAAATACTGCAATCTGACATACAGCCCAACCTCCACCATTGGCAATATACTGTCAGTGGCTGTGAAGATCACAACTGCTCTAAACTTCTATGATACTTGGTAATTACAGGTTGCCACAAGAGACATCATCTGTTTTAGCCAATCAATTGTGCACAGATGCATAAATAAAAACTTCAAACTATTGTTTGCTAGAGTAAACCATTTCATTCACTTACCACTGGAGAATTGGCAGCAGCAGGATAAAAAATTGCAATTTCACAGACTAACGGAATTCTCCAATGTCTGAGGAGTCATAGGTTGCACTCAAATGGTCAAACATGCTTATTTGATCAATGTTGTGCAAATCAATAAGAAAAGATTGCACTGTGAACATTCATTTCCTATTCCATCATGAAAGTCAATGATCACTTTTCTGGGAAATACCAAAATTCTTTCATTTTAAGGCAGCCTAGTCAGCCAGTTTTTTTAAAACCAGAAAGGCAAGTCTATGCATTACTTCTAAAAGATCAAGGCTAACTTCTACACAGATGGTTGATGAAACCTATTTCCCAGGAAAGTGTCATAATGAGATCCATTCTGTTATGACTGAGGCAGGAGGAGTGCACTGTTTTTCTAGTTCCACTTCTCCACA
Organism: Heterodontus francisci; assembly: GCF_036365525.1. NCBI lineage: Eukaryota > Metazoa > Chordata > Chondrichthyes > Heterodontiformes > Heterodontidae > Heterodontus > Heterodontus francisci. Next base: position 149,881,431 of record NC_090372.1, on the reverse strand, counting down.
GGTCACAACATATATTTAAATTTTTTCCCAGTTACCGATATGGTCAATCATAGACTCTATTTTTCTCCCAGAATAAAATATACCAACTAGGTTTCTTTAATAAGCAACAAAATTATCAGTTTATTATAAAACAAGTCTTAACCAGTAATGATGCAAAGCATTAATGCACAAATTGAAATATAAAAGTTCCCTTTTTACCTTAGCCCCTCACACACGCATACAGGTTAACTGAAAAAATAAAGATTTAGTCTAACTAGTTTTATTACAAAAAAAAAAGAAAAATAATATTTTGGCCAAATACTTGCTCATTCTTGAAGAAAAGAGAGAATATATGGAAGGATTTCAGATGTCCTTTTGTTTTGGTTTGGCATCCCAAGAACGCATAGATGGCTGTCACTGAGATCTTCCTAGAATAAGCTCTTGTCAGGCGACATTGAAGATCAGTTTGGGCAGGCTCGCCAGGAAAAATGCAGCAACAGGGGTTTCAGGCAGTTTCTTACACTTGCTTCTCAGAGCTTCTCAAAGAGATGGAAAATTGGCAGGCTTTTCAAAGAGCTGGAACAGACTGTTGGGGCATGTCCTAGGGAGATTTATTCTTTAATTCCTTTTCAAACCATTGTCCATATCCCAACTCACTGTCCGAAGTGAAACCAAAAACAATGTCACAAGAGTCAAACCTCCTGACCCTGATAAATCTTGACCTGCCACTTCTTCGTTAACACCTTTCCTTAAGTCAAAAAAACCCATACTGGGTAATTATCTGAAGACAGGTGACTTCCAGTAAGGGCTTGTTTTTAGCACTCGTTGATTCTTCCAGTAACCGTTGTTTACAAACTCAGTCCAAAAGACCTTCTGATAGGGAATCTTTTTCCAGTTTTAACACACAAATCCTCATAATTTAACAAAAAAAAAAGAGAGCATTCGTAACACTTCCACTCTTGGAGGAATGAAACACCATTTTAAAACACATTTTCACATTCGTACTCATTCACCCTTTACCTGTAGCTAATACAGTTCCCTTCTGTTGTGTGTACCACATACGATCTCTGGTCGTTTTCATCTCTGTGGATTACAGTACCTTCCCTTTTCGAGTGTAAGGTCATCTTTCGACTGTAAGAGATCTGATTAAGACTCATCAGCTATTCCAACTATTCGGTCCCTTATCAGTTCCGCCTTCAATTCTCCATAGTCACATCCCTCAGCCTATCTGTACAGATCATTTATAAAAGAATCTACAGATTTGCCTATCTTCTGGACTCTCTTGTTAAGTTTTGCTTTTTCCAGAATTTTGTTTGTACTTAAATTGAAATTTTTGTCAAAGGTTTGTAGCACATCCTCAAATTTATCAGAAGCCTTGTTTATTCCTTGCCTCACAATCACATCATCTGCAATTGCACCTGTTACAACCAGGCGAGAAATGTGTCTAGGGGTCTTTTGCTGTCTTTACCTGGTCTTATTGTAACAGGGTTTCTGTGTTTAGAGCTCCCCCCTTTTTTTGAATCCTTGTTTGCAGCTTTCCAATTATAAGGCAAAGAAACCAACACGTCAGCTTTTCCCAGGTTTAAAGGAGAAAAATGAAGTTTATTTAAACTTAAACTCTAATATGGTTCATGCCTATGGATATACGACGCACACACGCGATACACACATGCAAATAGGGACAGAAAAGAGGAGAGGAAAATATAGTGGAGAGGGGTTTGAGGCAATATCAGAAGAGTTTCTTGTTTACAGTGCTTCAGCTCACTTGATTGAAGGTAGTCTTGTTGTTCATCAAGGCCCATTGTTCTTCTTAAACCTTGTTCACGTAGGAGACTTTTCTCTCTTTGAGGTTCACATGTTTTCACAAGATTCAGTTCCTTGGGAAAGAGATGGAGGCAAACAGGAGAGAGAGGTTCTGCTCCAGTTTCAGAAGCATACAGCTTTCTGAGTTCAAATTCTGTTTATCCAATTTAAAATTCCCCTATTTGGCCAGCAGGTGGTCATGTGACCTGGTCTGTTCTGTGTATTGGGGTATTGGGGTAAGGACTGGTTTCTTTGTTTCAACACTATCTGGTACTATGCAAATGTCTTTCCAGTCAGGGGCTTGCAATTTTAAGTTTGAATGTTCATGTGACAAAATAATGTCTTGACAGGTTTGCCTGACACACCCATGGAGTATAAAAAAGTATTTACTTCTTCTGTTTCTGATTTAGTATGCAAATGGGCAGCAATCCTAAATCGGAGGAATTTTTTTCGGCATAAGGAGCAATTTTGTACCTGGTTGGGTCCTTCCTGAAGCTTTCAGGCATTCTAAATTTTTAAACTATTTTGTGTTCCTAGGCTTTGTTAGCCTTTTTAGGGTGTTCTCTTTCTTTTTAAATCATTTTGATTTTAATGGAGGTGTTCGCGCTCTTTCTGGAGGTTTCCCATCCTTTCTGTCTGCGATCTGGTTGAGTAATGGCTGCCGACTCCCCCCCGACTCCAAAGTCACCTTTTCGCTAGAGATCGACCTCTCTCTTTGCTTTTCCAACTCAGTGCGCCATTATCCAACAATGTCCCCTTTTTAAATTATCTCACCTGATCCTGGGCTATTGCCTGGCACTGTAACTCGGAACCCGATCGCTGGACCTGGATGTTTCATTGCAGACAACCACACTTCTGTGGTGCAGTCTGACTGCCTGACTCACTGACTGTCCGTGTCTTCTTCTCCTATGGAGCAGCTCTGGAGCTCTTTGCAGCCCCCCGACAAAATCTGCTGTTCTCTTGGTATTACTTAACGAGGTAAGGTGCTTTCTGTACTTTCTGGTCTTTTTAACCAGTGCCTCCATGTTGTGTGTTGTTGTGTTGCTAGGGCATTTTTGATAAAGTCTCAGAGTCTGGATAAGGTCAACTAATGCTGCCCATTACACTCTCCACAAGCCTCTCCAGCTAGGATCCTTCATGCTGCTACTCTCTTTCCAAAGCCCATTACCATGTGACTACTACATCATCATCACTGCACTGGGAGGAGCTGCTCTCACTTTCTCCAACATTAACCTTTTCAGGTCCTTAAACTACAGAAGTGTTTCCGAATTTCACTTCTGAAATTCACTTCTAATTTTTAGTCTAAGACCCCTAGTCCTAGGCTCCCCAACCAGCGGAAATAGTTTCTCTCGATCTAACCTATCAGCTCCCTTTATTACCTTGAAAACTTCAAACAAATCACCCCTTAACATTCGAAGTTCCAGGGAACTCAACCTTAGTTTGTTTAATCTCTCCTCGTGAATCAACCTTTGGAGTCTAGGTATAATTCGAGTAAATCTACACTGCATTCCCTACAAGACCTATCTATCCTTCCTAAGGTGTGGTGCCCAGAACTGCTTGCAGTACTCCAGATGTGGTCTAACCAGGGTTTTGTATAGTTGAAGCATGACTTTTAGCCCCTTGTATTCTGGACCTCTAGATATAAAGACCAGCATTTTAATAGCTTTTTTGATAATTTTCTGTACCTGTTCATGACATCTTAAAGATCTATGTACCTGGACCTCTACATTTCTTTGGACATGCACTTTTTCCACCTATTCACCATTTAGAAGGTACCCTATTCAATCTTTCTGAGGTTCAAAGTGGATGACCTCACATTTACCTAAATTGAAATCCATTTGGCCTAGTTTTGCCAATTCACATAATCTTGTTGTAATGTTACACTTCTATCTACGTTGCTTATAGTGCTGCCTATCGTTGCATCATCAGCAAATTTGGAAATGTGACTTTCTATACTTTCATCTGAGTCATGAACAAATATGGTTAATAGTTGAGACCCCAACAAAGATTCTTGTGGGACATCACTATTCACATTCTGCCAATTAGACTGCCTGTCCATTATCTCCAATCTCTGTCTCCTGCCACTCAGCCAATCTCCTAACCAGGTGAATAATTTTTCTTCAATTCCATGAGCTTCAACTTCAGCTTTGAATCTCTTATGAGCCATTGGAGACAGCCCCGCTCAACCGTCCCCGACCACCATCTCCTGCAACCCACCACTATCTGCTGTACCCAACCACCATTGGGCAACCACGCTGACCACCATCATCTCCACTCGACCACCATTGAGTCCACACAATGATCAGGACCCACAACCCCCGCACTTGCCTCAGATCTAAAATCCAGGCCTCAGAGTGGGGTAGATGAGAAAGAACAGGATGGAGAAGACAGCCCCTGTGATGAAGGGAGAATGTTGCAGGACATGGTTTGTGTTGAGCAGTCATTTGCCTCCACATACATGATATTGCAGTCTAGATAGGTTAGATGAACAGCTGCTGAAATTGCATTTCTGTTGGACTCCAATTGGAAGAAGCATTGAGGGTAGCAAGGCACAGAATGTACTCTGGGTGGAGGACTTCAATGTCCATCACCAAGAGTGGCTCAGTAGCACCACTACTGACCGAGCTGATGGGTCCTAAGGGACACAGCTGCTAGACTGGGTCTGTGGCAGGTGGTGAGAGAACCAACAAGAGGGAAAAACCTACTTGACCTCATCCTCACCAAACTACCTGTCGGAAATGCATCTATCCATGACGGTACTGGTAGGCGTGACCACTGCACAGTCCTTGTGGAGACTAGGTCACATCTTCACATTAAGGATACCCACCATCGTGTTTTGTGGCACTATCCCTGTGCTAAATGGGATAGATTTCAAACAGATCTAGCAACTCAAAACTGGGCATCCATGAGGCGCTGTGAGCCATCAGCAGCAGCAGAATTATCACCACAATGTGTAACCTCATTGGCCCGGCGTATCTCCCACTCTACCATTACCATCAAGCCAGAGACCAACCCTGGATCAATGAAGAGTGCAGGAGGGCATGGCAGGAGCAGCACCAGGCATACCTCAAAAGAGGTGTCAGCCTGGTGAAGTTACAATACAGGACTACTTGCATGCCAAACAGCAGAAGCAGCATGTGAGAGACAGAACTAAGCGATCCGACAACCAACGGATCAAATCTAAGCTCTGCAGTCCTGTAACGTCCAGTCGTGAATGGTGGTGGACAATTAAACAACTAACAGGCGTAGGAGGCTCCACAAAACTCCCCATCCTCAATGATGGGGGATCCCAGCACATCAGTGCAAAATATAAGGCTGAAGCATTTGCATTCATCTTCAGCCAGAAGTGCCGAGTGGATGATCCATCTCCGCCTCCTCCTGAGGTCCCCAGCATCACAGATGCCAGTCTTCAGCCAATCCAGTTCACTCCATGTGATATCAAGAAATGGCTGAAGGCACTGGATATTGCAAAGGCTATGGGCCCTGACAACATTCCGCCAATAGTACTGAAGACCTGTGCTCCAGAACTGGCCGCGCACCGAGCCAAGCTGTTCCAGTACAGCTACAACATTGGCATCTACCCGACAATGTGGAAAATTGCCCAGGTATGTGCTGTACACAAAAAGCAGGACAAATCCAACCTGGCCAATTACCGCCCCATCAGTCTACTGTCAATCATCAGTAAAGTAATGGAAGGTATCATCAACAGTGCTATCAAGCAGCACTTGCTTAGCAATAACCTACTTACTAGCCCTCAGTTTGGGTTCCACTAGGGTCACTCAGATCCTGACCTCATTACATCCTTGGTTCAAACATGGACAAAAGAGTTGAACTCAAGAGGTGAGCTGAGAGTGACTGCCGTTGACATCAAGACAACATTTGACTGAATAAGACATCAAGGAGCCCTGGCAAAACTGGAGTTAGTGGGAATCGGGGGAAAATGCTCCACTGGTTGGAGTCATACTGAGCACAAAGGAAGATGGTTGTGGTTGTTGGAGATCAATCATCTCAGCTCCAGGACATCACTGCAGGAGTTCCTCAGGGTAATGTCCTAGGCCCAACCATCTTCAGCTGCTTCACCAATGACCTTTCTTCAATTATAAGGTCAGAAGTGGGGATGTTCGCTGATGATTGCACAATGTTCAGCACCATTCATGACTCCTCAGAAACTGAAGCAGTCTGTGTAGAAATGCAGCAAGACTGGGACAGTAACCAGGCTTGGGCTGATAAGTGGCAAGTAACATTCGTGCCACACAAGTGCCAGGCAGTGACCATCTCCAACAAGAGAGAATCTAACCATCTCCCCTTGACATCGCATTACGATCGCTGAATTCCCTACGATCAACATCCTTGGGGTTCCCATTGATCAGAAACTGAACTGGAGTAGCCATATAAATACCGTGGCTACAAAAGCAGGTCAGAGGCTAGGAATCCAATGGCGAGTAACTCACCTCCTGACTCCCCAAAGCCTGTCCACCATCTACAAGGCCCCCTTGCCTGGATGGGTGCAGCTCCAACAACACTCAAGAAGCTCGACACCATCCAAGACAAAGCAGCCCGCTTAATTGGCACCCCATCCACAAACATTCACTCCCTCCACCACTGACGCACAGTGGCAGCAGTGTGTACTATCTACAAGACGCACTGCAGCTACGCACCAAGGCTCCTTCGACAGCACCTTCCAAACCCACGACCTCCACCACAAAGAAAGACAAGGGCAGCAGATGCATGGGAACACCACCACCTGCAAGTTTCCCTCCAAGCCATGCGCCAACCTGACTTGGAAATATATCGCCGTTCTTTCATTGTTGCTGGGACAAAATCCTGGCACTCCCTTCCTAACAGCACTTGGGATACCCACCCCACATGGACTGCAGTGGTTTATGAAGGTGGCTCACCACCACCTTGTCAAGGGCAATTAGAGATGGGCAATAAATGCTGGCCTAGCCAGCGACACCTATATCCCAAAAAAAAAATAAAAAAAAGGTGTTGTCCCTCTCTCCTTTAAATCTGTTGTCATCACTCCTCTCCTCAAAAAAACACCCCTCGTCCCCACTGCCCTTGCAAACTTCCATCCAGTCTCCAACCTCCCTTTACTCTCAAAAGTCCTTTAATGTGTTGTCGTCTCCCACATCCATGCCATCTTTCCCGGAACTCTATTTTTGAATGCCTCCAATCAGGTTTTCGTCCCTGTCACAGTACTGAAACAGCTCTTATCAAAATCACAAATGGCATTCTATGTGACTATGACAAAGGTAAACTTTCCCTCCTCGTCCTTCTCCACCTGTAAGCAGCCTTTGACACAGCTGACCACACCATCCTCCTCCAACAACTCTCCACTGTCGTGCAGCTGCAGCGGGACTGGTCTCACCTGGTTCCATTCTCATCTGTCTAATCGTAACCGGAGAATCACTTGCGATGGCTTCTCTCACTGCTCCCATACCATTACCTCTGGTGTCCCCCAAGATGTGAATAGACGAATTAGGAGCAGGAGTAGGCTATTTGGCCCCTCGAGCCTGCTCCGCCATTCAACAAGATCATGGCTGATCTGAATGTAACCTCAACTCCACATTCTCTATCTATCCTTGGCCCCTCCAATTTCTCATCTACATGCTGTCGCTCGCCGAAATCATGCAACAGTACAACGTTAGTTTTCACATGTATGCTGATGACACTCAGCTCTACCTCACCATCACTTTTCTCAACTCCTCCACTGTTGCTAAATTATCAGACTACTTAGATGACATCCAGTGCTGGATGAGCAGAAATTTCCTCCGATTAAATATTGGGAAGACTGAAGCCATTGTTTTCGGTCCCCACTTCAAACTCTGTTCTCTAGCTATCAACTCCATTCCTCTCCCTGGCAACAGTCTGGGACTAAGCCAGTGTGTTTGCAACCTTGGTGTCACATTTACCCCAAGATGAACATCCAACTTCATATTCATGCCATCACTAAGACTGCCTATTCCACTTCCGTAGCACCGCCCAAGCTCGCCCCAGAATCAGCTCATTTGCTGCTGAAACCCACATTCATCCCTTCGTTATCGCTAGACTTGATTATTCTAATGCACTCCAGGCTGGTCTCTCACATTCTACTCTCCATAAACTTGACATCATCCAAAACTCTGCTGCCCATGTCTTAACTCGCACAAAGTCCCATTCCCCTATCACCCCTGTGTTCGCTGACCGACATTGGCTCCCAGTCAAGCAACGTCTTGATTTTAAAATTTTCATCCTTGTTTTCAAATCCCTCCATGGTCTCGCCCCTCCCTATCTCTGTAATCTCCTTCAGACCCTCAACCCTTCGAGATATCTACACTCCTCTAATTCTGGGCTCTTGAGCATCCTGATTTTAATTGCTCCACCATTGGTGACCATGCCTTCAATTGCCTAGGCCCTATTCTCTGGAATAAATGCCCTATACCTCTCTGCCTCTCCACTTCGCTTTCCTCCTTTAAGACACTCCTTAAAACCTACCTCTTTGACCAAGCTTTTGGTCATCTGATGGAGTGGAGTTCTTAAAATGTATACAGGAGAACTTTTTAGCTCAATATGTAGAGGATCCAACAAGGGAGGGTGCAGTGCTGGACCTAATTCTGTTGATGTTTTGGTGGGGGTGCATTTTGGTGATAGCGACCACAACATGGTACAATTTAAGCTTGTTATGGAGAAAGAAATGGACAAGTCACAAAAAAAGGTTTTGGATTGGGGGAGAGCGAATTTTAGTAAAATAAGGCAGGATCTGGCCAAGGTAGACTGGAAAGAGTTACTTGTCGGGAAATCTACAGAAGAGCAGTGGGGGGCATTCAAAAAGGAAATGGGGAGGGTACAGGCCCAACATGTTCCCTCTAGGGTAATAGGTAGGAGCAACAAGCCCAGAGAACCATGGATGACCAGAAACATTCAGGGTACGATGAGAAGGAAAAGAGAGGCTTTTAGCAAATACAAGGAGAACAAATCAACGGAAGCATTAGTGGAGTACAGAAAGTGTAGGGTGGAGCTTAAGAAAGCAATTAGGAGAGCAAAGAGGGGATATGAGAAAGCTCTGGCTGGTAAAAGTAGGGAAAATCCCAAGATATTCTATAAGTATATCAATGGGAAGAGGATAACCAGGGAAAGAGTAGGACCCATTAGGGACCAAGGGGGAAATTTGTGGGTGGAGCCAGAGGACATTGGTAGGGTGTTGAACGAATACTTCACATCTGTCTTCACCCAAGTGAATGAGGATGTAGATATGGAACTTAGAGAGAGAGACTGTGAGGTTCTTGAGCAAATTGTCATAGGGAGTGACAATGTATTGGAGGTTTTGGAAGGCTTAAAAGTGGACAAATCTCCAGGTCCGGACGATTTGTGTCCCAGGATGCTGTGGGAGGCGAGGGTGGATATTGCAGGGGCTCTGACCCAAATTTTTAATTCCTCTCTGGCCATGAGGGAGGTGCCAGAGGACTGGAGAACAGCTAATGTGGTCCCACTATTTCAGAAGGGTTGTAGAGATAAGCCAGGGAGCTACAGACTGGTGAGTCTCACGTCAGTGGTCGGGAAACTATTGGAGAAAATTCTGAAGGAGAGAATCTATCTCCATTGGAGAGGCAAAATTTGATTAGGAATAGTCAGCATGGCTTTGTCAGAGGGAGGTCATGTAGATGAGGGTAGTGCAGTTGATGTAGTTTACATGGATTTCAGCAAAGCCTTTGACAAGGTCCCACATGGGAGACTTATCAAGAAAGCAAATGCACATGGGATACAAGGTAACCTGATAAGGTGGATTCAAAATTGGCTTAGCTGTAGGAGACAGAGAGTGGTGACAGACGGCTGTTTTAGTGACCGGAAGCCAGTGTCCAGTGGCATACCACAGGGATCTGTGCTGGGTCCCCTATTGTTTGTCATTTATATGAACAACATAGATGACTATGTGGGGGGTAGGATCAGTAAGTTCACGGATGACACAAAGATTGGCCGAGTGGTTAACAGTGAGGTGGAGTGTCTTGGGTTACAGGAAGATATAGACGGGATGGTCAAATGGGCAGAAAAGTGGCAGATGGAATTTAACGCTGAAAAGTGTGAGGTGATACACTTTGGAAGGAGTAATGTGACATGGAAGTATTCAATGAATGGCCTGACACTGGGAAGTTCCGAGGAACAAAGGGATCTTGGCGTGTTTGTCCATAGATGTCTGAAGGCAGAAGGGCAGGTTACTAGGGTGGTGAAAAAGGCATATGGGACACTTGCCTTTATCAATCGAGGCATAGATTACAAAAGCAGGGAGGTCATGTTGGAGTTGTATAGAACTTTGGTAAGGTCATAGCTGGAGTACTGTGTGCAATTCTGGTTGCCACATTATAGGAAGGATGTGATTGCATTGGAGGGGGTGCAGAGCCGATTCACCAGGATGTTGCCTGGGATGGAACATTTAAGCTATGAAGAGAGGTTGGATAGGCTTGGGTTGTTTTCACTGGAGCAGAGAAGACTGAGGGGTGACCTGATCGAGGTGTACAGATTATGAGGGGCATGGACAGGGTGGATAGGGAGCAGCTGTTCCCCTTAGTTGAAGGGTCAGTTACGAGGGGTCATATGTTTAAGGTGAGGGGCGGGAGGTTTAAGGGGGATTTGAGGAAGAACTTTTTTACCCAGAGGGTGGTGACAGTCTGGAATGCCCTGCCTGGGAGGGTGGTAGACACGGGTTGCCTCACATCCTTTAAAAAGTATCTGGATGAGCACTTGGCACGTCATGGTTATGGGCCAAGTGCTGGCAAATGGGATTAGGTAGACAGGTCAGGTGTCTTTAATACATCGGTGCAGACTCGATGGGCTGAAGGGCCTCTTCTGCACTGTATTATTCTGTGATCTGACCTAATATCTCCTTTTGTGGCTCTGTGTCATACTTTGTTTTATAATGCTCCTGTGAAGTGCCTTGGGACATTTTATTATGTTAAAGACGCAAGATAAATATAAATTATTGTTGTTTTAGTAGCTGAAGTAGCAGAATTAGTATTGACAGTGAGTCTCTGCCTGGATCTTAGCCAGAGGCAAGTTCTGTGGAGGCGGCTGTTCTGAGGTCAGGAAACCCGAATGAACGGGTTTTCTGAATATCTTGCAATTTTTAACTGCAGCGTTCTTTTAAAATGTTTTCTGTCGGGTTCCTACCCACAAGCAGCCAGATTGACCGCTAGAGGCTTCTCGGGGGTTGGGGCAAGTCTTCTTTGTGAGGCCAAAGCTGAGGAGATCAGCTCAATTTCGTCAGGGGGGTCTGATTGAGGGAGTGCCTGATCATGAGGGTGGTCCAATGGCCGTCAGGGGGAGCATTTGGTGGTCAAGAGGAGAGCAGATTGTGGTCAGTGGCAGGAGAGCAGATGGTGGTCAGTGTTGGGAGCAGATGGTGGTTAGTGGGTGTGCGATGGTTGTTGGGATGGAGCAGATGGTGGTCAGCGGGAGCAGAAAGTGGACAGTAGGTAATTACAGTAGATACTCTCTGTTGTGGTATTGCTTTAAATGCTGCAGTATTGCTTTAAGGGGCATTCAAAACGGCTGTCGATCACCAGACAGGATGTGAGACACAGACCCTTGTGACCTCAAAGCACTTGTGGCAAGGAGCTAAAGGAACAACAATGGAAAGCACTTTCCCAGCATAGCTGTGTAAGTTAGTACCTTCAATAAAAGAACCTGCCTTTTGGATTCACTGATCTTGTCTGCATGATTTGTGTGTCTGCGTTACAACACAAAAATGTAATACGCTCTAGCAGTTGTGTTTGTATGATGTACCATTGAAGAAGCCAATTGTCAATGGTAGTCCTGTGCTATTCTGGTAGTCCAACAAGTAAGTGCATAAGCCACCTTTAAAAGCATTTATCCCAATAACTTGAACAAAGGAGATGTGTGGTGTTGCTGCAGATACATTTGGATAGTCACAGGTACAGGCAGAAGGCCACACAGCTCACCAATCAGCTGAATAGTCACCAACCACTCCATTCCCTCAGATAGAAAAACACCAAAGAACGAGCACAAAGGGAAAGAACACAAAAAAAGGTTCACATTGCACAACAAATTACAACAGAAAAACACAGTCAACACACACCCTGTGCACTCAAGCAGCAAATAAAATTGTTTCACTTTTAACCTATGTTTCAGTTATGTTTAGGACAGCCAGATATGGATATAACATATGGAATTGGAAGTAACCTTGTGACATGGGCTGGTACTTGTTGGAAGGTTGGAGAATGAAAATAGGAATAAAGAGAATATTTTCAAGTGGGTGAAATGTGGATTTGTACTGGAGCCTCAGCTTTTCACCATATGATTTGGATGAAGAAATAGAGAGTTGTATTTCAGGTTTACAGATGACATTAAATTAGAAGTCACAGTAACTTGTGTAGATGGAAGCAGGGTGTTAAATGGGTCATAGACAGATTAAGTGAGAGGGCATAACTATAGCTGATGGAATTCAGTGTGGGGAGATGTGAAATTATCCACTTCGGATTCAAGAAAGACAAATTGGAATATTTTCTGAATGGCAAGAGACTAGCCACTGGGGAAGAGGAAAGTGATTTGGGTGTCTGTGTACACAAATCAATAAAAGCTAGTGCACAGGTACAAAATATAATCAAAAGACTAATGGAATATTGGCCTTTTTCCTCAAGTGGGCTGGAATACAGAGAGGAGAAAGTTATGCTTCTGTTCTACACAGCCTTGGTTAGACCTCATCTGGAATACTACATTCAGTTCTGGGCACCACACCTCAGGAAGGGTGTATTGGTCTTGGGGAGGATCAGTGCAGATTCTCCAGAATGATACTGGGGATTAAAGAGAGGTTGCACAAACTTGGTATGTATTCCCTTGAGTTTAGATGGTTAAGGATGAACTAATCAAGGTATTTAAAATGATTAAGGAATTCAGTAGGGTAGATACAGAGAAACTGTTTCCTCTGGTGAGAAATCCAGAACAAGGGATCATAATCTTAAAGTTAGAGCCAGGCCATTTAAAAGTGAAATCAGGAAGCTCATAGTGGAAATTTGGAACTCTCACAAGAACCTGTGGATGTTGTGTCAATTAAAAATTTCAAGACACAGATCCATAGATTTTTGTTAGATTAAGGGTATTAAAAGATAAGGAGCAAGGGCGGGGGGGGGGGGGGGGTGTGGGGGTGGCAGTGGTAAATGGAGTTGTAGTACAGATCAGCCATGATCTAATTGAATGGCAGAACAAGTTTGAATGGCTAAATGGCCAACTTCTGGTCCTCTGTTCCCATAACAACAAAAATATATCGAAGCCAGACATCTGTATTGAATAAGTTGATGAGGTATAATCTTGATGAATTTAAGTGACAGACAGTTGTGCTGAATATTTAATATCAAGTAACAAGAACAACAATTTGCATTTTATATAATGCCTTTGACATAGCAAACATCCCAAAGTGCGTAGCAAAATCTAGTCAAAAAATGGATGCTAAGCCAAAGACGCACCTATTAAGAAGGGTTACCAAAAGCTTGGTCTAAAAAGCAGATTTTGAGGGGCGTCTTGAGGAAGAGAGTGAGGTGGAGAGGTGAGGGAGTTTAGGTAAGGAATTTTAAATCACCCGTGTAGGCAGCTGAATGCACAGCCACCGATAGTGGAGTGAAGTCTTAGTTACTTTAAAAGTAAGAAGAGTAAGCTGCATTGCCATTCACAGACTAACTTTGGTACAGAACAAAATTAATTTCATAGACAGAGAGAGGCACAGTTGGCTGATGCCAGTTTTAATATGAATTTATCCTAAATATTGTTATGACCAACCGCTCCAGTCAAAGCTCCCAGTCAAAATATACGATTCTGATTGTGGTGGGAGAAACGCACTGTTAATTCAATCCCGTCCCTCCACAGATCGCCTGACATATCATTTTAAACTTTCCAAATTAAAGAAAGACCCAGCCAAATTGTACCATCTATTAACCCCCGAATGAGGCTAACCAAACCAGGTGTCTTTAAATCAACAGATTAACTGTTTAATTAGAAAAACTAAATTCTTAAACACTATGAAGATATAAACAACATTTAAAATAGAAAAAATTAGTATCCTTGCAAATTTACAGTCCAATGTTGCTTGAAATCCTCACAGCTGTCCAATGGGGCAAAAAGATTCTTCAACAGTAGAACAGTCCGTAGTCTAATTCCAGCAGTAAGTGATGCTTTCCTTTTCCAGCAATGGATTTCAACAATTAACAACTTGCAAACACTTTCAATAGAATCAATCTGACTTTAGAGTTTTTGAGGGATAAAAGATTGTCACAGTCTAACTTTCCTTCCTTCAGTTTAAATTATCAGAGATCTCTGTTTTGGCTTGACTTTCTTTAGATTTTTTAGAGATAATAATAATTAAACGGACTAAATTCTCTTCCTTCAGTTTAAATGGCTGAGAGCTCTTTTATGTGCTAACACCAGCTGTCTGTCTGTGTTCCATTAGAACAGCATGTCTTCAACTAAAAAGCCAGTTCAAAATTGAATTGTAACAAATGTATCGCTTGATGCTCAGTCCAAGTGGCTGTATCCATGGTAAAGAGAATGCACCCTTTAAATCGCAGTCTCCGAATGGCTGCATCCAATGACAGCCAAAATGCACTTTCTCCAACTCCTGAGGCTTGCAGGTTCTTAAAGCAGTACTGATCCTTTGCTGTCTCACAGACACACCACATATTACCCGGAGAGAAAAAAAAAGGGGCAGGGTCATAACAATATTTAAAACTAAAGACAAAGAAAATCCTATTTTGGTCACAGGATCACATACAGAAATTCTGCATGTCCAACCAGATTGCATTGGATCTTGTATTACACATGCATTGACAAAGTACAAAAAGGATTCACTGAGGTGGTGTAGTACCCTCTGTTCAGGCCCTATGTAATTTAATTCCCACAATAGTATTTGGTTTGCACAGGTCATTATTTTCACAATTGGAAGGTTGAGGAAAAGGGCAATCTCAACTTCAAAGCAGTGGTTTACTGAGTAAGGTTGCATTATTCCTCAACTCCATACCAAATTGACAAGAAATATTTTTGAGACCAGTGATTATGCTGTCACTCTGTCTGGTGAAAATGTAAAACCTTGAACACACAGCTTTACAAAAACTCTGCTTCTTGAAAGTATTTTGAGAACTTTAATGGTGTGAGATGGTATCAAAACTAAATAAAACACTTCAGGTTATTGAAGGTCACTACTACATTTGTATTTAACAGCAGTAAAATGGAAACTGTAGAACTTGATCAAGCTCTTCAAAGTGGTGATGGACAAACTGTGTGGGTTGATTTTATACTATTTTCTGAAGAGAAAGCATTCTCTACCTTATCATCCAACAGGATTATGCACAAAAAAGTCTCATCAGCATGTCAGTAGTTTCAGCATCAGAAAAATAAAACAACCAATTAAAATAAGTTGATTCAGTCGATCAACTGACTAGAATGGCCCATTTTATCTTTGTTGTCTGACCTATACTAGCAAGAAATGACAAAGCATAGCCATGTAGCAGAAACTGAAGCTTTCTCCTGTCTCATTTAAAGGACATGTGAGATTGTTTGTTAAATGCCAAGATTTCCTTTTAGATACAACATCCCTTGAACTGAAGCTCATCAAAAGCAGTACATCTATTATTGTAAACAAAGATTTGAAAGTTAATGCACATGAAGGAGTCAAAGTTCAGGTGTCACCCATTCGGTCCTCTAACAATAAAATCAGCCAAATCAACAAAAGAAAAAGCAAAATAGAAATTGGTCTTTGGCCACTAGACATGCAAAACCACAGATTGGGAGTTACAAGAATTGAAAATGTTGACTGCAGCACATCTCTGTGTTTCCTGGAGTAGGGTGTCAGCTCTCCATTAAAGCTTCTGTATACCTGATTTAAGCAGTTGGTGAGTAAGCCTGATTTTGACATCTGAAACATCAAGGCAGGTTGTCACAAAGCAAGTGACCCTGTGTAAGCCTTTCCAATACACTGATGATGTCTATTGTACAGATGATGAGGAGATTTTGGATGGCAATGGTTGCAAGGCATTATTTGGAGATCAGTTGTGACAACATTGCTCTTATATGTGGGCATCACAGTGGCGCAGTGGTTAGCACCGCAGCCTCACAGCTCCAGAAACCCGGGTTTGGTTCTGGGTATTGCCTGGGCGGAGTTTGCAAGTTCTCCCTGTGACTGCGTGGGTCCCCTCCTTGTGCTCTGGTTTCCTCCCACAAGCCAAAGACTTGCAGGTTGATAGGTAAATTGGCCATTGTAAAAATTGCCCCCGAGTGTAGGTAGGTGGTAGGAGAATTGAGGGAATGTGGGGATGTGAGAGGGAAAAATGCGATTATGTATAAATGGGTGGTTGAAGGTCAGCATGGACTCGGTGGGCCGAAGGGCCTGTTTCAGTGCTGTATCTCTCTATGACTCTCTATATCCAGGGCTTAGTGCCCTTCATCATTGGGTTGATGGGATATGTAAATATTAAGTGGATAGTAAGAGGTGGAGTGGGGCCTTTGAGGGACAAAGTGAGTAATATATGCTTAGAGACACGGGGCAAGGCGAGAATAATTAATGAGTACTTTGTATCGGTGTTTACTAAGGAAGAGGAACCTGACAAAATATCAATAGAAGCAGAGAGAGTGGAGGCAATGGATAGTGTAAAAATTGAGACTGTAGAGATAGAATCATAGAATAGAAAGTTTAAGGCACAGAAAGAGGCCACTTGGCCCATCGTGTCTGTGCCAGCCAAAAAATGATCCACCCATTCTAATCCCACCTAGCAGCATTTGGGCTGCAGCCCTGCAGATTATGGCACTTGAGATGCTTATCCAGACTCCTTTTGAATGAGTTGAGCATTACTGCCTCAACTACCCTTTCAGGCAGTGAGTTCCAGACCCCCACCGCCCTCTGGATGAAAAACATTTTCCTCACCTCCCCTCTAATTTTTCTACCAATCACTTTAAATCTATGCCCCCTTGTCACTGACCTCTCTGCTAAGGTGAATAGGCCCTTCACATCAACTCTATCCAGATCCCTCACAATTTTGTACATCTCAATCAAATCTCCCTTTAGCCTTCTCAGTTCCAAGGACAAAGACCCCAATCTATCCAATCTTTCCGCATAGCTGCATTTTTCCAGTCCTGGTAACATCCTCATACCCTCTCTAGTGTAATTATATCCTTTCTGTAATGAGGTGACCAGTACTACACACAGTACTCATGTTGTGGCCTAACCAATGAGTTATACAGTTCCAGCATAACCTCCCTGCTCCTATATTCTTTACCTCAGCTAATAAAGGAAAGGATTCCATATGGCTTTATAACCACCTTATCGACCTGTCCTGCTACCTTCAGGGATCTGTGGACATTCACTCCAAGGTCCCTCACTTTCTCTACACTTCTCAGTATTTTCCCATTAATCGTATATTCCTTTGACCTCCCCAGATGAATCACCTCACACTTCTCCAGGTTGAATTCCATTTGCCACTTATCTGCCCATCTGACCAGATCATCAATATCTTCCTGTAGCCTACAGCTATCCTCCTCACTATCTGCAAAATTCATGATCATTCTCCCTACATTGACGTCCAAATCATTAATATGTACCACAAAAAGCTGGGACCCACTACTGAGCCCAGCGGAACGCCACTGGAAACAGCCCTCCAATCGCAAAAACACCCGTCAACAATTGCCCTTTGTTTCCTGCCACTGAGCCAATTTTGTATCCACTTTGCTGCATTTCCCTGGATCCTATGGGATTTTACTTTTTTAACCAGTCTGCCATGTGGGACCTTGTCAAAAGCCTTGTTAAAATCCATGTAGACCGCATCGACGGCAATATCCTCATCTTTCTTCCTTGTTACTTCTTCAAAACATTCGATCAAGTTGGTCAAACAAGATCTTCCGTTAACAAATCCATGTTGACTATCTTTGATTAACCTGTGCCTTTCTAAGTGACAGTTTATCCTGTCTCTCAGAATAGATTCTAATAATTTGCCCACTACTGAGGTTAGACTGACTGGCCTGTAATTATTCGGTCTATCTCTTTCTCTCATTTTAAACAGAGGTACAACATTCGGAGTTCTTCAATCCTCCGGCACCACACCTGTATCAAGTGAGGACTGGAAAATGATAGTCAGATCTTCTGCTATTTCCTCTCTTGCTTCTTTTAACAGCCTGGGGTACATTTCATCCAGCCCTGGTGATTTATCAACTTTCAAGGATGTTAATCCCATTAATACTTCCTCTCTCCCTATGTTTATCACATCCAATACTTCACACCGCTCTTCTTTAACTACAATATCTGCATTGTCCCCCTCTTTTGTGAAGACAGACGCAAAGTATTCATTAAGAACAATACCAACATCTTCTGCCCCTACACATAGGTTACCATTTTGGCCCTAATGTCTCCTTAGTTATCCTCTTACTCTTAATGTATTGATAAAACATCGTTGGGTTTACCTTGATTTTGCTTGCCAATATTCTTTCATACCTTCTCTTTGCTTTCCTAATTTCCTTTTTGATTTCACCCCTCCACTTTATATACTCCTCTCGGCTTTCTGTGTATTGAGTTCTCGGTGTCAGACATAAGCTTTCCTTTTCTGCCTTATCTTACCTGTAAGCTCCTTGACATCCATGGGGTTCTAGATTTGGCCATCTCGACCTTTTTCTTTGTGGGAATATGTTTAGTGGAAAGGCTATGCTTATGTTAGATAAGTCACCTGATCCAGATGGCTTGCATCCCAGATTGCCAAAGGCATTGGGGTTGGAGATAGCAGAGGGACTTGCCATAATCTTCCAATCTTCCCTAGATACGGGAGAGGTGCCAGAGGATTGGAGAGTGGCAAATGTGACACCCTTATTCAAGAAAGGGTGTAAGCAAGTCCTAGCAACGACAAGCCAGTTAATTTAACATCAGTGGTCGGTAAGGTTTTAGAAACAATAATCAGGGAAAAATCATCAGGTACTTGAAAATATTTGAGTTAATTAAGGAGAGCCAGCATGGATTTGTAAAAGGCAGATCACACTTGACTAATCTAATAGAATTTTTTGATGAAGTAACAGAGAAAGTTAATGAAGGGAATGCGGTGGGTGTTGTCCACGTGGATTTTAAGGAAGTGTTTGATAAAGTACCACATATAAGGCTGGTTAACAAAATTGAGGCTCATGGAATAGACGGGTCAAAATTGGCTCAAGGACAGAACACAACAGGTTGTGGTAAATGGTTGTTTTTCAGACTGGAGGACAGTAGATTGTGGCATTCCTCAAGAGTCAGTGCTAGGACCAATGCTTTTTTTGCTATATGTAAATGACTTGGATCTTGGAATACAGAATAGAATTTCCAAATTTGCTGATGATACCAAACTTGGAGGGATGGCAAACAGTGAGGATGATGTGAACTGCCTACAACAGGACATAGATAGGCTAATGGAATGGGCAGACAGAATTAAATACAGGCATGTGAGAGGTGATGTATTTTGGCAGAAGGGATAGTCATAGAGAGATACAGCACTGAAACAGGACCTTTGGCCCACCAAGTCTGTGCCAACCAGCAACCATCCATTTATACTAATCCTAAATTAATCCCATATTCCCTTACATCATTCCCTCAATTCTCTTACCACCTACCTACACGAGGGGAAATTTACACTGGCCAATTTACCTATCAACCTGCAAGTCTTTGGCTGTCGGAGGAAACCGGCGCACCTGGCAGAAACCCACATAGTCACAGGGAGAACTTGCAAACTCCGCACAGGCGGTACCCAGAACCGAACCAAGGTCACTGGAGCCATGAGGCTGCAGTGCTAACCACTGCGCCACTGTACCATGCTGGTTAGGTTGAAGCAATATAGACTTAATGATGCACTTCTAAAGGGTGTGCAGGAACAGATGCGCACTGATCTTTGAAGGTGGTAGGACATATTGAGAGAGTGGTTAGCAAAGCATATGGGATCTTTGGCTTCATAAATAGAGGTACAGAGTACAAAAGTGGGGAATTTAAACTGAATCTTTATAAAACTCTGGTTAGGCCCAAACTAGAATATTGCATCCAGTTCTGGTCATCACAATTTAGGAAAGATGTGTGGATCCTTGAGAGGGTGTAGAGGAAATTTACCAGAATGGTCCCAGGGATTAGGGATTTTTGTTACGAGGTTAGGGTGAAAAAACTGTATTGTTCTCCCTGGAGTAAAGGAGATTGAAGGGAGATTTAATAGAAGTGCACAAGATTATGAGAGGCATAATTAAGTTAGACAAGGAAAAACTATTCCCATTAACTGATGGTACAAGGACTAGGGGACACACATTGAAGGTTCTGGGCAAGGGGATGCAGGGGGAATGTGAGGAAGAATTTTTTTACGCAGCGAGTGGTAATGACCTGGAGTCTGCTGCTAACGAGCGTGGTGGAAGTTGAGACGATCAATGCTTTCAAAAGGAAATTGAATGGACACTTAAAGGAAATAAACTTGCAGGGCTACAGGGATCAAGCAGGGGAGTGGGACTGATTGGATTGCTCCGCGGCAAGCCAACATGGACCCGATGGGCTGAATAGCCTCCTTCTATGCTGTAAATGACTCTATGACTCTATGGCCGGAATTTTACATCGGGGCGAAGGCTCTGCCCAACGGCCAAAAAGTTGGGATAAGCCCGCCGCCGCCAGGCCTGGAAGCCACGCCATGATTATCCCCATGGCCCAAGCCCCTCAGAGGCAGTAAGTCCCACCTCCAAGACTTGCTGGCCAATCAGCAGACCGGCAGCTCTTCAGTTCCAGCAGTGCCACCAGGGGCGGTGGATGAACTGCATCCAGCATGAGAAGCAGCAATAGTGGAGGTCCCAGATTGAGGTATGTGTGTGGGGCGTCACCGGGAATAATTGCCAGGGCCTTGGCAAGGTGGTGGGGGGCGGTGGGGGAGGGTGCTCCAGCAGGGGCAGCTTGTGATGTGGGGGGAGGCCTTCTGTGGGGCACAGGGTGCCTGATCAGGAGGGCGCCCCCCCCCCCCCCCCCGCGATCCCACAAGGAGGCTGCCAGGTTTACACGTTTCCCTTTATCCACCTTACTTGTTACTTCCTCAAAGATTTCCCTTTCGCAAAACCATGTCTGATCCCATTATAATTTTCTAAGTATCCTGCTGTAACCTCCTTAATAATGGATACTAGCAGTTTCCCTGTGACAGATGTTAGACTAACTGGTCTATAATTTCCTGCTTTCTGTCTCTCTCCTTTCTTGAATTTTCCAGTCTGCTGGGACCCTTCCAGAACCTACGGGATTTTGGAAGGTTATAACCAATGCTTCTACTATCTCTGCAGCCACTTCTTTTAAAACATTAGGATGCAAGCCATCAGGTCGTAGGGGCTTGTCAGCCTTTAGGTCTAATAGTTTTCCCAGTACCTTTTCCCTGGCGATGGTGATTGTTTTAGGCTCCTCCCTCCCTTTTGCCTCTTGATTTTCAAGTATCTTTGGGAAGTTTTCTAAGTCATCTCCAGCGAAGACAAACACAAAATCCTTGTTCAATGCTTCTGCCATTTCCTCGTTTTCCATTATTAATTCCCCAGACTCACTCTCTAGAGGGCCAAAACTTGCTTTAGTTACTCATTTCCTTTTTAAATACTTATAGAAACTCTTGCTATCTGTTCTTATATTTCTAGCTAGCTTTTTTTCTTACTCTAATTTCTTGCTCTTTTTTTTAAAATCATCCTTTACTGGTTCTTAAAATCTGTCCAATCTTCTGACTTGCCACTAATCTTCGCAGAATTGTAGTGTTTCTTTCAGTTTGACACTATCCTTAACTTCCTTATTTAGCCACAGATGCTGCATCCTTCTCAAAGAGACTTTCTTTCTTACTGTTGTTATGACCAAGGCAGGAGTAATGCACTGTTAATTCAGTCCCATTACTCCACAGGTCGTAGCATATCAAGTAAAGTTTCCCACCTGCAGGAAAATAGCCAAATTAAACACTCTATTTGTCCCCCAGAATAAAGCACATCAAACCAGGTTTCTGTAACCAAGAACACAATTAACTATATATTAATAAACTAAATCTTAAACAATAATGGTATGTTTATATCTAAAAAAAACCTTTATTCCCTTAACCCTCATGCATACACACATACATTCAAAAAAGGAAACCGGTTAACTGGGGAAAAAGGATTTTTTGGTTTATAGCTGTGTCTTAGGAATAGAAGGAATAATAAAAAATAATTGTTTATCACGTTCTAGTAGGATATTTCCAGTATGGTGAGGTGTTCCAGAGTCAAATAGTTGGATGCCACTCAAAGTCTCTCCCGGCGAGGTTGATGAGCAGTCTGTGATGGGTAGGCATTCATAGAAATTTAACTGCATCAGGCATCACATAGGTCTTCCATCAGGGGGTGTAGCAATAGGTCTGCTTGGGTTTTGAAGCAGCAGTTTAGCAGTCGAAGAATTCTTCAGATTTCAGGACTTCCTAGAACACAGGAGGCAGCAGAAAACTCACTGGATGCAGGAATTCTTCAGACTAGAGCCAACAGTAATCTGCCACCTATCAAATGCAGGATTCCTTTTTCAAGAGGTGCAAGTCTCCTTTACATAGAGAGGTAATACTTTTCTGGGTCGTTTCTCCCTTGCTCCAGGCAGGTCAAAGTAAGATTTTAAATGCCTGCCCTTTGTCCAATTCACTGGCTTTTTAAGGGGTCCAAGGTGAAAAAAACCTTCCTGAACACGGTCACATGTCCAGACACAGTGGGCTGCATTTTAAGACGCCGCCGCTGAAGTAGGCGGTGGACATAAAAAAAAGGCCCGATGATGTGGAGGGGACGGGTGAGCAGTTGCCGGCAACGGCATTACGGTGCCAATGCACAGACCATTTTTAAAGGGCTTATAGCCCTCAATGTACTTTTAAAATTTAAAGTGTCAGATAAGTTAAAGTTTTGTAAAAATGAATGAAATGACCTTACAATGCATTTTCTCACCCCCAATGGCATTTCACAACATTCCTGCCATTTCCCCCCACCACAATTCCTAAATTGAAAATTTGACCATCCCCCCCACCTCCACGCCCCCCAGGCCAAAGTTTGGATTTTTGTACTTTGCCCCTTCCCACCCGTCCCCCTCCCCAACCAATCTGCAGCGTTGTCACCCCACTCCCCCCTCTCACACAGAAAAAAACTTCATCCCCCCTCCCCACAGGTGTCGCGCCATGTTTCCCCGAATAGAGTTTTGAAGGCGCGGCATTGTCGGCCACCTGAATAACGATCAGTGCGGTGATTAAGGAGGTGACAGGATCTTCATTAAATAAGGTATGTAATTTAATTTCCATATGGAAATCGTGGTCCTGTTGCCGAGCGGCGGTGCAGTCACCACAAGGCCTCGTCAGGGTCGGTGGCGGGACTCCGCTGTACTGATCTACATTGGACCCCATACCCCCCGTCACCGTTCCCGATGGTGGAGGAGATTTAAAATCCAGCCCAGTGTCTTTTGTCCTTCAAAAAAAAACTGCCCTGATGAAAAACTGCCCCAGTTTCCTTGAAACTGCTGGCCTTCCTGTCCTTGAACAAGTTCAACTTCCTTTCATAGCACCCATCGAGTTTAACTCTTGTGATGAACTTCCTTTCAAAACATTGCAGGAATTCCAATAATTCCAATAATTTTGCAAGTGTCTTTCACTGAGCAAAATCCTTTTCTCAGCTTTTTTTAACACAAATTCTAAGTTCTGAGTACAAAAATAAATCCTTTGTAACACTGGGATAAATCTTTGCTGAGAGTCATTAAATATCTCCTTAAAAGTCTACCACTGCATCTCAACTGTCTTACCTTTTAATCTAGTTTTCCAGTTCACTTTAGCCAACTCTGCCTTCATACCTTTGTAATTACCTTTATTTAGCTTTAAAACTCTAGTCTTAAACCCACATTTCTCCCCTTCAAACTGAACGTGAAATTCTATCATGATATGATTGCTGTCGCCTCAAGTCTCCTTTACAATGAGGTTATTGATTAATCCTGCCTTATTGCATATTACCAGATCTAGAATAGCCCGTTCCTTGGTTGGCGCTAGAAAGTACTGCTCTAAGAAATTGTCCTGAATACACTCTATGGCTACCTGTGCCAATCTGATTCGCCCAATCTATGTGTAGATTAAGGTCACCCATGATTATTGCAGTACCTTGTTGCACACTCCATTTATTTCTTCCTGTAAACTGTGTCTTACAGTGTAACTACTGTTAGGGGGCCTATAAACCACTCCCACAAGTGACATCTTACCTTTCCTATTTCTTATCTCTACCCAAACTGATTCTACATCTTTGAGCTAAGGTCATTTCTGACTACCGTACTAATGTCATCCTTAATTAACAGAGCTATCTCATAGATTTTGCTAGCTTCCTGTCTTTCCAGAATGTCAGATGCTCTTCAATATTCAGGTCCCAGCCTTGGTCACCTTGTAACAATGTCTCCATAATGGCTATCAGGTCATACATATTTATTTCTAACTGTGCTAACAATTTATCCATTTTGTTATGAATGCTGTGCACATTCAGATACAGAGCCTTTAACTCTGTCTTTTTACCATTTTTACAATCTTTGGCCTTTATCTGCTGGTGCACTCTTAAGTTTGTACGCTCTGTCCCTTCCTGCCACACTCTGGTTATCATTACCCAATTTGCTACCCTGCTCTAATACCTTGTTGTTTCCCTTTAATTTACCACATCTCCTCTTATATGATCCTTTCCCCCAGCTATTTAGTTAAAAGCCCTCTCTAGAATCATAGAAAGTTTTAGGCACAGAAAGAGCCACTTGGCCCGTTGGCTCTGTGCCAGCCAAAAAACAATCCATCCATTCTAATCCCACCTACCAACATTTGGGCTGTAGCCCTGTAGATTACGGCACTTGAGACGCTTATCCATACTCCTTTTGGATGAGTTGAGGGTTTCTGCCTCAACTACCCTTTTCAAGCACTGAGTTCCAGACCTGCTCCACCCTCTGGATGAAAAAGCTTTTCCTCATCTCCTCTCTAATTTTTCTACCAATCAATTTAAATCTATGCCCCCTCGTCACTGACCTCTCTGCAAAGGTGAATAGACCCTTCACCTCCACTCTATCCAGGCCCCTTAAAATTTTGTACATTTCAATCAAATCTCCACTCAGCCTTCTCTGTTGCAAGGAGCACAACCCAGCCTATCCAATCTTTTCACATAGCTGCATTTTTCCATTCCTGGCAACATCCTCATAAATCTCCTCTGTACCCTCTCTAGTGCAATTACATCCTTTCTGTAATGAGGTGACCAGAACTGCACACAGTACTCAAGTTGTGGCCTAACCAATGAGTTATACAGTTCCAGCATAACTTCCTGGCTCTTATATTCTATACCTCGGCCTCACTTCCTCTACACTTCTCAGTACTTTTCCATTAATCATGCATTCCTTTGCTTTGTTTGACCTCCCATATGCATCACCTCACACTTCTCCAGATTGAATTCCATTTGCCACTTATCTGCCCACCTGACCAGACTATCAATATCCTCCTGCAGCCTACAGCTATCCTCCTCGCTATCTACCACATGGCCAATCTTTGTGTCATCTGCAAACTCTTGATCATGCCCCCTACATTTACATACAAATCGTTAATATATACCAAAAAAAGCAGGGGACCCACTACTGAGCCCTGTGGAATGCCACTGCAAACAGCCCTCCAGTCGCTAAAACACCTGTCAATAATTACCCTTTGTTTCCTGTCTTTAATCCAATTTTCTATCCACCTTGCTGCATTTCCCTGGTTCCCATGGGATTTTATTATTTTAACCAGTCTGCCATGTGGGCTCAAAAACCTTGCTAAAATCCACATAGACCACATCAACTGCACTACTCTCATCTATCTTCCTTGTTACTTCTTCAAAAAATTCAATCAAGTTTGTCAAACAAGATCTTCCCTTAACAAATCCATGTTGACTATCTTTGATTAACCTGTGCCTTTCTAAGTGACAGTTTATCCTGTCTCTCAGAATAGATTCCAATAATTTGCACACCATTGAGGTTAGACTGACTGGCCTGTAATTATTCGGTCTATCTCTTGCTCCCTTTTTAAACAGAGGTACAACATTCGGAGTTCTCCAATCCTTCGGCACCACACCTGTATCCAGTGAGGACTGGAAAATGATAGTCAGATCTTCTGCTATTTCCTCTCTTGCTTCTTTTAACAGCCTGGGGTACATTTCATCCAGCCCTGGTGATTTATCAACTTTCAAGGATGCTAATCCCATTAATACTTCCTCTCTCCCTATGTTTATCACATCTAATACTTCATACTGCTCTTCCTTAACTACAATATCTGCAATATATGGCAATATCACCCTAGTTATGTGACTCGTCAGAACACTGGTCCCAGCACGGTTCAGATGAAGACTATCCCAGTGGTACAGCTTCTACTCTCCCCAGTACTTGGTGCCAGTGTGACATGAATCAAAAGCCATTTTTCCAACACAAGTCTTTGAGCACGCATTCATCTCTGTAATCTAATTGACCACATGTCAATTTCTTTGTAGCTCAGGTAATAATCCAAAGATTATTATCTTTGAGGTTCTACTTTTTAGTTTAGCCCCTAGTTGCTCATACTGTTTAAGCAGAACCTTTTTCCTTGTCATATCTATGTCGTTGGTACCCACATGAACCACGACAACTGGATCCTCCTCGTCCCACTGCAAGTCCCTCTAGAACCCAGAGCAGATGTCCTGAACCCTGGCACCGGACAAGCAACACAGCCTTCTGGACTCTCGTTCTTGGCTGCAGAGAACTGTGTCTATCCCCCTGACTATACTGTCCTCTGCTACCACAACATTGCTATTTACTCCCCCTGTTTAAGTGGCTTCTGTACCACGGTGCCTTTGTCAGTTTGCTCATACACCTTGCATCTCCGCTCTCATCCATAAAAGCCGCAGGAACCTTGAATCTGTTGGACAATTGCAAGGGCTGAGGTTCCTCCACTTCTAACTTCTTAATCTCATTACCTGCCTCACTCACAGTCACATCCTCCTGTCCCTGACCACTGACCAAATCAGAACACCCTATCCGAAGGGATGTGACTGCCTTCTGCAACAAAGTGTCCAGGTAACTTTCCCCCTCCCTGATGCATCGCAGTGTCTGTAGTTCGGCCTCCAGCTCATTGACTTTGAGCCGAAGCTCATCTGACACTGAAACCCCATCAATGTCTTTGTCACCTTCAGACTCCAATTCTCTCTTGGCCATCCTCGCATTCTTAGTCTTCCACAAACTTTGGCTCATCTAATCCACTGCTGCACGTATCCTGCAGCAAGTCTCACTTGGACATCATTCCTATCAAAGCTGACTTGCATTGGCTTCTGATCCCCCAAGACTCAACTTCAAAATTTTTATCCGTTATTGCAATCCCTCATGGCATCTCCCTTCCCGATCTCTGTAACCTCTTTCTGTACTGAATTTATTCCTGAGCTCTCCATTACTTTGGCTTCGTTCATCATTGTCAATGTGCCTTCAGCCACCTAGGGTCCATGCTGTGGAATTCCCTCCCTAAACCTCTTTACTTCGCCATCACCCTCTCCTCCTTTAAGTCCCTCTTTAAAACCCACCAATTTGACAAAGCTTTTGGTCACCGCTCCTAGAATCTCCCCCTCTGATGCAGCATCCATTTTTATTCTTATGGTTCTGTAAAGCACCTTGGAACATCTTTCTGCATGAAAGATGCTACATAAGTGTAAGTTGTTGTAATAATATCTTTTTTTTCTCTCCACTTAGCAACATAGACCATCTAGAATATGGAACACATGTATATATATCATATAATAGTTGTTTGTATCATAAGATTCATTGTATCTGAGCTCTGCACCAATTCAATGACTGAGGGACAGTTAAGAATGTCAAAAGAAAATAGGAAATGTAGCCAATTATATTAGTGATTTGGTAATGGAATTGTGGAACACATTACAAGTGGGTTGGCAGAACAGAAAGTTACTGGTAGGTTTTAATTAAGGACTGGATAAAATCTGAGTAGAAGAAGAATGAGGGCTAATTTGTTCTAAAACCATGCTCAGGAGACTGATGGAATGGTAGTCTAAATGGACAAATCGATTCCACTGCCCAAAACATTACTCTATATTTCTATGAACTAATGTGAAAGAAAAATTGTGATAGAACGTGTGTAACACTTGTAAGAAGTGTGCACATGATGCCGTGGCTCAGTTAGTAGCACTCTTACATCTGAGCCAGAGATTCTGGGTTTATGTCCCACTCTGGGAATTATATACAGAAATCAAGTCTGACGCTTTAGTGCAGTACTGAGGGAGAGTTGCATCATTGGAGGTGCTGTCTTTTGGATGAAATGTTAAACTGAGGCCACATTTGCTCTCTCAGGTGGATGTAAAATATTCCAAAGCACTATTTCAAAGAACAGCAGGGGACTTATCCTCTGTATTTTGGTCAATATTTATCCCTCAATTAACATCACAATAACAGATTATCAGGTCATTATCACATTGCTGTTTCTGGGAGCTTGCTGTGTGCAAATTGGCTGCCATGTTTCCTACATTACATCAGTGCCTATACTTCAAAAAAGCTTTTTGGTATGTCCTGTGGCTGTGAAAGGTGGCTGTGAAAGGTGCTACATAAATGCATGTCTTTCTTTTCTTTCTTTAATGTGGGATTTGGCAATCCTACATTACCAGCAAGGAGTTACATAACAGAGAATGCAAATGAGAGATACGATAAGAACACTTGTTCCTTTGTTCAGGATTGCATGAATATAAAGCAAGAATTGTCCCTTCTCACTTTGATAAGACTATAGTGTTAATATAATGAAAGCCAATTTTATTCATTATTTTAAACACTTTAGTCAGATTAGCCCTTAAACTTCACAAAATATCACCCAGGTTTATCTGCTCATTTTATAAAACAATTATTCAGTAACACAGCTTGGTGAAAGTAGATATTCCAGGACAAGAAAAGAAACCTTCTATATGTTTTGATGCGAAAATGTTCTTGTTGGGATTACTAACAATTTCTTGAATAGGTTTCAAAAATTCACAGGCGTTCCAGCAAAATCCCCACTGTAACTAGTGTGAGACTGGTGGAACCCACCCAGAAAGCTGTAAGGGCATATTTGTGCTATATCTTTGTCATTTCTGGACTTTCCCACCTTACCTTATGGGGTGAGGCAAGTAAGGGTGCAAAACCTTCGCCCTTCTGTTGCAAGGTAAATGTCTTTGGAGGAGTGGAGCTAAGGGTGGGATGCATATTGGCTTCCAAATGAGTGGAAGTCGGCCCCATAAGTGGCCTTGAATCCCTAAAAAAAGATCAATTAAAAAAAAATCTCCCCACCCATCCTTCCACAAGAGCCAAAAGGGTCATGACTGGGATTGAGGCAGTGGATCTTAGACAAAAATCCCCCCCCCGAGTTGGGTAGATATGGATTTTCTGGCTACACAGAGCTTGGTGCAACTGCAAGTTATCGTGCCTCCTGTAAACTCTATCTGGAGCATCCATTGACACCATTGTGTCAGCCAATGAGTTGGAAATGTTGGGGGACCTACAGCAAAATATTGTATTTTACAGCAAAGCAAACAGATTATATTTACAGGATCTATTTAAAAAGAGTCTCTATGAACTGCGGTAAACAGAACTCGTGTGTGTAAAATCAATCCCAGTAACTTATATAAAAGCAAAATACTGCGGATGCTGGAAATCTGAAATAAAAACAAGAAATGCTGGAACCACTGGAAGTAAAGAGATACAGACCCTTAGATAATAGGCGACAGGTTTAGATAGAGGATTTGGATCGGCGTAGGCTTGGAGGGCCGAAGGGCCTGTTCCTGTGCTGTAATTTTCTTTGTTCTTTGTTCTTTGTTCACTCAGCAGGTCTGGCAGCATCTGTGAAAAGAGAAGCAGAGTTAACGTTTCGGGTCAGTGACCCTTCTTCGGAACTGACAAATATTAGAAAAGTCACAGGTTATCAGTAGGTGAGGTGGGGGTGGGGCAAGATATAACAAAGGAGGTCGAGATTGGACCAGGCCACATAGCTGGCCAAAAGGTCATGGAGCAAAGGCAAACAATATGTTAATGGTGTGTTGAAAGACAAAGCATTAGTACAGATTAGGTGTTAATACACTGAATATTGAACAGCAGCAAGTGCAAACCTGAAAAAAACAGTGGGTAAGCAAACTGAACAAACTAAGATGAAATGAAATAAATGCAAAAAAAGATTGTAAAAAATGTAAAAAAGAATGTAAAAAAAAAGGAAGAAAAAATAACTAAAAATGAAAGTAAAATGGGGGGCTGTCATGCTCTGAAATTATTGAACTCAATGTTCAGTCCAGCAGGCTGTAGTGTGCCTAATCGGTAGATGAGATGCTGTTCCTCGAGCTTGCGTTGATGTTCACTGGAACACTGCAGCAATCCCAGGACAGAGATGTGAGCATGAGAGCAGGGGGGAGTGTTGAAATGGCAAGCAACCGGAAGCTCAGGGTCCTGCTTGCGGACTGAGCGGAGATGTTCCGCAAAGCGGTCACCCAGTCTGCGCTTGGTCTCCCCAATGTAGAGGAGACCACACTGTGAGCAGCGAATACAGTATACTACGTTGAAAGAAGTACAAGTAAATCACTAAAATAAAAGCAAAATACTGCGGATGCTGGAAATCTGAAACAAAAACAGGAACAGAAACAAGTAAAAGTAAATCACTGCCTGGAGCTTCCTTTTTTTACATTCATTTTTACATTTTTTACAATTTTTTTTTTGCATTTATTTCATTTCATCTTAGTTTGTTCAGTTTGCTTACCCACTGTTTTTTTTCAGGTTTGCACCTGCTGCTGTTCAATATTCAGTGTATTAACACCTAATCTGTACTAATGCTTTGTCTTTCAACACACCATTAACATATTGTTTGCCTTGGCTCCGTGACCTTTTGGTCAGCTATGTGGCCTGGTCCAATCTCGACCTCCTTTGTTATCTCTTGCCCCACCCCCACCTCACCTACTTAAAACCTGTGACTTTTCTAATATTTGTCAGTTCCGAAGAAGGGTCACTGACCCGAAACGTTAACTCTGCTGCTCTTTTCACAGATGCTGCCAGACCTGCTGAGTGATTCCAGCATTTCTTGTTTTTATCCCAGTAACTTATAGCAGTGCAGTCCTTGGAGAACCCTGACAGGATCAAGTCCCAAGGATTTTCAGGCTGACAACCCAAATTCTTTCAAGAAAATTGGGCTTTACTGAGAAGTTAGGTCAATTTTCTTTGTAACTGGTTTGCAAGCATCCTCACTAACGCTATCCCTTGAAATAATATTGAATATAGTGTTTGAACCACATGCTATGAAATTGTTGAACTCAACGTTGAGTCCGCAAGGCTGCAGAGTGCCTAATCGAAAGATGAGGTGCTGTTCCTTGAGCTTGCGTTGATGTTCACGGGAACACTGCAGCCGGCCAAGGACAGAAATGTCAGCATGAGAGCAGGGGGGAGCATTGAAATGGCAAGCAACTGGAAGCTCAGTGTCATGCTTAGCGGAGGTGTTCTGCTAAGCAGTCGCCCAATCTACGTTTGGTCTCCCCAGTGTCGAGGCATTATGAGCAGCGAATACAGTATACTAAATTGAAGAAAGTACAAGTAAATCGCTGCTTCACCTGAAAGGAGTGTTTGGGGCCTTGGATAGTGAGGAGAGAGGAGGTAAAAGGGCAGGTATTACACCTCCTGCGATTGCATAGGAAGGTGCCCTGGGAAGAGGACGAGGTGTTGGGGGTGGTGGAGGAATGGACCAGGATGTTGCAGAGGGAACAATCCCTTCGAAATGCTGACAGGGGAAAGGAAGTGAAGATGTGTTTGGTAGTGGCCTCATGCTGGAGATGGCAAAAATGGCGGAGGATGATCCTTTGGATATGGAGGCTGGTGGGGTGGAAAGTGAGGACAAGGGGAACCCTGTTGCGGTTCTGGGAGGGAGGGGAAGGGGTGAGGGCAGGATTACGGGAAATGGGTCGGACATGGTTGAGGGCCCTATCAACCACAGTGAGGGAGAATCCTCGGTTGAGGATAAAGGAAGACATATCAGAAGCTCTGTTGTGGAAGGTTGCATCATCAGAACAGATGCATCGGAGACAGAGAAACTGGGAGTAAGGAAGTATCGTCAAGCTAGCTGTGGGAGTCCGTGGGCTTACAATGAATATTAGTTGACAGCCTATCCCGAGAGATGGAGACAGAGAAGTCGAGGAAGGGAAGGGAAGTGTCGGATGTAAAGATGAGAGATGGATGGAAATTGGAAGCAAAGTTGATGAAGTTTTCCAGATCGGGGTCTGACCAGGAAGCGGCACTGATACAATCATCAGTGTACCAGAAAAAGAGGTGGGGGACGGGACCATAGTGAAGAGGAGGCGGTTAGGGCGAGGAAACTGGAAATTGTCGAAATGATGTAGGGCGTCAGAAGAGTTACAGATGTAGGTGGGAAAAGACTGGACCAGGGGAGAAAAGATAGAGTCGAGATAGGAAGAAGTAAGTTTTGTGGGGCAGGAACAGTCTGAAACGATGGGTCTACCGGGACAGCCCTGTTTGTGGATTTTGGGAAGGAGGTAGAAGTGGACGATGAGATTGGAAACTGTACAGGAAAGATCTCCGGACGAAATGAGGTCAGTGATAGTTTTGGAAACAGTGTCTTGATATTCGGTGGTGGGGTCATGGTCTGGGGGAGGTCGGAAGAAGTGTCTCAGAGTTGGCACTCAGCCTCTTCAAGGTAGAGGTTGGTGTGCCAGACAACAACAGCACCACCCTGTCAGCAGGTTTGATCACAATTTTGAGGTTAGACCTGAGAGAACGGAGTGTAGCAAGTTCGGAGGGAGACAGGTTAGAGTGAGCAAGGGGAGTGGAGAAATTGAGATAGCCGATGTCACGCCGACAGTTCTCAATGAAAAGATCAAAAGTAGGTAACAGGTCAGAGGGAGGGTTCCAGGTGGAGGGAGAATACTGGAGGTGGGTGAACGGGTCTGCTGGTTGAGGGGAAGACTGCTGGTCAAAGAAGTGAGCCCAGAGGCAAAGATGATGGAAGAAGAGCTCAACGTCATGCCAAATGCAAAATTCATTGAGGTGAGAGCATAAGGGGTAAAACTGAATCCTTTGTTAAGTACAGAATGTTCAGTGCCAGAGGTGGGAAGGTCAGAGGGTATAGTGAATAGATGGCAAGGTGTCAGATTAGGAGAAGGGATAGAATGAAATGAAACTGCGGAGTAGAACAACTTTGAGATAAGGTGAGGCAGTGCTTCTGGAGAGAGCGGCCCAGTGTGTACATGTGGCAGCCCATAGCACTGAGTGTGGATCTCAGGATGTGGCGAGAGCAGCAGTCCAAGGAACATTGTATTTCTCAGAGATACCTGTAATCCTGGGTGGATTCAAAACATGAAGATGGAACTTCAGTTGGAATCCACATGGAATAAGTCGGAGCCGGAGACAGTCGCTGAGGAAGGAGATGTGGCTGTGAAAACGGAATTAGAAAAGGAAATTATTAGGCTACAACTGAAAGCTAATGTAATCCTAAAGAACTCATCATCAGCGGTCCAGGTCTTCCTACATTAGAGCAGTAATTATATGGAGTATATGTTACTTTGTGAATATGACTCAGATGGTCCCTGACTAGTTCGACCTAGATTAATATGAGATATTGTTTAAATATTGAACAAGAAAATTAAAAGAGAAGGGTAATTTATGGGTAATTTAAAGGGTAATTTAAGTTTGACTAATCTTCCACATAGTCATAAAATGTATAATCTGTTGGGCAGGAGATCAATAATTTCTATCTAAGGGTATTATTTTGGCTAAAGGATGACATTAGATGCTAAATGGGTGCTGTGCTAATAAGAAACGGCTGTTTGGAAGTCTGGATTTAACACACAATTTTTGGGCTAATTGATGATTATCATAATTTGAACATGCCTGCAGGCACTGAAAACGACAACTGCAGTTTTATCATTCAAACACTGATTACATGCAATTTTCCTAGAACTGTATATGTAGCTCACAGCATCCACTTTCACTGAAGGTGTGGGAGTGCTCTGATTGGAAGAATAACTGAAGTTGCTGAACCGAGGGCAGCCAGGTTCCCTGATGCAGCACTGGAGGTCCTGGTAGAAAAGTAGAGAGGAGCAGGGATGTCTTCTACCTGCAGCAGGGGAGGAAGGAGGCCACAGAATCAGCTGATGCAATATATGTGGAAGGAGATCACCTGGGAGATCACAGCCAAGAGGCTCAAAGGATGCTTCCAGTGCTGCAAGAAATTTAATGATTTGACATGGTCAAGGTAAGATCCCATCTCACAAACACACTTCTCAATAACTGCAGCATCCACCATCTAACTCTGCACTGGCATTCACACACTCTACTGCATCTTTCACAGGCACTATTCACACCTCAGACATATCTCCCAGCTCTTCAACAATGTGAGGAGTCACACACACAAATACACTCACTGGCAATCACCGCTCTTTTCCTTCCAAGAAAATAAAAGCTCAAAACAGATGGCAGCAGAATCTGAGGGCGGGAAGTCAACCACATCTGCATGACATCACTGCCCTTGAGGAAGCAGCGCTGGCCATGAGAAACACCATGGCCAGAGGTGGAGCAGGGGGCAACCCTGTGACCACTCCAGCTTCCTTCATTATTCTTGATCCCTTACAACTTAATCATTGCAGGCTCCCAGGAGTGTTCCATCCACCACATGCAGCAAATTCAAGATGCGCAACAGCCACCTTGCTCCCCCACCCCACGAGAGGAAAAGGAGGAGGAGAGCGAAGTTGAATGCATTTTGTCAATGGCTTCTTTTTTTCTTCTTTTGGGCCTCCTTATCTCGAGAGACAATGGATACGCGCCTGGAGGTGGTCAGTGGTTTGTGAAGCAGCGCCTGGAGTGGCTATAAAGGCCAATTCTAGAGTGACAGGCTCTTCCACAGGTGCTGCAGAGAAATTTGTTTGTTGGGGCTGTTGCACAGTTGGCTCTCCCCTTGCGCCTCTGTCTTTTTTCCTGCCAACTACTAAGTCTCTTCGACTCGCCACATTTTAGCCCCGTCTTTATGGCTGCCCGCCAGCTCTGGCGAACGCTGGCAACTGACTCCCACGACTTGTGATCAATGTCACAGGATTTCATGTCGCGTTTGCAGACGTCTTTAAAGCGGAGACATGGACGGCCGGTGGGTCTGATACCAGTGGCGAGCTCGCTGTACAATGTGTCTTTGGGGATCCTGCCATCTTCCATGCGGCTCACATGGCCAAGCCATCTCAAGTGCCGCTGACTCAGTAGTGTGTACATGCTGGGGATGTTAGCCGTCTCGAGGACTTCTGTATTGGAGATACTGTCCTGCCACCTGATGCCAAGTATTCTCCGGAGGCAGCGAAGATGGAATGAATTGAGACGTCGCTCTTGGCTGACATACGTTGTCCAGGCCTCGCTGCCATAGAGCAAGGTACTGAGGACACAGGCCTGATACACTCGGACTTTTGTGTTCCGTGTCAGTGCGCCATTTTCCCACACTCTCTTGGCCAGTCTGGACATAGCAGTGGAAGCCTTACCCATGCGCTTGTTGATTTCTGCATCTAGAGACAGGTTACTGGTGATAGTTGAGCCTAGGTAGGTGAACTCTTGAACCACTTCCAGAGCGTGGTCGCCAATATTGATGGATGGAGCATTTCTGACGTCCTGCCCCATGATGTTCGTTTTCTTGAGTCTGATGGTTAGGTCAAATTCATTGCAGGCAGCCGCAAACCTGTCGATGAGACTCTGCAGGCACTCTTCAGTGTGAGATGTTAAAGCAGCATCGTCAGCAAAGAGGAGTTCTCTGATGAGGACTTTCCGTACTTTGGACTTCGCTCTTAGACGGGCAAGGTTGAACAACCTGCCCCCTGATCTTGTGTGGAAGAAAATTCCTTCTTCAGAGGATTTGAACGCATGTGAAAGCAGCAGGGAGAAGAAAATCCCAAAAAATGTGGGTGCGAGAACACAGCCCTGTTTCACACCACTCAGGATAGGAAAGGGCTCTGATGAGGAGCCACCATGTTGAATTGTGCCTTTCATATTGTCATGGAATGAGGTGATGATACTTAGTAGCTTTGGTGGACATCCGATCTTTTCTAGTAGTCTGAAGAGACCACGTCTGCTGACGAGGTCAAAGGCTTTGGTGAGATCAATGAAAGCAATGTAGAGGGGCATCTGTTGTTCACGGCATTTCTCCTGTATCTGACGAAGGGAGAACAGCATGTCAACGGTCGATCTCTCTGCAAGAAAGCCACACTGTGCCTCAGGGTAGACGCGCTCGGCCAGCTTCTGGAGCCTGTTCAGAGCAACTCGAGCAAAGACTTTCCCCACTATGCTGAGCAGGGAGATTCCACGGTAGTTGTTGCAGTCACCGCGGTCACCTTTGTTTTTATAGAGTGTGATGATGTTGGCATCGCGCATGTCCTGGGGTACTGCTCCCTCGTCCCAGCACAGGCATAGCAGTTCATGTAGTGCTGAGAGTATAGCAGGCTTGGCACTCTTGATTATTTCAGGGGTAATGCTGTCCTTCCCAGGGGCTTTTCCGCTGGCTAGGGAATCAATGGCATCACTGAGTTCCGATTTGGTTGGCTGTATGTCCAGCTCATCCATGACTGGTAGAGGCTGGGCTGCATTGAGGGCAGTCTCAGTGACAGCATTCTCCCTGGAGTACAGTTCTAGGTAGTGCTCAACCCAGCGGTCCATTTGTTTGCGTTGGTCAGTGATTATGTCCCCCGATTTAGATTTGAGGGGGGCGATCTTCTTGATGGTTGGCCCAAGAGCTCTCTTCATGCCATCATACATTCCTCTGATGTTTCCGGTGTCTGAGGCCAGCTG
The DNA here is from genome assembly GCF_036365525.1 of Heterodontus francisci. Taxonomy (NCBI): domain Eukaryota; kingdom Metazoa; phylum Chordata; class Chondrichthyes; order Heterodontiformes; family Heterodontidae; genus Heterodontus; species Heterodontus francisci. The sequence goes on along the minus strand of NC_090372.1, from coordinate 149,844,860 downwards.
AATATGACTGCATAGGTGTTGCCAGTAGTCGTTTGCGCAACGCCTAGCTGTTCTTTGTGCAGTACGTCTGGCTGCTTTAAGTGCTGCGGATGTTAAATCGCTGGGGGCTTTCTTGTAGTTCAACAGTGCAATGCGCTTAGCGGCTATGACAGGTTCCAGCTCTTCATTATGAGATTGAAACCAGTCTGCATTTCTCTTCGCACTTTTGCCGTAGGTGGTCAAAGCTGACTCATAGATGGCGTCTGTGATGTGGGCCCACTTGGTCTCAGCATCCCCTGTGGGAGTGTTTTGAAGGGCTGTTACAAGTGAATTTAGACATTTTTGTAACAGCTGTGGGTGAGAAATTCTGCTCGTGTTGATGGCTACCATTGTCATATGTATCAGCTAAGAGACCCACATGTGAGTAAATTAGAGGCTAGTTTAGAAAAGGGATGCTCACAGTGGGGTGCACTGGGCACCACTGGGCAGCAGCCATGCAGGGTGTAAGGGACATCACAGGTGCAAACTCTCTGGGGCAAAGGTCACATACTTGTTCCGTTGTAGAGGAGTCAAATGAGAACCTCACAGGGTTCAGCTTCAGAAGAAGGCTGATGGATGCGACAAACCAAATACGGTGCAATATGGAGCCTGCCTGAAGGTTTATGGGTTGTGGTTAGGTGGATGGAGGAGTCAGCCTCCACTTGGGTCCATTGCTGGACACAGAGCCTGGAACCCATCCTGTCCAGTGTGGAGAAGCTGGTCAATTCCAGCTAGTGATCTGTGAAGCATGACATCATGCAGTGTCTGATGACTGAGCTCACAGCAGATGTTGCAGCTTGCATGGAATGGCAAACTGTTGCAATGAAAGCTCAGGCAGCTGCCATTGTGGCTCTGGGCTCCTTGCTTGAAAGGGCTTATAGAGTATCTCCGACACCCACAGATCTGTCCTCCAGCAGCAAACTGTTTCAATACAGTAAGATACAATTCTAAAGGAGGTGCAGGCGGAGAGGGAACTCGGGGGTATATGTTCGCAAATCATTGAAGGTCAAAGACAGGTTGAGAAAGCAGTTATAAGGCATACAGGGTCATGGGCTTTATAAAGAGAAACATAGAGTACAAAAGCAAAGAAGTTATGGTGAACCTTTGTAAGACACTAGTTCAGCCTCAACTGGAGTATTTCAACAAGTTGTGGGCTCCACACCTTTGGAAGGATGTGAAGGCATTAGAGAAGATGCAGAAAAGATTTACGAGAATGGTTCCAGGCATGATGGACTTCAGTGACATGGATAGGTTGAAGAAGCTGGGTGTGTTGTCCTTAGAGAAGAGAAGGTAGAGAGGAGATTTGAAAGAGGTGTTCAACATCATGATGGGTCTGGACAGAGTAGATAGGGAGAAACTGTTCCCATTGGCAGAAGGGCCAAGAACCAGAGAAGACTGATTTAAGGTGAATGGCAAAAGGACCAATAGTGACATAGAACCATAGAAAAATTACGGCACAGAAGGAGGCCATTCAGCCCGTCATGTCTGTGCCGACCAAAAAATCTAGCCACCCAATCTAATCCCACCTTCCAGCACCTGGTCCATAGCTTTGTTGGTTACAGCACTTCAGCTGCATATCCAGGTACCTTTTAAAAGAATTGAGGGTTTCTGCCTCCACCACCGATCCGGGCAGTGAATTCCAGACACCCACCACCCTCTGGGTGAAAAATGTTTCCTCTTGTCCCCTCTAATCCTTCTACCCATCACCTTAAATCTGTGCCCCCTGGTAATTGACCTCTCCACTAGGGGTAACAGGTCCTTCCTGTCTACTCTATCTAGGCCCCTCATAATTTTGTACACCTCAATTAAGTCACCCCTCTGCCTCCTCTTTTCTAAGGAAAACAACCCTAGCCTATCCAATCTTTCCTCATAGCGGCAACTTTCGAGCCCTGGCAACATTCTTGTAGATCTCCTCTGTACTCTCTCCAGAGCAATTATGTTGTTTCTGTAATGTGGTTACCAGAACTGTACGCAGTACTCCAACTGTGGCCTAACCAGCATTTTATACAGTTCCAGCATTACATCACTGCTTTTGGCCAATAAAGGAAAGCATTCCATATGCTTTCTTACCACTCTATCTACCTGTCCTGCCACCTTCAGGGACCTGTGGACATGCACTCCAAGGTCTCTCACTTCTTCTATCCCTCTCAATATCCTCCCGTTTATTGTGTATTCCCTCTCTATTTGGCCTCACCAAATGCATTCCCTCACACTTATCTGGATTGAATTCCATTTGCCACTTTTCCATCCACTCAACCAAACTATTGATATCTTTTTGGAGTCTAAAGCTATCCTCTTCACCATCAACTACATGGCAAATTTTTCTGTCATCAGCAAATTTCCCAATCATGCCTCCCACATTTAAGTCCAAATCATTAATATAGACCACAAACAGCCAGGGACCCAACACTGAGCCCTGTGGAACACCATTGGAAACAGCCGTTTTTTCACAAAAACATCCGTCGATGACTACCCTTTGTTTCCTGTCCCTGAGCCAATTCTGGATCCAACCTGCCACTTTCCCCTGTATCCCATGGGCTTTCTACTTACTGACCAGTCTGCCAGATGGGACCTTGTCAAATGCCTTACTAAAATCCATGTGGACCACATCCACTGCACTACCCTCATCAATCCTTCTTGTTACTTCCTCAAAAAACTCAATTAAGTTAGTAAGACATGCTGACTATCCCTGATTAATCCATGCCTTTCTAAGTGGCAGTTTATCCTGTCCCTCAGAATAGATTCTAATAATTTACCTACCACCGAGGTCAGATTGGCCTCCTATAATTTAGTTTGCAGATTACACCAAAATTGGTGGTATAGTGGACAGTGAAGAAGGTTGTCTAAGCACCTGCGCACAGGCAGCTGACGCCATTGCCGGGGATGAACAGCCCACCCCCTCCATGTGATTGGGTGGGGGCGGCCCGCCCCAGCTATGTAAGTGAGCCGCTGCACTTGGAATCGCGGTGACTCTTTGACGTGTGGCTCACGTGGGTGGGCCATCATTTTTGAAGCTCGCTGCCAAGATCCAGCCCATAGTTATGATTTAGTCCTACCTGTCAGATTAAGTGAACAACGAGCGATATTCCCATGCCACCCGATTCACGAATGTTTCAACGTGGCATGCAAGAATCGGATTTCTGCAGTTGAGTCTCAGGGTAACCCAACCAGCAAGCAGGAATATAATAAAATGGGGGTTCTGGACAGAGTAGATGGGGAGAATCTGTTCCCATTGGCTAAAGGATCCAGAACCAGAGGACACCGATTTAAGGTGATTGGCAAAAGAAGTAACAGCGACTTGAGGAAAAACTTTGTTATGCAGCGAGGGGTTAGGATCTAGAATGCACTGCCTGAGTGTGTGGTGGAGGCAGATTCAATCAAGGCCTTCAAATGAGAGCTGGATAATTAGCTGAAGAGAAAAAATTTGCAGAGGTATGTGGAAAAGGTGGGGGAGTGGGACTAGGTGAATTACTCTTGCAGAGAGCCAGCATGGACAAGATGGGCTGAATGGCCTCCTCCTGTGCCGTAACAATTCTATGATTCTATGACTGTACTGTTTTCTCTTTAACTCATCTGCTAAACTAACGCCAGCATTGGAATGAATGTTTCCCTCCACACCAGCATTGGAATGAATGTTTCCCTCCACACCAGCATTGGAATGGATGTTTGCCTCCAGGCTCAGCACCAGCAAGGGTGAATCATCTCAGGGGATGGCAGTGACAGCACTGGCGGGGGCGACATGGAGGGACAGGGCAGGGTAGTCAGGGAGAGAGGGTGGGCTTGATCGGCTGCACAGAGGAGCAGGGGAGAGTAGTCAGGGAGGGAAGGATAGGGTTGATTGGGTGCATGGAGGAGCAGGGGAGGGTGGTGCGAGGTGTCCAGGTTGTTGAATGGTTGATGTTGATGGTGAAGATACATTTTATCGGCTGTGGGAGTAGCGGGTGGATTAGATCAGTACTGTGTGAAGATATTTGGCAAGGCCCTAAAGGGAGGGATGAGTGCTGTCGACGTCAAGGAGCTGTGGAGCTAGTTGAGGGTACTGGTTAGCAGAGGAAACAGTCACAGTGAATGGATTCTGTAGGGGAGAAGACTGATGGGTGACTGAAGGGGAGCAGGACTCGGCAACAATGGTCAGTTCGATGTGAGGAGGTTCCAGGGTAAGAGTCAGCACATCAATAGTAACAGGAGTAGGAATAGCAGGGAGGGATGGCATGAATACATTGATGATTACACTGTGCACGGTATTGGAGGGAGGGTCAATGGTTACAGAGGGAAGGGTAACGGTAACATGGGGAGGGTCAAGGGTGATGGGTTCAAGTTGGAAGGTTGCAGAAGGAGGTTGGAAGGTGGTTCCTAAAAAATTCCCAATCATCTGGCCTACCACTAGCTTTTGCCATTTTGTACGCCTTTGTTTTTGATTTGATACTCTCCTTAACTTCCTTTCTTATCCACGGGTGGTTCATCGTTCTCCTCGAGTCCTTCCTTCTGACCGGAATAAATATTTTCTGAGTGTTATGAAAGATCTGCTTAAAAGTCTGCCACTGCTCATCTACTGACTTTCCCTTTAGTCTATTTTCCCAGCCTGCTTTAGACAACCCTTTCTTCACACCTCTATAATTGCCCTTGTTTAAGTTGAAGACACTGGTTTGAGACCTGAGTTGCTCACCCTCAAACTGATTTTAATTTCTACCATATTATGATTGCTTCCCCTAGAGGATCATTAACTACGAGATCTCTTACTAATCTTACCTCATTGCACATTACCAAATCTAAAATAGCCTGTTCCCTGGTAGGTTCTGCAATGTTTTGTTCTTAGAAATAATCCCTGATGCACTCTACAAATTCGTCTGCTGTGTTACCCTTGCCAATTTGATTTGTCCAGTCTATATGCAGATTAAAATCACCCATGATAATTGTAGTGCCCTTCTTACACGCCTCCATTATTTTCTGATTAATACTTTGTCCAACAGAGAGGCAACTCCTGGGGGGCCTATAGACTACTCGCACCCGTGATTTCTTTCCCTTGCTATTCCTTATTTCCACCCAAACTGATTCCAAATCACAATCTTCTTCTTCTCTTCTTTGGCCTCCTTATCTCGAGAGACAATGGATACGCGCCTGGAGGTGGTCAGTGGTTTGTGAAGCAGCGCCTGGAGTGGCTATAAAGGCCAATTCTAGAGTGACAGGCTCTTCCACAGGTGCTGCAGAGAAATTTGTTTGTTGGGGCTGTTGCACAGTTGGCTCTCCCCTTGCGCCTCTGTCTTTTCCTGCCAACTACTAAGTCTCTTCGACTCGCCACATTTTAGCCCCGTCTTTATGGCTGCCCGCCAGCTCTGGCGAACGCTGGCAACTGACTCCCACGACTTGTGATCAATGTCACAGGATTTCATGTCGCGTTTGCAGACGTCTTTAAAGCGGAGACATGGACGGCCGGTGGGTCTGATACCAGTGGCGAGCTCGCTGTACAATGTGTCTTTGGGGATCCTGCCATCTTCCATGCGGCTCACATGGCCAAGCCATCTCAAGCGCCGCTGACTCAGTAGTGTGTACATGCTGGGGATGTTGGCCGTCTCGAGGACTTCTGTATTGGAGATACTGTCCTGCCACCTGATGCCAAGTATTCTCCGGAGGCAGCGAAGATGGAATGAATTGAGACGTCGCTCTTGGCTGACATACGTTGTCCAGGCCTCGCTGCCATAGAGCAAGGTACTGAGGACACAGGCCTGATACACTCGGACTTTTGTGTTCCGTGTCAGTGCGCCATTTTCCCACACTCTCTTGGCCAGTCTGGGCATAGCGGTGGAAGCCTTTCCCATGCGCTTGTTGATTTCTGCATCTAGAGACAGGTTACTGGTGATAGTTGAGCCTAGGTAGGTGAACTCTTGAACCACTTCCAGAGCGTGGTCGCCAATATTGATGGATGGAGCATTTCTGACGTCCTGCCCCATGATGTTCGTTTTCTTGAGGCTGATGTTTAGGCCAAATTCATTGCAGGCAGCCGCAAACCTGTCGATGAGACTCTGCAGGCACTCTTCAGTGTGAGATGTTAAAGCAGCATCGTCAGCAAAGAGGAGTTCCCTGATGAGGACTTTCCGTACTTTGGATTTTGCTCTTAGACGGGCAAGGTTGAACAACCTGCCCCCTGATCTTGTGTGGAGGAAAATTCCTTCTTCAGAGGACTTGAACGCATGTGAAAGCAGCAGGGAATAGAAAATCCCAAAAAGTGTGGGTGCGAGAACACAGCCCTGTTTCACGCCACTCAGGATAGGAAAGGGCTCTGATGAGGAGCCACCATGTTGAATTGTGCCTTTCATATTGTCATGGAATGAGGTGATGATACTTAGTAGCTTTGGTGGGCATCCAATCTTTTCTACTAGTCTGAAGAGACCACGTCTGCTGACGAGGTCAAAGGCTTTGGTGAGATCAATGAAAGCAATGTAGAGGGGCATCTGTTGTTCACGGCATTTCTCCTGTATCTGACGAAGGGAGAACAGCATGTCAACGGTCGATCTCTCTGCAAGAAAGCCACACTGTGCGCTCGGCCAGCTTCTGGAGCCTGTTCAGAGCGACTCGAGCAAAGACTTTCCCCACTATGCTGAGCAGGGAGATTCCACGGTAGTTGTTGCAGTCACCGTGGTCACCTTTGTTTTTATAGAGTGTGATGATATTGGCATCGCGCATGTCCTGGGGTACTGCTCCCTCGTCCCAGCACAGGCATAGCAGTTCATGTAGTGCTGAGAGTATAGCAGGCTTGGCACTCTTGATTATTTCAGGGGTAATGCTGTCCTTCCTAGGGGCTTTTCCGCTGGCTAGAGAATCAATGGCATCACTGAGTTCCGATTTTGTTGGCTGTATGTCCAGCTCAACCATGACTGGTAGAGGCTGGGCTGCATTGAGGGCAGTCTCAGTGACAGCATTCTCCCTGGAGTACAGTTCTAGGTCGTGCTCAACCCAGCGGTCCATTTGTTTGCGTTGGTCAGTGATTATGTCCCCTGATTTAGATTTGAGGGGGGCGATCTTCTTGATGGTTGGCCCAAGAGCTCTCTTCATGCCATCATACATTCCTCTGATGTTTCCGGTGTCTGAGGCCAGCTGAATATGACTGCATAGGTGTTGCCAGTAGTCGTTTGCGCAGCGCCTGGCTGTTCTTTGTGCTGTGCTTCTGGCTGCTTTAAGTGCTGCGGATGTTAAATCGCTGGGGGCTTTCTTGTAGTTCAACAGTGCAATGCGCTTAGCGGCTATGACAGGTTCCAGCTCTTCATTATGAGATTGAAACCAGTCTGCATTTCTCTTCGCACTTTTGCCGTAGGTGGTCAAAGCTGACTCATAGATGGCGTCTGTGATGTGGGCCCACTTGGTCTCAGCATCCCCTGTGGGAGTGTTTTGAAGGGCTGTTACAAGTGAATTTAGACATTTTTGTAACAGCTGTGGATGAGAAATTCTGCTCGTGTTGATGCGCGGGTGGCCCTTCTGCTTGGAATGATGCAACTTCTTTGGTCTGAGTCTAACCTTGCTGCACACCAGGGAGTGGTCGGTGTCTCAGTCCGCACTGTGGAAGCTGCGTGTGATTTGAATACTGTTTAAGGCGGTTCGCCTTGTGACAATGAGGTCTAGCTGGTGCCAACGACGCAATCTTGGGTGCCTCCATGAAACCTGATGACAGGGTTTAGTGTGAAAGAATTATTACACCTATATCATTACTCACAAATGCACTGATCCTTTCCTTTAATAACAAACCTTTCCCACATCCTTTTCCTTTCTGCCTATTCTTCTGGAATGTCGAATATCCTTGAACATTGAGTTTCCAGTCCTGGTCATCCTGCAACCACGTCTCTCTGATATCTATCAAATCATATTCATTTATTTCTATTTGTGTTGTCAGCTCATCTATCTTGTTACAAATGCTACGTGCATTCAGATAAAGAGGAGGTAAAGGGGTCAATGTCAGGGGGGAGGACGAGATGCTGCTTACCCTCAGGGTGTCCTGAGAGGAAGACCCCAGGGCAACTGGCACGCACCCCTCCTCCGTGTTTGTGTGCAACAATAGCACCTACCTTCTCTCTGAGGGGAAGGAGCACCTGGAGGGAGGTCCAGGTTCCTCGTCCCCCTCTCACGTAGACTCTGTTACATGAAGCTCATGGCAACAGCAATGGAGTGCAGGTCAGATCGCATATGGCTCTAGTGCTCAACCAGACTCGCCATGGAGCTCACCAGACTCTCAACTGAGGACGCCATATGCTCAAATGCCTGGGACATGGCAGACATCATGGCTTGCATGGACTCCTCTATGGCACGTTCAAAGCCACGCATGACCTCAGGCATCTCCAACATATTTTCCACATGGCTTTGTTGCACATCCAACAGACGTCCCCTTGCAACAAATAGAGGATCATCGTAAGCGTGGGGTTGAGCAGGGGCCTGGTCCTCAGCAGTCCTCCAATTGTCAGGGGTCCTGGCTGGCACATGCTCCGTCAGCTGCAGGAACATGTCTGTGTCATGACCACCAGCTTGTGACCCAAAGTCTAATCTTAAACCCCCCGCAGACCGTGTGGATGTATCTGCGCTGGCGGAGGTGGAAGAAGAGGCAGGTGACAGTTCACCCTCTGGAGCATTGGCTTCTTCATCCTCCCCAGAGGAGGATTCTTGAGCCACGCAGCATTCTGCTACTCAAGTGTGAGCACCTGCAGTGGAGAAGCAAACAGAGGCACTTTAAGCCTGTGCTTCACATGAGTTCAATCAATTTCCTTCAGTTTCCACATATGGCTACAAGAGCAGAGATGACACTTCACCATTACACCTTTTGGCTCCTGCCTCGCCATCTCCGCTTGCTGTGCCTCCCTCGTCTCTCGCGATCTCAAACGCCTTCTCCTCAGCTGTGGTCAGCAGCCTTATGTCAGGGTCCCCTCTTCCCATCTTAGCACGCTCATGCTGGTTGTGCCTTCATTTATCCTGCAGCAGATTTAATGACATGGCAAATGATGCATCACAACCATTGCACACATGCATCAAAGTCACTCATTCTGCATTGGCTTTCACACGACACATCTGATCACATAAACAATGCCAATCTTCATCATTGATTGAATGGCACCAAGGCTGCTCATGCATTCCACTGCATTCCTTGCATACCCTCTGCCATTAACTCATGGAGCCATGAAAGAAATCAATGGAGCAGCTTCGCCAGGACCACTTACCCTCGCCGATCTGAGAAAGTCATTGATACGCTTGCGGTACTGCACCCATGTTCTTCGAGTTACCCCACGGTTCGAGACCTCCTCTGCTACCTCCATCCAGGCCACCTTGGTGAGGTGGGAGGGGCTTCGCACTCCATCTGCAGGGAAGAGGACCTCCTGCCTTTCCCTGATGGCCCTGAGGAGAACCTGCAGGGAGGCATCACTGAACCGTGGGGTGGGACGCTGCCTGCTAGCTGCCATGTGATTCACTTTGGCTGTAGGGAAAATAAATGATATGAAGTTGATGGTGAGTTTCACAAAATAAGGGAGGCAAGCATTTTGATTTAAGTAAAAGCTTCAATTTAAGTTAGTCTGGAGATACTTACAGACTGCTGATCCTTGAGGCTGCAAGCACAAAATGTTTTATATCGGTGGTGATCATGGTGCTCGGGGCAGTGCTGGCGGGATCCACCAATGAATGGCCGCCCCCGCCGTATGATCCCACATGTTCCCCAAGCCTATCACTGCATGGCTAATTGAAATACAAAATCACGTGGGAAACGGGATCTGCGGCGAGAGTGGAAATGACAACAACTTCCGGTCCCGCCATCAGGAATGTTGTGGCACCGCATAAGATTCTACCCCAATAGTTTCTTCATTTCTGCTGTAAAATATGCAAGCATAAAGCAATCCAAAACACTGAAAAGAAGCATAATCTCCTCCCATGTGTCGGGTTTGGGTCGGGTCGGGCCCATCTTCCGGGGCCGGCTTTCGGGCTCAGGTCGGGTCAGGCCGAGTCCAGGTCCAGTCGGGTCAGACACACACGCTAAGTGCTGTGCCGGTAAGTATTGAAACTAAAAAAACTTACCTGAGCTGGGAGTCCGGGACGGAACTGAGTCTGCGCAGTGCAGACATGCGCTGCAGCTCAGTGGAGCTTCCCAGTGAGTAGGTAAGTAAATTGATGGTCGGGTCACGTAGTGGCGGGTTTGGGTCGAGTCGGGCTTGGGGCAAAATCGGAGGGACTCGGGCCGGGTCGGGCTCGGGTCCGCTGTGGTTCGGTCGGGTTTGTGTCGGGTTCTTTTTCCTGACTTAAAGCAGGCCTCTACCTCCCAATGCACGCTTCTGCTTCAGAGAAGGATATCTTCATTCCAGAGTCTGCATATGTTTTCACTTGCACTATTTTATTGCATTTAATCAAATGACAGTATGTCATGCTTCATGAGCAGTCGCAGATGAGCACCACAAGCTCTTAACTCTGCAATGAACTCCTTCTTTATCATTCTCCGTGTCTCTTTGCTCACTCTGGCAGGGCAAGGGGTGATAATTTGACTTTTGATACTTTCCTGGTAATAACATTCCACAGCTGGTCACAACATTATTTCCTCGAGAACACCAAAGTAAGTTACAGACAGTAATTTAGGAAGCTCAATTCGAATGAATTTGCCATTCTTCTAATGCATGCTAATGAATGTTAACAAATACAAATGAAAGTGCCAGTTCACTCTTAGCGAAGTGGAGACCAAAAGAAAGTGGTTATGTTTCCAGTTTGAGCTTTTTAATTCTTCCAAAACATTTTGCCAAACTTCAAGATTCCTTCCGAGGTATAACAGCAGCACTGCCCACAGCAGAGGAAGGGTCCACGCATGCGTAGTCGTTGAAAGCAGTTAACAAATATCCAAGTACCATCCAAGAAGCACAGATTGTTGAAAACAATAATCTTTAATGAACTGTGGAATAAAAACACCTAAATGTTCGATGATGATAAGGAATCAGCATCATATTGCAGCTCTGGAGAAAGGTTTAAGGAAGATATTATAACAATCTCATAAGTTGCATTCACAGTCAAAACATCTATATGTGAGTCCTAGATGTGTGGTCAGTTTGCATTACACACTTTCCCAGTGAACAAAGGAAAGGGAATCATGTAGTGCATTAGAAAACTCTAGGAACTGAAATTACTGGCGTGAAAGAGGGTATAATGCAGGTAGATCAATTACTTTTAGATTGTAGGCCCTGGTAATACTTGCCAAGTTTCCCTGAGAAGGGCCACTAACTTGCCCATTCTTCAGTGTACAATCAGTGAAGGCTCACCTGTTGCATCGGTACAGGCACAAACATCCCACCTCAATCATTTAATGATGCCATTCCCATGATTTGGGAAGGAAGACACATTGTTTCTGCAAATTTCTAGCCTTCTAGAAAGAAAAGAACTTGCATTTATATAGTACACGATAAGACCATGGAGGCCAAAATTCTTGGGTTGGGAGAGGGCACAAAACCAATGGACTGCCCATGGGGGAGCAGGGATACCATATTTCAGTAACAAAGCAGGGACCCTGGAATTGAAGGATCAAAGAATTTTACTGCCATTCAGCCTATCATGTCTCTACTTAATCCCTTTCTTATCTTCTTTCCTCACATTTAAAAAAAAAAATTCTTTTACAGATATTTATTCACTTTAAAAGTTCTTATGGACACTGCTTTCATCACTGTTTCTGGTAATGCTTTTTACATCTGAAAAACCCTTTGGGCTGGATTTTCCCTCTGGGTACAGGACACAAAGGTAGGGACTGTTTCTGGGTTCTGAACCAGCCCCCAGCGGGAAACAGTCACTCATTGGGATTTTCATGGGGGCACCCTTCATTGTCATAGAGACACGTTCTCCTTCCAATTAAGGACAGTGGATGGGAGGACCAATCAGAGGCCTTCCAGCTTGAGAGCAGCAGCAGGCTGTAATGGAAGGTAAGTAAGAGAGAGGATGCTTCAACATGGAGGTGCCCTCCAACTTTTTAAAAATCTTTAATTAAAAAAAAAGATTCAGCAGCTAGGCCACTACTGTTGGGTCAGGGAGGGAGCCCCTCTGCAGGGCGGCAAGTGGCTCTGCTCCTGCTCCACTGCTGCTGGGTGCCTGCTTCCAGGCAACTAAACTGCCCCTCGCTCGTGTGGGAACCTGGAGGCCAACTGGAAAATTCCAGTTAGCCTCCTTTAACTGGACTTAATTAGGCCCTTAATGTGCCTTATCAGCTACCTGCCATGTGTGGGTGGGTAGCCCTATCTGCCCCCATTCCACCTCTGCAAAAATGACCTGGAGGTGGGATGGAGCCGGGGAACTGGCACGCTGGCTGGTGGGGCTAATTTTCGGCCCCAACTGCCTCTGCACCTGACCCTGCGGGGGTTGGAAATCCAGCCCACTGCATGAAAAAAACATCTTAATTTGTCCCTTAGTTCTTTTGGTCATGACCTAGCATTTATCTCCCCCAGTTACTGAATTACAGGCCAGTGGAAATTGTCTCTCCCAACTTACCTAGTCAAAACCCTTCATAATTCTGAGCATCTCTTTCAGATCTCCTCTTAACATTTTCTATTTTAAGGGGCCAGGGATCCAGATCTTTTAGTCTCTCCTCATTACAAAAGATTCTCACCTGTTATAATTGGCAGCCTCCATTTAATTGTTCCATAACACAGAAATTGGATGAGTTAAAATAAATGCCATATCATTGTAGCATATAAATAGAATAAAAAGGATTTTAATTATCATAAGTTATTTTCAAATGCTGATTATTTGTCTCAGAATAAATAGATTCTAAAAGCAGAAGAAAGTAGATTAGAGAGAAGTAATTCAGCCCTTCTACTTTATCCACTGCTGCATCTTCCCTTTATTTATATTTTTAATGAAACAGGAGATGTATTTGGGCAATGTGCAATACCAATAGAAAGCTCCAATGGACAACTCCAGCTCAAAATTGAGATTGGTAGCTCCTGTTGTTTGGGTGCTAGGTGTGCTGTTCAGGGAATAAAATGGCATCCATAGCACGCACGTGTACACACTTTTGGGCTGAGTTGTGCTGGATGCCATGTTGGTGGGGACTTTAGCCCACCTGCAGTGAATGGTTGCCGGAATTATGCAGAGCAGGCAGATCTTGATGTCAATCAGAGCGTAATGCTGTTCTGACACCAGTGATGCCAGTGTGGAGCTGAACACTCCAGCTAATGCCTTTTCTTAACCTCGCAGAGTTGAATATGAATTCAACAGCAGGAAGGAGTCCCATCAGTGTTATTTAAAGGAATCATCAACTACTTACAGGTTTGTTGCTGGATGATTTCGCCAGGCTGTTGCTGTAATTGTCTAAGTGTTTGGTGCTTTCTATAGATGTTTCAAGTTGCAAATGTCTACAGGGAGTGGTGTGGAAGGTGCTGAAGGAGTTTTTGCTGCTTGAAGGCTTCTGAAGAAACTAGTTATTCCCAGACATGGGCGCACTAGTAGGCCTTCCCTTTGGAATACAGGATGACTTGGAGAATGAACAGAAGGCACGCGGAGCAGGACAAGCTGCTGGAAGAGGGAGGAGGAAGGGGAGAAGGGCTCTCAGCAGGAGGTCATACCTGTCCAAGGTTTTAGAGAGCAGTACTCCAACCTGAACCTTAATGCGGAGCAATGTGTGAGACATCTGCAGTTCAGTCAAGATGTCCTCACTGAAATCCACTACCTGCTGCAACCACAACTGCAACCTCAGAGCACAGCAAGGACTGAATTTCTATTGGCTATAAGGTGACTGGTGATGATCCTTTATGTGCCGGGTTCCTTCCAGGCGGGAGCTGGAGATATTTACAACACCTTGCAGTTTGCCATCCACTGTTGTGTACGGGAGGTCATTAACACTCTCTATTCATTTCATTCTCTCTTGCCAGAGAGAAGCAGATGGAGCGAGCACTTGAGTGTGTCAGTGAGTGCCATGCAATGTGTTTGAGTGATGTGGTGTTCATGGTTGAATAGCTGGCAGTGTGTGCAAGCTGTGAGATGTGGGTGTGAGGCTTGCAGCAGTGCTAAGTGTGTGAAGGTGCAGTGGAAAATATGAATGTCAGGTATGAGGCATGATTGATAGTGATTGTTGGTAGACGAGTAATTGAGGGGTGGGGAGGGGGGTGGTGAATTGAGCAGTGTGTGAGGCTAGTGGTACAGTTGATGGGATTTGGAATTTGAAGATGCATTTTCTGATCTTGGCCGTGTGTTTGAGGTCATAGAACTTCTTGCAACACTGCATCCAGGACCTTGGTGCTTGACTCCTGGCATTGACCTCCACAGCTATCTGCTCCTACTGACTTCTGAGTATATGTCTGGAGAGCCTCCTGGCCCCCTGTCGATACAGGGCATATCTCCTACTTCCCACCTCCTCCACCACAGTCTCAAGTGCAGCAAAATCTTGGAGCTCGCACTGTCTCCCCTGTTGTGCCATTATTCACTGTTAGACAGGTCAGATTCAGTTCCTGCATGACTGCCAACACTTGCTTCAGCCGCATTGCCCCATCCCTTTAAGAGGTGCAGGCTAAAATTAGCAGTGCATAGTAGCTTTAATTGGTGCTATCCGCTCATGACATCAGTGTCCTGTTCAGGCATCCAGCCAATCAGCAGTTAGTGCTGGCTGGGCGCCGAAATCATTTAAAACAGCAGGAAGCATGAAGTTGGTTTAATCCCTACATTGCAGTCAACAGGTGCGAGTCAATCGGGCATCGCGATCCCCACACTGGTTTCAGGGGCTATTGAACTGAACCCCTCCCCCCCTCATCCTCATTTATCATTTCTCTGAATATTCTTACCACTCTAAAAGCAGATTCAAAAAAAGTTCGGAAAAAGCTACTTTTTGCTTGTTAAGGCCCTGGAAAGCTCATTAATGAGGAACTTGCATTCCAAAGCTGCACTATCGAATCAAACAGTGCGAATTGGATTCCAGGTTAGACCTGCAGTTCGTGACCTGAATTAATGGAAATTTAAAATGATTAGCACATCACTGACATAACTGAACAGCACACAGCACATTTTTTTGTAAAGATCATGCGTGTAGTAACATTGACAGGAATGTGAAGCCTCAGCTGTAGACTGCTGCATCTTGGCTGCTGCTTGAGCAATCTGACCAAGCTGACTTACTGGCACAGTAGTGGTTGGATGTTGGTTGAGGGGGTGTTAAAGAACCTAACATACTGACATCCTGAGAGAGGGCAACACGTATTCCTCTCAATGCACCAATGCCACCCCAATGTAGCTGGCACTCATAATTTCCACTCATTTTAAAAAATTCTTTCACAGGTTATGGGCATTGCTGGCAAGGTCAGCATTTGCCCTTGACAACTGAACGGCCAGACCATTTCAGAGGGCTGTTAAGAGTCAACCACATTGCTGCTGTGGGTCTGGAGCCAGACCAGGTAAGGACAGCAGATTTCCTTCCCTAAAGGACGTTAGTGAACCAGATGGGTTTTTAATGACAATCAATGATAGTTTCATGGCACCATTATTGAGACTAGCTTTCAACTCCAGATTTTTATGAATTATTTGAATTTAAATTCCACCAGCTGATGTGGTGAGATTTGAACTCATGTCCCCAGGGCATTAGCCTGGGCCTCTGGATTACTAGTTACGTGACATTATCACTACGCCACTGTCCCTCTGATCTGTGGAAGAAGAACTGCAGAAGATCAGTGATGCTTTGAAAGAGCCTCTTTGCTCCACTAATCTCTCCACGATGAATAGCTGTCTCTGCAAGACAGATGTCTTTACTTGAATGATGGTGTTGATGTTGACAATTCTTCCCCATCATCCTCCTCCCTCTATCCTGCCATCGTCTTCAATGCAGGACACAAGTTTGAGGTGAGACAGCCCGCAGAGCTTCCACCAAAGCTGTAAAGGTTGGTGACACTGATGTCCTTTGTGAGGACCTGGCTTCGGCATCTGTGGAGGTAATAACAATTTCCGAGGTAGGCCACAGAGTGTTGTTGCCATGACAGATGGCACCACACAGGATAGGAGTGGGCTTCTCCATACATTCAGCCATTCAGGGCTTCCGATACCTGGTATAATTTCTTGCCAGCAGTGTTCTTTCATGGCTGGGTACATGATGTCCTCATCTGCTCAACAGCATTGGGAGGAATTCCCTCCCTAACAACACTGTGGGCTGGATTTTACAAACCCCTGACGTCGAGGTTCATGGTGGGGGGGACTGGAAAATTCCTTTGGGAGAGGGCCGCCACGCACCCCAACGCCAGGAGGGCTCAGCCCGATATTGCCAGCGGCGAGGCCTCACGGCAGTCCCTCGCCGCTCAGTGGTGGGGCCTCCATTTGAATATGTAAATAAATTAAAATCAATGCATTAAATTTATACTTACGCCGCCATCTTCTGTCCCGCTGCGATCTTCATGCCACTGGCTGGCACTCCCACGCCTTCAGATCTCCATCCGGGAAAACGAGGTGGAACACTTGTGGGGTGGTGGGAGGAGGTAAGTTTCTCAGTGTGGGAGTGGGTGGAATGGGATGGAAGTAATATAATTTGTGTAGGGGATGGTGGGAAGGATTTGAGGGTTTCTGCACTTTGTGGAGGGAGGAAAGTCAGGTGGACAAGGTAAGTGTTTTGCTGGGAGAGAGGGCAAGTAATTAATTTTATGGTTATTGGGGGGGGGGGTGGGAGAGGGGCAAAATAAATGTATTCAATTTTTTTATTTGCTGCATCTTTAAATATTTAAATTTAATGGTAGGTCTCAAAGCCCTTTAAACATAGCGTCAGCTGCCTGACAGACAGCCCGTCCCAGCTATTTAAATGAGTCGCCACGCCTAGGATAGCAGCAGCTGTGTGACGTGTGGCCCGCACAGGCAGGACGCCATTGTTTTTGCCCACTGCCGATTTCAGTGGTGCGATTGTAAAATTCAGCCCTGTGGGTGTGCGTACCCGACATGGACTGCAGCAGATCAAGAAGGTGGCTCACCACCACCTTCTCAGGATGGGCAATAAATGCTGGCCTTGTCAGTGGCACCCTCATGCCATGAACAAATTTTATTTTTAATGGATTGTAGCTGTATGGATCTGTCACTAATAGAGAGTTATGTCTGTGACCAATTATCCATTGCTTCTAAACTCTCAAGCAACAATAGTTAAACACAAACTTGGTCTTAATTATCAATAATGCAATAGGAAAAAAAAGTGTCCAGACAAATTAGAACAAAAATGTATATTGGCATCTACTGTATAATTAAAAAACTTCAAAAGGCAAAGTTCTCCTTTTAATGGACACAGTCATCTGCTACCATTTGTACTTCCTTTAATTGGATTGTTCTCTTGGTCTGAAATATAGGGCAGAATCTTCCTGGTCCCATGGTGGCGGGTTAAAGGCCGGACCGGGAGCAAGATTGGAGGTGAGGGCATCGGGTCAGTGCCTTGATGAGTTTCTGCCTCCCAACAACCTTGCCGGAGGCGGGTGAACTTTGGCAGCGGCTACCTGGCCCGGCAGTGGCTGGTTGTCACTTAGACCAATTAAGTCCCTAATGGGGGGAATGGTGAAGACCTCAGTGGAGCGAGCCCCTGCTGAGTGAGGAGCACAGCAGCTCAATGGAGGCAGCCTTCTGGCAGCAGGCCAGGGGACCATGCCCCAATGACAGGGCCGCGGGGATGAAAGTCTGTGCCCACGACCTAAACAAATCCTTTGGAGGGGTGTCCCCTCCTCTCTGATAGCCATATCAGTTTCAGGCCTTTTATTTTTGGAATTTTATTCACGCTTCTCGCTCAAAATGGAGGCACCCTCTCGCTCACCTTTCTGCCTGAGCAGCGCACACCTGTCATGGTGGGGTTGCTGTCCATGGCCAGCTGCAGGCCCTTTGATTGGGCCTCTCAACTCCAGAACCAGTCCACTCTCTTTAATCGGACGGTGGACAGGGAGGCTGCCAATTAGGAGGCTGCCTCCTGGAAGATCACGCCTAGGCGAACTGTTGACCCTTGTGGAATTAGGACCCGGAAATGGTCCCAACTCCTAAAAATAAACTCTCATCAGAAGATTCCACCCATAGTCTCCAAGCTTATACCAAGAAATAGGATTACATTTCAGTTAAAATAGGAATCCTCCATTTAATTGAATTTCTGAATTTTTGAACAATCAGCTGAAATAAATGTAACATACAAATTAATTTTTCATGAATAGAATGAAAAGGATTTTAATTACCACAAGTGCTGATTATTTTTCCCAGAATAAATGGATTCTAAGAGCCAGAGAAAGTAGATTGAGGAGAATCAATTCAGCCCAACCAGGGCAGAAACTTCCTTTGTTTGCAATTTTTAATGAAAAAAGTAGCTGAATATAGACAGTTTCCAACACGAATAGAGAGTGCTTATGGACGATTCATCCATATTTAATACTATCCTGAATATTCTTAACATTCCAAAGATAGATTAGTGAAAGGTTCTGAGAAAGCCACTTTTTGTTTTTTATGGCCTTGTTAAACTCATTGATGAGAAGCTTGTGTTGTGTTCAAAACTCCACAATCAAGTCAAAATGTGAGAATGTTATTCCAGGTTAGACCTTGAGTTTGTGAGCTGAATTAATGGAAATTTTAAATTATTGGCACAGAAGTAATAGAACTGAATAGCACACTGCAGATTTCTTTTTTGTCAAAAAGCATGTATATGGACTGGATTTTATGGGCCCCCCTGAGGCAGGGTTGGAGACTGGGGGTTCATAGAATCGTGATGAGTGGCAGGGGTGGAGAGCCCGTCACCGCCCCATCGCCAAGCGATTTTGCTGGGCGGGATAGGCTGATGACAGCCTTTCCGCCCAGAGGCCAATTGAGGCCCTTAAGTGGCCTATTAAGGGCCACTTCCCACTGCCGCTGAGATCTAACCAGTGCTGAGCTGCCGGCCTTGTGAGTGGCTGGAAGCTCTTGGAGGCGGGATCACTGCCTTTAAAGGGAGAGGATTCCTGGCGCAGGACATTAGGCAGCAAAACGACAGATGAACGCTCCAGGGAGGGGCATGAAAAGGCCAAGGCGGGGTTCCCCCTTCATTTTCAGTCTGGTGGTGGAAGCCCTGCCTCCTCCACAAAATCCAGCCCATAGTTATTCTATTCCAGAAAGCCAGTTGGTGAAAGATGATCTTAGAGCCAATCTTTACTCAGCCAAATATTTATTTACAGAGTGGAACATTACAAGCGTATACATCCTAACTCAACCACACACTGTTTTACTAAGTGTCTCTTTATATGTGCTCAAGTAAATCCCCAATTAATGCCCTCCAGCTGCATATAATTAAACACAATTGATATAGTTTTTTTTATTTGTTCATGGGATGTTGGCATCGCTGGCTAGCACAGCATTTATTGCCCATTCCTAATTGCCCTGTAGAAGGTGGTGGTGAGCTGCCTTCTTGAACTGCTACAGTCCATGTGGAGTAGGTACACCCACAGTGCTGTTAGGAAGGGAGTTCCCGGATTTTGACCGAGTGACAGGAACGGCGATATAGTTCCAAGTCAGGATGGTGTATGGCTTGGAGGGAAACTTGCAGGTGGTGGTGTTGCCATGCATCTGCTGCCATTGTCATTTTAGGTGGTAGAAGTCACAGGTTTGGAAGGTGTTGTCAAAGGAATCTTGGTGCGTTGCTGCAGTGCATCTTGTAGATGGTACACACTGCTGCCAATGTGCACCGGTAGTGGAGGGAGTGAATGTTTGTGGATGGGGTGCCAATCAAACAGGCTGCTTTGTCCTGGATGATGCTGAGCTTCTTGAGTGTTGTTGGAGATGCACCCATCCAGGCAAGTGGAGAGTATTTCATCACACTCCTGACTTGTGCCTTGTAAATGGTGGACAGGCTTTGCGGAGTCAGGAGGTGAGTTACTCGCCACAGGATTCCTAGCCTCAGACCTGCTCTTGTAGCTATGGTATTTATATGGCTACTCCATTTCAGTTTCTGGTCAATGGTAACTGCCTGTATGTTGATAGTGAGGGATTCAGTGATTGTGATGCCAGTGAATGTCAAACAGAGATGGTTAGATTCTCTCTGGTTGGAGATAATCATTGCCAGGCACTTGTGTGACATGAATGTTACTTGTCACTTATCAGCCCAAGCTTGAATGTTGTCCAGGTCTTGCTGCATTTGTACACAGACTGCTTCAGTATCTAAGAACACAAGAACACAAGAAATATGAGCAGTATTAGACCATATGGCCCACCGAGTCTGCTCCGCCATTCAATACGATCATGGCTGATCTTGGGCTTCAACTCCACTTTCCTGCATGCTCCCCATATCCCTTGATTCCCTGCAAGACCAAATATCCATCCATCCCAGCCTTAAATGTATTCAATGATGGAGTATCCACAACCCTCTGGGGTCGAGAATTACAAAGATTCACAACCCTTTGAGTGAAGTAATTTTTCCTCAGCTCAGTCCTGAATGATTGACCCCTTATCCTGAGACTCTGTCCCCATGTTCTAGATTCCCTGACCAGTGGGAACAATCTTTCAGCTTCTACCCTATTTTGACAGAAATCTTTGCATCCTCATTGGCTACAGGTGAGGTCCCAGAGGACTGGAGAATAGCCAATGTTGTTCCTTTGTTTAAGAAGGGTAGCAAGGATAATCCAGGAAATTATAGGCCGGTGAGCCTTACGTCAGTGGTAGGGAAATTATTAGAGAGGATTCTTTGGGACAGGATTTACTCCCATTTGGAAACAAATGGACTTATTAGCGAGAGGCAGCATGATTTTGTGAAGGGGAGGTCGTGTCTCACTAATTTGATCGAGTTTTTTGAGGAAGTGACAAAGATGATTGATGAAGGAAGGGCAGTGGATGTTATCTATATGGACTTCAGTAAAGCCTTTGGCAAGGTCCCTCATGGCAGACTGGTACAAAAGGCGAGGTCACACGGGATCAGAGGTGAGCTGGCAAGATGGATACAGAACTGGCTCAGTCATAGAAGACAGAGGGTAGCAGTGGAAGGGTGCTTTTCTGAATGGAGGGATGTGACTAGTGGTGTTCCGCAGGGATCAGTGCTGGGACCTTTGCTGTTTGTCGTATATATAAATGATTTGGAGGAAAATGTAGCTGGTCTGATTGGTAAGTTTGCGGACGACACAAAGGTTGGTGGAGTTGCGGATAGTGTTGAGGATTGTCAGAGGATACAGCAGGATATAGATCGGTTGGAGACTTGGGCGCAGAAATGGCAGATGGAGTTTAATCCGGACAAATGTGAGGTAATGCATTTTGGAAGGTCTAATGCAGGTGGGAAGTATACAGTAAATGGCAGAACCCTTAGGAGTATTGACAGGCAGAGAGATCTGGGCGTACAGGTCCACAGGTCACTGAAAGTGGCAACGCAGGTGGATAAGGTAGTCAAGAAGGCATACGGCATGCTTGCCTTCATCGGTCGGGGCATAGAGTATAAAAATTGGCAAGTCATGCTGCAGTTGTACAAAACTTTAGTTAGGCCACACTTAGAATATTGCATGCAATTCTGGTTGCCACACTACCAGAAGGATATGGAGACTTTGGAGAGGGTACAGAAGAGGTTTACCAGGATGTTGCCTGGTCTGGAGGGCATTAGCTATGAGGAGAGGTTGGATAAACTCGGATTGTTTTCACTGGAATGACGGAAGTGGAGGGGCGGCATGATAGAGGTTTACAAAGTTATGAGTGGAATGGACAGAGTGGATAGTCAGAAGCTTTTTCCCAGGGTGGAAGAGTCAGTTACTAGGGGACATAGGTTTAAGGTGAGAGGGGCAAGGTTTAGAGGAGATGTACGAGGCAAGTTCTTTACACAGAGGGTGGTGAGTGCCTGGAACTTGTTGCCGGGGGAGGTGGTGGAAGCAGGTACAATAGCGACGTTTAAGCGGCATCTTGACAAATACATGAATAGGATGGGAATAGAGGGATACGGTCCCCGGAAGCGTAGAAGGTTTTAGTTTGGGCAGGCATCAAGATCGGCGCAGGCTTGGAGCACCGAATGACCTGTTCCTGTGCTGTACTGTTCTTTGTTCTTTGTTCTATCAAGCCCTTTCAGCAAAGTGACTGAAAGATCTGCCCATTTCCTGCATCCAATAAGTTCAGATTTGGTCCTTTCCTCTCCCAAGGTCCCTTTCAACACTGTAAGTTTCCTGACACTCCCACCTTACCCCAACTCCCCACTACCCCCCCACCTCCCCAACTATTTGGACAATTATTTTTTATTCATTTGTGGCATGTGGGCATTGCTTATTTATTGTCCATCCCTATTACCCTTGAACTGAATGGCTTGCTAGGCCATTTCAGAGGCAGTTAAGAGTCAACCACATTGCTGGTCATTGCTAGACAACCACATGGCAGGTCTGGAGTCACATGTAGGCCAGACGAGGTAAGACAGCAGATTTCCTTGAATCAGATGGATTTTTTTTTACAACAATCGCCAATGGTTTCATGGCCACCATTAGACTAGCTTTTTAATTTCAGATTTTTATTAATCGATATTTATATTTCACCATCTGCTGTGGTGGAATTCGAACCCATGTCCCCAGAGCATTAGCCTGGGCTCTGGATTACTAGTCCAGTGACATTACCACTACATCACCGCCACCCCTGAGGAGTGGCGAATGGTGCTGAACATTGTGCAATTATCAGCGAACATCCCCACTTCTGACCTTTTGATTAAAGGAAGGTCATTGATGAAGCAGCTGAAGATGGTTGGGCCTAGGACACTACCCTGAAGAACTCTTGCAGTAATGTCCTGAAGCTGAGATGATTGACCTCCAACAACCACAACTATCTTCCTTTGCGCTAGGTTTTCCCCCTGCTTCCCATTGACTCCAGTTTTGCTAGGGTTCCTTGATGCCATACTCAGTCAAATGCTGTCTTGATGTTAAGGGCAGTCACTCTCGCCTCACCTCTGGAGTTCAGCTCTTTTGTCCATGTTTGAACCAAGGTCAGGAGTTGAGTGGCCCTGGAGGGACCCAAACTGAGCGTCACTGAGCAGGTTATTGCTAAGCAAGTGCCGTTTGATGGCACTAGCGACGACACCTTCCATCACTTTACTGATGATTGACAGTAAACTGATGGGGC
The DNA here is from genome assembly GCF_036365525.1 of Heterodontus francisci. Classification (NCBI taxonomy): domain Eukaryota; kingdom Metazoa; phylum Chordata; class Chondrichthyes; order Heterodontiformes; family Heterodontidae; genus Heterodontus; species Heterodontus francisci. The sequence goes on along the minus strand of NC_090372.1, from coordinate 149,821,841 downwards.
TGTCATTGCGCAGGTTGGATTTGTCCTGCTTTTTGTGCACAGGACATACCATGGCAATTTTCCACATTGCTGGGTAGATGCCAGTGTTGTAGCGGTACTGGAACAGCTTGGCTAGGGGCACAGCTAGTTCTGGAGTAATGGTCTTCAGTACTATTGTCGTAATGTTGTCAGGGCCCATAGCCTTTGCAGTATCCAGTGCCTTCAGTCGTTTATTGATATCACGTGGAGTGAATTGAATTGGCTGAAGACTGGCATCTGTGATGCTGGGGAATTCAGGAGGAGGCCGAGATGGATCATCCACTCGGTGCTTCTGGCTGAAGATTGTTGCAAGTGCTTCAGCCTTATCTTTTGCACTGATGTGCTGGGCTCCCCCATCATTGAGGACATTGATAGGAATATTGAAATGCAGCAGGAAGAGAAAGAGAAGGAGAAAAAGGAAAAAGGAGATATTTCACTCACATTCGGTATTACCTCAGGGAGCAGGAAATAGAATCACAGACTCATTAGGGTAACAGGTTTAACAGGGAGCGGTTTTGGGCAGCTGAGGGGGCAGGTGAGCATCAAATCCATCAGATGTCCTTAGTAAAGGATAGATCATGCCTGACAAATCTAACTGAATTTTTTGAAGAGATATCGAAAGTAGTGGACTGGAATGTATATGGATGTTATTGATATGGACTTCCAGAAGGCATTTGATAAAGATCCTGTTAAGAGACTTTCGCTAAAGTTGCAGCTCATGGAATTTGAGCCAGATTATTGACTTGGTTAGGAAACTGGCTGAGCAGAGTGTCAGGCTCAGAAAGAGCCATGATGAAATAAGCAATGAACTGGAGGAGTTATGAAATAAATGCCAACTTTTGAACTGAACCATAGGAAAATGGGCACATTTGTACCACAGACAAAATGGAGTAGAGGTCAGGTGACCCCTCTTGTACTGTCCATAAACAAGCCTGTCTGTCTGCAAAGACAAAACTCATTAACTGCTTCTGAATTAACTCTAGGGAAAACCCATTGAAATTCAAAGGAGCCTATTCCATGTTGATGACTCCATTCTACAGGAATGAAAGGTTCTGTGGATAGACTGACTCCACAGCCCAAACCAAGATGAATAGGAGTGAAGTCGCACCATTGTAACAGAATGGTCCCTATCCAGATGCCAACAGATAGCAATGGTTTCCATATCCAGGACCATTGTGTGGTCACACCAGGGGAGAGGGCCCTGTGTCACCTGACAGAGACTCAAGCATGATGGATTTTTTACCTCACAAGGCCCTCTGCAGAGAGGGAAGAGATCGAGCAAAGACCACAGAAAGCCAGTTCCAGCCAAAGGCTGTGAGATTGGTCCAGCTAAGGAAGAAACCCTGCTGCTGATGCTATACTTCAAGTTGCTGCAGCAGAGAACTTAAAAGGTGACCACTGCCTCCAGACTAAAGTTTTAACCACCAGAAATCTAGAATAAAGACTCATATTGAGAAGCAAAGAATTACAAGGATAAGAGAAACTGCTGCGATGGCAGATGATTATGAGCTTATTCATAAATCCTTTTTTCAGGGAAAACCCTTCTATAATAATCCCCAGAGGTCCGGAAGGACAGCAAGTGGGATAATAATGATAAAAGATGGGTTGCTAGTGAAAAGGGAACCAAAATTGAGAATGCCAGAAGCCCTCCACCAGTAAAGAAAGAAAGTGCAGAGGGCAGGAATGTTTTCCACTGGCCTGTGTGTTCCCATTGCAGCAAACAAGGCATTTGAGAGCTGACTGCTGGAAGTTAAAGAGGAAGCCAGTAAATTTTGTAGAAGTTCACAGAGTTCAAAGGGTACCCAAGCAGGCAGCAAGGCAGACACGCCTGTGGTCCTAACCACAGTGTTGGACCCTTCAGATTCCACCATAGATGTGGCAGAAGTAGGAAAGATTCCTGAAGGTTGTAGTCTGCTGTGATATACTGGATATTGGGTTGTTACTGGGTAAAATATGCTAATCATGCTGTATACCTCATCACAGGAAGTATGCTTGGAAGATATAAACCATTGCAATAAGACGTGTTTAATAAATCTCCCGTTTCTATTAACCCATCTGACTCTTCAGATATTCCATACTAGTTTAACAGTAAGCAGAATATCATATGGTGACAACGGTAAACAAGAATGATGGAAAAGTCCCTACCTTTACCAGAAGGCTTTGAAAAAGTTGCGGGCTTGAATCAACCTAAGGTATGGTTGAAGTGGTATCGAAGATTTGCCTGGTATCGCACCACATTGGGTCTCGCTATGAAACTGAGCAGTGAACAGGTCAGAACATTGATGTATGCTTTGGGTGACTGTGTGGATTATATTCTCGTAATGCAAAGTATCGACGAGCAGAAAGCCACATACGATGAAGTGATCAAAGCACTCGATTTATATTTTAATTTGAGAAAAAATATAATCGTGGAGTACGCCAAATTTAACAAACGCACACAGCGTCAAGGGGAAAGTCTTGATGCACTTATAAACAACTTATATAAACTTGCAGGAGACTGTGAGTATGGTGGCTTGAAGGATGAGCTGATCAGGGATAGAATTGTTGTTGGAGTGTTTGATGATGCTTTGTCTGACCACATGCAGTCAAGAGATGATCTAACGCTAGTAAAAGCAATCCAACTGAGCAGACATGTGCGGGACAGAAAACAGAATCGATCCGTGGTCCGAGGTGACAGGGAGAGTCCCATCGCGAGGGAAGCCAATTCAGTTGAGTTTGTTAGGCATAAGAAAGGGAAAGATGGCGGCAAAAAGCAAGGGAGACAGGAGGAGCATCTAGCGGCAGCCCAGGTCCACTGCTGTAGGTGTGGCCGAGAGAGACACAGGTGGAAAAACTGTCCCGCCAAAGTGGTCAAATGCCATTCGTGTGGGAAAAGGGGCCACTTCTAAGAGGTGTGCTGTAGTGAAAAGCTGGTACAGAACATATAAAAAGGGAAACCTTTGAAAAGTGAAAAATCCACAAAGTAGAAGGTATTCACGATGTTGAAATTCCTTTTCTGGGAGAGATCTAGAAACCAAGTGGAAGTTGCTGGGCTGCAGAAATTCTTGTAGAGAGAAACAGAACACTTTAAATTGGATACTAGAGCAGCAGTTTCAGTGCTCTCCAATGCTGAACTGTGGCTAGAGAAGAACGTTCTTCAACCATCAGGCAAGAAATTATATGGGCCAGGAGGAATAGACCTTAAAGTCATAAGGGAACTGAATGCAACCCTCAAATATTGGGGGGGAAAAATCGCAGAAACATTATATGTGATTCAAAATCAAAATTGTTCACTATTGAGCAGAAAAGTTTTGTTACAACCAGGTGAGAAAGGGGTTTAGGGGTTCCCCCTTAGCTTTTTCCTGGTTTGACCGTAACAGGGTTTAATTTTTTAAAACACCGTGTTTTAGCTTCCCCTCAGTGAATCCTTGTTCACTGCTCTCCAATTGACAAAGAAATCAACCAGACAGATTTTCTTAGATTTAAACAAGGAAGGTGTAAGTTGTTCACCTTAAAACTCTAATTCAGTTAAAACTACTATGAATGTGTGACACGATCACGCGAGTATGCATATGCGATAAACACACATGCAGATACAGATGGAAGAGGAGAAAGAATAAAGGGGAAACGTTTGAAGCAATAGCTGGAGTTCATTTACTGTCTTTTGAGTTCAATGTAGAGTCTTTGATTGCAGTTAAATCTTGCCGTTTCGTTGGGGCCCAGTGCATGCTTTCAAACTTATTTTGATGTAGGAGTCTTCTCTCTTGAGGTTTAAGTGGCTTCAGTGGATCTGGAAATTCGTGACAGAGAGAGACTTTCCTTCTCTTTTGTCTTCAAATTGCAGTCTCTGTCGTCAAACTGTTCTGTGAACACAATTCAAAAATCCAAAAATTCTCCATCTCAGACACCCTCAGTAGGTGGGGGGGGGGGCGGGCGGCGGTGGCGGATGGACTGCTGGCTTGTTACACATTCAATTTCTGGTGATCAAAATCCATTTGGGGTAATTGGATCAGGGAGCAGTTCCATTGTCTCCTCCAGGAAACTGTCTCTTAGAATGAAAATGTTTCCAGCCACTGCTGTGATCTTTTTAACATAGTCATTTTTTCAGTCCAGCAATAGTTTAAAATTAATATTTCATATGACGAAATTAATATGCCTCATTTGTGGCAGGTGGGGTCTTCATGATAGCTTGCACTGATTTCCATTTAATCTGCAGAGTGGGGGAACTGGGAAGCACAGATGGTCAGCCCAGAAATTTTAGAGCTGAATTCCCAAAGCTGTTCACAGGACCAGAGAAGCTGAAGACAGCATACTATATAACCCTGCAGTTAGAAGCAAAGCCAATGTGCCTGTTAACACCCAGGAAAGTTCCTCACCCACTCTTCCCAAAGGTAAAGAAAGAAATAGACTGCATGTTGAAGCAATGAGTTATTAAACCTGTGACAGAGCCTACAAGCTTGTGTTCAGGTATGGTCCCAGTACAAAAAACAAATGGTTCTATTAGAATTTGTGTTGATCTCACGCAGCTAAACAAAGAAGTGGAACGCAAAGTCCATCCAATGTCGTCTCTGGATGAGAGCTTGGCTAAATTGGGGAAGAGCTCAACCTTCACGAAGCTGGATGCAAGTAGTGGTTTTTGGCAATGCTACTTGATGAAGAGCCTAAGTTGCACACAACTTTCATCACCCAATTTGGAAGGTTTTGTTTCAACAGACTGCCCTTTGGTGTCATGTCAGCGCCTGAAATTTTCCAAAGGACAATGTCAACGATTCTAGAAGAACTAGATGGAGTCGTATGTCATATGGATGATATCCTGATCCATGGATCCAGTCAGACAGAACATGACAGTAGAGTGAGAGCAGTACTGCAAGGACTAGAGAAAGCTGGACTTATACTCAAAAACAAATGTAAGTTCGCACAACCAATTGTCAAATTCCTTGGACATATTGGGCTGGATTTTATAGGGTCTCCGACGCCGGGAATGGTGGTGGGGGGGCCACGATGATCAGAACGGATGAGGCCCGCCACCGATCCTGACGTTGGCAGGCCCCGACTCGATATCGGTGGCGGCGGCGAGGCCCCATGGTGGCGGACCCTGCCACTCGGCGATGGGACCCATATTAAAATATGTAAATGGATACTTACCATTCATTAATATTCAGGCTGCAGCGATTCAGGCAGCAGGTTGCGTTCTTCATTCAGACGTGCGGCACTCACGTGCCTTCACATTTACGTTTGTGAAAAGCTGGTCACTCTGTGCACGCTAATGTTTGTCGGGGGGGAGGGGTGGTGAAAGGGGCTGACCGTGCAACTGGCCCACGATATTTGGGGGAGGAGCAGCAATAGCACTCCATGACCCCTTCTTTGTGGGGTATGGGCCAAAAATGGTCTGGGGTCAAAGGTCATGTGGCTGATGGTTGCATCCTCACAACATCAGTAAAATGACCGTCTTCATGCTGCCCCCGCTTTCATGCAAAGCTAGTATGGGCGATGTCATACCTTACCATATAGGTGATAATGTAATGCAGCTGAAGCACCAATGTACATCACTGTCTGCCCTGATAGGTGCCATTGATCCACTGAAGGTACCGAGTTCACCTGCAACGTTCAGATGGCGCTAGTCCATCCTGTCTTTCTTGAGCCAAGTGCCGAGAGGAGCCATATCCGCCAGACGCTGAACCAACAGGCAGGCACAACCCATGTGGAAGCTCATGGAAGGGAGCATCAGCAGTCATCAAGGCTTTTTCGACATCTCAGAAGACAGCGGGTCTACAGTCCCTGCATGGCATACCTGCACATGTTGGAGTGCCAGTGTCAGAGGCAACTGTGGATGTCCAGAGAGGCAGTGACGCATCTCTGTGCCCCGTTGAATGATGAGCTGTAGCCGATGGTGTTTGATGGACACCCTATGCCTGTGGCCTTCAAAGTCACCGCAGCTCTTACCCTCTGCTTCTTCGCATCATTCCAGGAATCCACCGGCGACCTCTGTGGCATTTCACAGTCACCAGTGCATAGCTGTATCAAGGAGGTCATCGATGCCTTGTGCAGGAAGGCTGAACACAAGAACATAAGAAATAGGAGCAAGAGTAGGCCATTCAGCCCCTCAAGCCTGACCCGCCGTTCAATAAGATCACGGCTGATCTGTCTGTCCCAGGCCTCAACTCCTCTTTCGGGCCTCTTCCGTATACCCCTCAACTCCCCATGATTTCAAAAATCTATCTATCTCCTCCTTAAATACATTTAGTGACCTTGCCTCCACAACTCTCTGAGGTAGAGAATTCCAGAGATTCACCACCTTCTGAGAGAGGAAATTATTTCGTATCTCAAGTTTTAAATGTGTGCCCCCTTATTCTGTAACTATGTCACCTGGTCGAGATTCCCCCACCAGTGGAAACATATTCTTAACATTTACCCTGTCGAGCCCCCTTAAAATCTATATGTTTCAATAAGATCACCTCTTATTCTTCTAAACTCCAATGAGTAAAGGCCTAACCTGTTTAGCCATTCTTGATAAGACAACCCCTTCATCCCAGAAATCAGCCTAGTGAACCTTTTCTGAACTGCCTCCAATGCTAGTATATCCTTCCTTAAATACGGGGACCAAAACTGTACGCAATACTCCAGGTGTGGCCTCATCAACACCTTGTACAGTTGTAACAAGACTTCCATATTTTTAAACTCTAACCCCCTAGCAATAAAGGCCAATATTCCATTTGCCTTCCTAATTACTTGCTGCACCTGCATGCTAACTTTTTGTGTTTCATGTACAAGAACACCCAGATCCCTCTGTACTGCAGTATTTTGTAGCCTTTCTCCATCTAAATAATAATCTACCTTTTAATTCTTCCTACCAAAGTGGATGACCTCACACTTTCCCACATTGAACTCCATCTGCAAAATTTTGGCCCACTCACTTAACCTATCTATATTCCTTTGCAGATTCTTTGTGTCCTCATCACAACATGCCTTCCCACCTATTTTTGTATCATAATCAAATTTGGATACACTACACTCTATCCCTTCCTCTAAGTCATTGATATAGATAGTAAATAGTTGAGGCCCTAGGACTGATCTTTGTGGGACCCCACGAGTTACGGCTTTCCAACCTGACAAAGACCCATTGATCTTCTGTGTTAGCCAATCTTCAATCCATGCTAACACATTACCCCCAATACCCGGAGCTCTTATTTTGTGCAATAACCTTTTATGTGACACCTTATCGAACGTTTTCTGAAAATCCAAATACACTACATCTACCAGTTCCCCCTTATCCACTCTGCTTGTTATATTCTCAAAGAACTCTAACAAATTTGTCAAACAGGATTTCCCTTTCATAAAACCATGTTGATTCTGTTTGATTGCATTATGTTTTTCTAAATGTTCTGCTATTTCTTCCTTAATAATGGACTCTAGCATTTTCCCAATGACTGATGTTAAGCTAACTGGTCTATAGTTTCCTATTTTCTGTCTCCCTCCTTTCTTGAATAGGGGCATCACATTAGCAGTTTTCCAATCTGCTGGTACCGTACCGGAATTCAGAGAGTTTTGGTATATTACGACCAATGCCTCCACTATCTCTGCAGCCACTTCTTTTAAAACCCTTGGATGCAGGCCATCAGGTCCTGGAGACTTACCTGCCTTTAGTCCCATCAATTTGTCCAGCACGTTTTCCCTCGTGATAGAGATTGTTACAAGTTCCTCCCTCCCAGTTACACCTTGCTCATCTATTATTGTTGGGATGTTAATAGTGTCCTCCACTATGAAGACCGATGCAAAATATTGGTTTAAGTTATCTGCCATTTCCCTGTGCCCTGTTATTAATTCCCCAGTCTCATCCTCTAAGGGTCCCACACTTACTTTAGCTACTCTCTTCCTTTTTCTATACCCGTAGAAGCTCTTACTGTTTGTTTTTATATTTCTTGCCAATTTACTCTCAGAATAGGGGAGGTGGTGACATGGTGGTATTGTCACTGGACTAGTAACCCAGAGACCCAGGGTATTGCTCTGGGGACATGGGTTCAAATCCCACAACAGCAGGAAGTGGAATTTGAATTTAATTAATAAATCAGGAATTAAAAAGCTAGTCTAATGATGGCCATGAAACCATTGTCAATTGTTGTAAAAACCCATCTGGTTCACTAATGTCCTTAAGGGAAGGAAATCTGCTGTCCTAACCTGGTCTTACCTTAACTCCAGACCCACAGCAATGTGGTTGACTCTTACATGCCCTCTGAAATGGCCTAGCAAGCCACTCAGTTGTATCTAACCGCTACGAAGTCAATAAAAAAGAATGAAACCGGACGAACCACCTGGCATCGACCTAGGCACCGGAAACGACAATTGCAAACCCAGCCCTGTCGACCCTGCAAAGTCCTCCTTACTAACATCTGGGGGCTTGTGCCAAAGTTGGGAGAGCTGTCCCACAGACTAGTCAAGCAATAGCCTGACATAGTCATGCACACGGAATCATACCTGACAGACAATGTCCTAGACACTGCCATCACCATCCCCGGGTATGTCCTGTCGCACCGGCAGGACAGATCCAGCAGAGGTGGCGGCACAGTGGTATACAATCGGGAGGGAGTTGCCCTGGGAGTCCTCAACATCGACTCCGGACACCATGAAGTCTCATGGCATCAGGTCAAACCTGGACAAGGAAACCTCATGCTGATTACCACCTACCGCCCTCCCTCAGCTGATGAGTCAGTACTCCTCCATGTTGAACAGCACTTGGAGGAAGCACTGAGGGTGGCAAGGGCACAGAATGTACTCTGGGTGGGGGACTTCAATGTCCATCACCAAGAGTGGCTCAGTAGCACCACTACTGACCGAGCTGGCCGAGTCCTAAAGGACATAGCTGCTAGATTGGGTATGCAGCAGGTGATGAGGGAATCAACAAGAGGAAAAAACATACTTGACCTCGTCCTCACCAATCTGCCTGCCGGAGATGCATCTGTCCATGATAGTATTGGTAGGAGTGACCACCGCACAGTCCTTGTGGAGATGAAGTCCCGTCTTCACATTGGAATACCCTCCATCGTGTTTTGTGGTACTACCACTGTGCTAAGTGGGATAGATTTTGAACAGATCTAGCAATGCAAAACTGGGCATCCATGAGGCGCTGTGGGCCATCAGCAGCAGCAGAATTGTACTAAACCACAATCTGTAACCCCATGGCCCGGCATATCCCCCACTCTACCATTACCGTCAAGCCAGGAGACCAACCTTGGTTCAATGAAGAGTGCAGGAGGGCATGCCAGGAGCAGTACCAGGCATACCTCAAAATGAGGTGTCAACCTGGTGAAGCTATCTGTGTGACAAACAGCATGCGATAGACAGAGATAAGCAATCCCATAACCAACGGATCAGCTCTAAGCTCTGCAGTCCTGCCACATCCAGCTGTGCATGGTGGTGGACAACTAAACAACTAACTAGAGGATGAGGCTCCACAAATACCCCCATCCTCAATGATGGGGGAGCCCATCACATCAGTGCGAAAGATAAGGCTGAAACATTTGCAACAATCTTCAGCTAGAAGTGCCGAGTTGATGCTCCATCTCGGCCTCCTCCTGAAGTCCCCAGCATCACAGATGCCAGACTTCAGCCAATTTGAATCACTCTGCGTGATATCAAGAAACGACTGAAGGCACTGGATACTGCAAAAGCTATGGGCCCTAACAATATTCTAGCAATAGTACTGAAGACCTGTGTTCCAGAACTTTCCGCGCCCCTAGCCAAGCTGTTCTAGTACAACTACAACACTGGCATCTACCCTGCAATGTGGAAAATTGCCCAGGTATGTCCTGTACACAAAAAGCAGGACAAATCCAACCTGGCCAATGACAGCCCCATCAGTTTACTGTCAATCATCAGTAAAGTGATGGAAGGTGTCGTCGCTAGTGCCATCAAACGGCACTTGCTTAGCAATAACCTGCTCAGTGATGCTCAGTTTGGGTTCCACCAGAACCACTCAGCTCCTGACCTTGGTTCAAACATGGACAAAAGAGCTGAACTCAAGAGGTGAGATGAGAGTGACTGCCCTTGACATCAAGGCTGCATTTGACCGAGTATGGCATCAAAGAGCCCTAGTAAAACTGAAATCAATGGAAATCAGGGGGAAAACTCTCTGCTGGTTGGAGTCATACCTAGTGCAAAGGAAGATGATTGTGGTTGTTGGGGGTCAATCATCTGAGCTCCAGGACATCACTGCAGGAGTTCCTCAGGGTAGTGTCCTGGGTCCAACTATCTTCAGCTGCTTCATTAATGACATTCCTTCAATCGAAAGGTCAGAAGTGGGGATGTTCATAGAGAGAGATAAAGCACTGAAACAGGCCCTTCGGCGCACCGAGTCTGTGCCGACCATCAACCACCCATTTATACTAATCCTACATTAATCCCATATTCCCTACCACATCCCCTCCTACATTAATCCCATATTCCCTACCATTCCCCTACCTACACTAGGGGCAATTTACAATGGCCAATTTACCTATCAACCTGAAAGTCTTTGGCAGCAGGAGGAAACCGGAGCACCCGGCGGAAACCCACGCGGTCACAGGGAGAACTTGCAAACTCCACACAGGCAGTACCCAGAACCCAACCAGGGTCAATGGAGCTGTGAGGCTGCAGTGCGCTAACCACTGCGCCACTGTGCCACACTGTTCACTGATCATTGCACAATGTTCAGCACCATTCACGACTCCTCAGATACTGAAGCTGTCCTTGTAGAAATGCAGCAAGACCTGGACAATATCCAGGCTTGGGCTGATAAGTGGCAAGTAACAGTCGCACCACACAAGTGCCAGGCAACGACCATCTCCAACAAGACAGAATCTAACCATCTCCCCTTGACATTCAATGGCATTACTGTCGCTGAATCCACCACTATCAACATCCGAGGGGTTACCATTGACCAGAAACTGAACTGGAGTAGCCATATAAATATCGTGACTACAAGAGCAGGTCAGAGGCTAGGAATCCTGCGGCGAGAAACTCACCTGCTGACTCGCCAAAGCCTGTCCACCATCTACAAGGCACAAGTCAGGAGTGTGATGAAATACTTTCCACTTGCCTGGATGGTTCCATTCCAACAACACTCAAGAAGCTCGACACCATCCAGGACAAAGCAGCCCGCTTGACTGGCACCCCATCAACAATAATTCACTCCCTCCACCACCACAGTGGCAGCAGTGTGTACCATCTACAAGATGCACTGCATCAACACACCAAGGCTCCTTAGACAGCACCTTTCAAACCCGCGACCTCTACCAACTAGAAGGACAAGGGCAGCAAATGCATGGCAACTCCACCACCTGCAAGTTCCCCTCCAAGTCACACACCATCCTGACTTGGAACTATATCACCATTCCTTCACTGTTGCTGGGTCAAAATCCAGGAACTCCCTTCCCAACAGCCATGTGAGTCTACCTACCCCACATGGACTGCAGTGGTTCAAGAAGGCAGCTCACCACCACCTTCTCGAGGGCAATTCGGGATGGACAATAAATGCTGGCCTGGCCAGTGATGCCCACATCCCATGAACGAATTTTAAAAAAAATCAATTTTCTCTCTCTTTATTAGTTTTTTAGTCATCCGGTGTTAGTTTCTAAAAAAATTCCCAATCCTCTGGACTACCACTAGCTTTGTACACCTTTGTTTTTGATTTGATACTCTCCTTAACTGCCTTTGTTATCCACGGGTGGTTCATCGTTCTCATCAAGTTCTTCCTTCTGACCGGAATAAATGTTTGCTGAGTGTTATGAAATATCTGCTTAAAAGTCTGCTACTGCTCATCTACTGACTTCCCCTGCAGTCTATTTTCCCAGCCCACTTTAGACAACTCTTTCTTCATACCTCTATAATTGTCCTTGTTTAAGTTGAAGACACTGGTTTGAGACCCGAGTTGCTCACCCTTAAACTGAATTTGAAATTCTACCATATTATGATCGCTTCCCCCAAAGGATCATTAACTACAATATCTCTTATTAATCCTACCTCATTAACATTACCAAGTCTAAAATAGCCTGTTCCCCAGTAGGTTCTGCAATGTTTTGTTCTCAGAAACGATCCCTGATGCACTCTACAAATTCGTCTTCCATGTTACCCTTGCCAATTTGATTTGTCCAGTCTATATGCAGATTAAAATCACCCATGATAATTGTAGTGCCCTTCTTACACACCTCCATTATTTCCTGATTAATACTTTGTCCTACAGAGAGGCCTCAGGGGCCTATAGACTACTCGCACCCGTGATTTCTTTCCCTTGCTATTCCTCATTTCCACCCTGATTCTACATCATGATTTATTACACCTATATCATTACTCACAACTGCACTGATCCCTTCCTTTAATAATAAAGCTACCCCACCTCCTTTTCCTTTCTGCCTATTTTTCCGGAATGTCATATATCCTTGAACATTGAGTTTCCAGCCTGGTCATCCTGCAACCACGTCTCTGTGATAGCCGTCAAATCATATTCATTTGTTTCTATCTGTGCCGTTAGCTCATCTGTCTTGTTACAAATGCTGCGTGCATTCAGATAAATAGCCTCAAGCTTTGACTTTTTACCATTTTTACCTACTCTGGTTCTCATTTCTGCTGTACTCTTATGCTTGCATTCTCTGTCCCTTCCTGTCACACTATGATTAGTGTATGCCCCTTCACTACCCTGCACCTCTGCTCTCTCATTACGTATCAACTTTTTAAACTTCCTTTCAATTGAACCCTCCCCCCCACTATTTCGTTTGAAGCCTTATCTACAACCCTAATTATACGATTCGCCAGGACACTAGTCCCAGCATGGTTCAAGTGAAGCCCATCCCAACGGAACAGCTCTCTCTTTCCCCAGTACTGGTGCCAGTGTCCCATGAATCGGAATCCATTTCTCCCACACCAATCTTGAGCCAGGCATTTACTTCTCTAATCTTATTTACCCTATGCCAATTTGCATGTGGCTCAGGTAATAATCCAGAGATTATTACCTTTGTGGTTCTGCTTTTTAATTTAGCCCCGAGCTGCTCATAGTCCCTCAGCAGAATCTCTTTCCTAGTCCTACCTATGTCATTGGTACCTACATGGACCACGACAACTGGATCCTTTGCCACCCACTCCAAGTTCCTCTCTAGCCCAGAGAGATCTCCCTGTGTCTGCGTGGGTTTCCTCCAGGTGCTCCGGTTTCCTCCCACAGCCAAAAGACTTGCAGGTTGATAGGTAAATTGGCCATTATAAATTGCCCCTAGTATAGTTAGGTGGTAGGGGAATATAGGGACAGGTGAGGATGTGATAGGAATATGGGATTAGTGTAGGATTAGTATAAATGGGTGGTTAATGGTCGGCGCAGACTCGGTGGGCCGAAGGGCCTGTTTCAGTGCTGTATCTCTAAATCTAAATCTAAAAAAATCTAAATCTAATTCATTCCCACGTCTCCACAGGTCACAGCATATCAATAAATTTGCCCACCTACTGAAAAGCAGCCAATTACCTACTCTATTTGTCCCCCAGAATAAAGCACACCAATCAGGTTTCTTTGGGGCGGCACAGTGGCGCAGTGGTTAGCACCACAGCCTCACAACTCCAGCGACCCGGGTTCAATTCCGGGTACTGCCTGTGTGGAGTTTGCAAGTTCTCCCTGTGTCTGCGTGGGTTTCCTCCGGATGCTCCGGTTTCCTCCCACATGCAAAGACTTGCAGGTTGATAGGTAAATTGGCCATTAGCAATTGCCCCTAGTATAGGTAGGTGGTAGGGAAATATAGGGACAGGTGGGGATGTGGTAGGAATATGGAATTAGTGTAGGATTAGTATAAATGGGTGGTTGATGGTCGGCACAGACTCGGTGGGCCGAAGGGCCTGTTTCAGTGCTGTATCTCTAAACTAAACTAGATGTCCTTAACCTTGGCACCAGGTAGGCAACACAGCCTTCAGGACTCTCTATCTTTGCTGCAGAGAACAGTATCTATTCCCCTAATTATGCTATCCCTTATTACAACTACATTTCTCTTTTCTTCTGCCCACTTGAATGGCGCTCTGAACCACAGTGCAGTGGTCAGTTCGCTCATCCTCCCTGCAGCCTGTGCCCTCGTCCACACTGGGAGCAAGAACCTTGTACCTATTGGATAAAGGCACTGGCTGAGGCTCCTCCAAAGCTAAATTCTGGATCCCCATACCTGCCTCACTCACAGTCACACCCTGCTGTCCCTGACCACGGCCCAGATTGGATGTAATTAATCTAAGGGGTGTGACTGTCTCCTGAAACAGCTATTGGATATGTTTGCTTCGTGACAGACCTGAGAGTCAATCCTAAAGGACCACTGGATTTGAAGCCATTGCGGGGGTTCCACAGGTGCCAGGGTTCACCGACTGCACACTTGTGGCCATCAAGGCTCCAGACGGACAACCAGCCGCATTCCTGAATAGAAAGGGCTTCTACTCACTCAATGTGCAGCTAGTCTGTGACCAGAGTAAACGCTTTATGCAAGTGTGTGACTGCTTTCCAGGCAGCTGCCATGACTCATTCATCTTGCGCTGATCCCAGGTGCCAATGCTCTTCACTACACCGGCTCAGATCCAGGGATGGCTTCTTGGGGACAAGGGGACATCTTGCAGACATGGCTCCCGACACCAGTGAGAAACACTGCCACTGATGCAGAGGAGAGATACAACGCCTGCCAGGGCTCGACACAAGCTGCCATCGAGCAGGCCGTCGGCATGCTCAATATATGCTTCCACTTCTACACAGGTCAGGTGGGGCCTGGAAGTACTCACCAGAAAGGGGAGCGTGCATCGTTGCTGTGTGATGTGCTCTGCACAACTTTGCAATACAGAGGGGGGAGGCCTTGCAGGAAAAGTAGCGACACGAGCAGGAGACATCCTCTCATGATATGGACACAGAAGAGGTGCAGCAGCACTCGTGCATTGGAGGATGAAGATCATCGAGGCATCACAGACAGGGCGAGCAAAGAGCAAGGGATGCTCAGCAATGCCTTATTGCTGCGCGCTTCCACTATCCCCGAGGAGCAGAATATGCTCCCCATCTCGCACATCACTGTGCTGCATCTGGTAGACAGTTTCCTGCATCTGTGACATCTGTGTCTCCACTATTACTGGCAGCAGATGACTGAGCCATTGCCCATGTGACTGCACCTATGCAGTGCATTCATCACCCATACTGGCATGGTGATGATATTATTCCATACATTGGCATTGCTCCAGAACAATGATGTCATGGGAGGAGACATAGTCAGCACATGCTGGCATGCATCATTAACACAGTAAAAAGGAGACACCTGTTAGACAAACACATTTAATGAGAAGTTAACAGACCATATACATTGCACCCGTGATAACCCATATGTGTCATTGTGTCTTTTTTAGCCGCTTGCGGGTGCTCTTTCTCTGTGCAATCTTTGCGCCAGCAGCTTGACTGGAGGCAGGCTGCTGATCAGGATGCCCTTTGGCTTTGGATGACTTGGGCTGCCGTCCTCTGGGCGCACGGGGTCTGGAGGGCTGCCTGAGGGCCTCCTGCGCCAGTGCAGGGCTCTCCTCAGACATCGTGGCTGCTGGAGCTGGACTCACCAGTGGAGGGGCTGAGGAACCGGTGTCCACATTGAAATCACACTGAGAGGAGACCCCACATATGGACAGCTGGCTCGCCTCCTCCTTCTCAAGGCGTGTGGGAACCTCACTGCTCTCCTGAAAAGGACCAGGTGCAGAGAAAGTGTCCAGGCCCCTGGTCCCTCTCTTGCCTAGGCACTGCTGCATCCAGCTTATGGCTGAGGCGATGGTTTGCAGGTCAGCGCGCATCTGTGGGATGAGGGTCTCCATGAGGGTCACCATCCTCTTCATGGAGGAAGCCATGCACTCACTTGCCTGGGACATGGCAGCTGTCATGGCCTGGATGGACTCCCCCATTGTCCGCTCATGGCTGCGCAGTGCCTCTGGCATCTCTGTCAGATGGTGCCTTACCTCTCCCTGCAACTCCAGCATGCCCTGTGCTGTCGACACCAGAGGTTCATCATCAACCTCGTGCTCAGCATGGGCCTGACCGCCCACAGTCCTCCGACTGTCAGAGGCCTCGGCTGTCTCTGCTTCAGCCAGCTGCTCGGGCAGGTGTATGGTGCTCTCACCAGCTTGTGACCCAGACTGTACAGCCGAACACATTCCCACCGAGGTGAGTGTCTGCACTGGTGGAAGGTGTGGGAGTGCCATGGGACATTGCGTCCTCTGTGGTTGTCTCCTCCTCAGAGGTGCCTCCGATACAATGTGAAGAGTACAATTTTAGGTTAACTAATATGACAGCATTGTGTACACAAAGGGAATGTTTTGAATAATCATTGCGTTTGTCAAAGAGATGAATGTTCACCCCGGAAGCCAAGCTCCACTTTTAACATTGGACATCCTCCATGACCGCCACGTAGTTCTAGGACCTCCTCCTCAGCCTGGGTCAGTGGTCAGACGTCCGGCACCTCTCCTCCAGTCCTGGAGGACTCCCTCACATTGTGCACACTCTTTGCCTGGAAGAGAAAGGATGCAGATGTTAAACATTGACATACAACTACATGACGCTTTGCACAACAGGGGCACTACGACAAAAGGTGGGTGACAGTCAGTGTGTCAGATGGACTCAGCCTGTCATGTAGATGCCATGCTCTGGGGTGCACATGAGGGATTGACTCTTTCACACATGCAGTCACCCATGTGGCATCAATCCTCCCTGCCCAGCCTCCCTATGTTTGACATGGTAGTGGCATCCATGTGCCACTGTGTGGGCAAACCCGGTCAGATGTGGCCCCAAAAACAAGGGCCACTTACCTTTGCTGAGCGAATGAGATCGTTCATCCTCTTGCGGCATTAGACCCAATCGCGGCGGGTGACCTCACAACAGCTTACCTCCTCTGCAATCTCCATCCAGGCTTGCTTGGTCAGGTGGGAGGGCCTCTTCCTGCCATCGCTGGGGAAAAGGACCTTCTGCCTCGTCCGCACAGCCTGGAGGAGACTGAGCAGGGAGGCATCACTGAACTGTGGGGCCACCCTGGATCACAGCTCTGACATCTTTCAATGTCACAGGGATGTTGTTGTCAAGATGCTTCTCTGGATTTTACAGTGTGCAGCAGCAGACAAAATGGTTAGAGTTCACCTTTGTAAGTAATGCAGGGCTGGCTGCTGTTTAAATATGGCACCAGCACCTGATCAGTCGTCAGCTGATGCCGTTTATGGCGTCGTTCAGCCCGTCCCCTCCGTCCCCTCAAGCCTGCTCCGCCATTCAATAAGTTCATGGCTGAACTGATTTCTCCACATTACCACCCACCCCGATAACCTTTCACCCCCTTGCTTATCAAGAATCTATCTACCTCTGCCTTAAAAATATTCAAAGACTCTGCTTCCACTGCCTTTGAGCAAGAGAGTTCCAAAGACTCACGACCCTCTGAGAGAAAAAATTTCTCCTCATCTCTATCTTAAATGGGCGACGCATTATTTTTAAACAGTGACCCTTGGTTCTAGATTCTCTCACAAGGGGAAACATCCTTTCCACATCCACCCTGTCAAGACCCCTCAGGATCTTATATGCTTCAATCAAGTTGCTTCCTATTCTTCTAAATTCCAGCAGATACACGCCTAGCCTGGCCAATGTTTCCATATAAGATAGCCCACCCATCCCAGGTATTAGACTAGTAAACCTTGTTTGAACTGCTTCCAATGCATTTACATCCTTCCTTAAATACAGAGACCAATACTGTACACAGTACTCCAGATGTGGTCTCACCAATGCCCTGTATAGTTGAAGCATAACCTCCCTACTTCTGTATTCAATTCCCCTCGTGATAAACGATAACATTCCTAATTATGTGCTGTACTTGCATACTAACCTTTTGCGATTCATGAACTAGGACACCCAGATCCTTGTGCATCTCAGAGCTCCACAATCTCTCACCATTTAGATAATATGCTTCTTTGTTATTCTTCCTGCCAAAATGGACAACTTCGCATTTTCCCACATTATACTCCATTTGCTAGATTTTTGCCCACTCACTTAACCTATCTATATCCCTTTGTAGCCTCCTTATGTCCTCTTCACAACCTACTTTCCTACCTATCTTTGTGTCATCAGCAAATTAAGCAACCATACCTTCGGTCCCTTCATCTAAGTTATTTATATAAATTGTAAAAAGTTGAGGGCCCAGCACAGATCCCTGTGGCACACCACTTGTTACATCTTGCCAACCAGAAAATGATCCGTTTATGTCTACTTTCTGTTTCCTGTTAGCTAGCCAATCTTCTATCCATATCAATATGTTATCCCCTACATTGTGAGCTTTTATCTTTTGCAATAACCTTTGATGTGGCACCTTATCAAATGCCTTCTGGAAATCTAAGTACAATACATCCACCTTCATCCACAGCACATGTAACTCCCTCAAAGAACTCCAATAAATTGGTTAAATATGATTTCCTTTTAACAAAACCATGTTAACTCTGCCTGATTACCTTCAATTTTTCTAAGTGCCCTGCTATAACACCTTTAATAATAGCTGCTAACATTTTCCCTAAGACAGTTGTTAAGCTAACTAGCCTGTAGATTCCTGCTTTCTGTCTCCCTCCCTTTTTGAATAAAATGAATACAAAATGAGTTAGCGCCATGTGAACTTCTAATGGGAAGAAGACTGAAAACACAACTATCTACTCTCACATATTCACTCATGCCACAAGTAAGAGTTAAAGACTTGGAAAAAGTGAGGGAGAGAGAGGATAGAGATTGTTCCAATCAGAGGTGAAATCACAACGGACATCACAAAGCACAAAACCTACCAGACATCCAACCAGGAGAGTCAGTTTGGATCAGAGACCACAATCGATATGTAGAAGCGCTACAGCAGATACCACATTCAAGGTTCTACCTTATCCAGACAGAGCATGGTATGGTGAGATGAAATAGATGTGCGTTGGTGACAACCAAAAAGCAGCCTCCTATCCAGGGAAATCAGTTATCTCCAAAATCTAATGGACCAGGGATGCTGCATTCATCCACCAATCCAGAAGACAACCCGAATGATGAACCTGAGTCATCTACCAATTCCACTCATGCACAGCAGAGTCAGAGAGACCACTCAGAGGACTCGAAACCTCAATACTCTTCAGAGGAAAAGAGTACTCGTTATGGTAGACTTGTGAAAGTGCCACAGCGATTGTCTCTGTAAAAAACAGAAGCCAGAGACTTGGGGGGGAGATGTAATATTATGGGGTATACTGGACATTGAGTTGTTACTGGGTAAAATATGCTAATCATGTTGTCTACCTCATCACAGGAAGTGATGTAACACCATGTGTGTGTAACCCTCGTGTACAGGCTTGGAAGATGTAAACCATAGTCGCAAGCCTTGCTTAATAAAGCTTCTGCTTCTTTTAACCCATCCTGGATCAAAGGGAGGAAACCTCATTACTAAATTATGTAACCACTTTTCATGTGAGACTTTTTAAAGCCTGTACTGTAGTGAAAGAACACCTAAAAGCAGCTCAGCAAAAAGACTGCAGTCCAAGAATTTAATCCAGGGGGCCAGATTCAGGTACTGTTACCATTGCAAGGTGAACCTCGAAAAGCCAGATTTGATGGCCCAAACACTATAGAGAAAAAGGTGAACGATGTGAATGACTTTAATATTACCCCAGACTGGAGGAAAAAGCAAAGACTGTGCCACATCAATATGCTAAAACAATACTACAGCTGAGAACCAGATAGACCAGTAAGTGTATGTCAGGCAGTAGGAGTAGTAGAAGAAGACAGCCCTGATGAAAATGAACTAGGTGAGGAAGAGAATCCAAAAAATTTTCAAAATGAGCTCCTCCCCCCACCATAAAATTGGAAAATGCAGAAATATTAAGGAGACTAGTCACCATATTCAGCTACCTCTCTGACCATTAGACACTGCTGAGGAAGTTTGAGGAAATTTGCAGGGACAAACAGGTTGCACATCCTTAACAATACACAATGTTGATGTAGGAGAGACCCCACCTGTAAAACAGAACTCATACAGACTGAGCCTTGATAAATTGGCTCAGGTCTGCAAGGAAGTCCAATATATGCTGGACAACAATTTAATTGAACCCAGCCAAAGCAGCTGGAGCTCCCCTATTGTACTGGTACACAAGCCCAACGGATCAACCAGACTCTGCATTGATTACTGCAAAGTCAATACACTAATAAGAACAGATTCCTATCCAATCCCCCATATTGAGGACTGCATCAACCGAGTCAGAAACTCCAGCTACATTAATAAAATCCATTTACTAAAAGGATATTGGCATGTCCCTTTGACTGTCCAAGAAAAGTAAATTTCAGAATTTGTCACCCCAATGGTTTATTTCAATGCAAAGTAATGCCATTTGGTTTAAAGAACCCCCCAGCATCTTTCCAAAGACTCATGAACCAGGTGGTAGCTGGTTTAAACAATTGTGTTGTCTACCCGGATGACCTGTTAGTTTACACTGATACCTGGGAAGATCACTTGAACTATTTAAGGGAACTCTTTAAGGGTTGACAGAAAGCCCACTCAGTGGCCAATTTAACAAATAGCGAATTCACCAAGATTAAAGTAACCTATTTAGGCCATATTGTAGGCCAAGATTGGGTGTTGCCAAGGCCAGCAAAAGTGTGGGCCCTGATACATATGTTCATACAAGCATACAAATTAGGAGCAGGACTAAGCCATTCGGTCTGTCAAGCCTGCTCTGCCATTTGATAAGATTATGGCTGATCTGATTGTGGCCTCAACTCTACTTTCCTGTCTACCCTCTATAACCTTTGGCTCCCTTGCCAATCAAGAATCTATCTAGTTCAGCCGTAAAAATATTCAATGACCCTCCCTCCACTGCTTCTCTGAATTGCTTCTAATGCAATTATATCCATTTTTAAGTAAGGAGACCAAAACTGTACACAGTACTCCAGATGTGGTTTCACGAACGCCCTGTACAACTGAAGCAAAACTTCCCTGCTTTTATATTCCATTCCCCTTGCAATAAAAAACAACATTCAATTTTCCTTCCTAATCACTTGTTGTACCTGGATACTAACCTTTTGTGATTCATGTACCAGGACAGCCAGATTCCTCTGTACCACAGAGTTCTGCAATCTCCATTTAAATCAGGATTGTCCAACATACGGCCCACGGGCTAGGATTCGGCCTGCCAAAGGTTTCCATCCGGCCCGCTAATATATTTCAGAGATGAGAAATTTTCCATTGTTGTCTTCTTCCTGACTGGTTTTTTAAAAAAGTCAGTTTCACAGCTGACAGGTGCTGACATCGGGAACAGTGGTTTCTGAACTTCGACATTTTCAGGGATTTCCAGCTGGCTTTAAAAAAATACCCACCAAAGTGAAAGAAAAGAACTGACCAACCACAAAGCTGCTGTGTTTAGTGCTCCTGCTCCCTGCAACTGTCAAAGAGAGAGAGAGAGAGAGAGAGAAAGGGACAGAGAGAGGGGGACAGAAAGAGAGGGGGGAACAGAGAGAAGGGGGGAGAGAGAGAGAGAGGGGAATGGGGGGAGAGAGAGGGGGAGAAGGCGGAACAGAGAGAGTAAGAGGGGGAACAGAGAGAGAGAAAGAGGTGGAACAGAGAGAGAGGGGAGAGAGAGGGGGGATGGTGAGAGAGAGAGGGCAGAGAGAGAGAGATGGGGGAAGAGTGAGAGAGAGGAGGGACAGAGAAAGAAAGAGGGGGGACAGAGAGAGGGGGGGACACGGAGAGTGAGGATGACCCGGGAGGGGGGGGGGGGAGAACACAGTGAGGGGGTCACAGGGAGACAGAGAGACTGTACTGATCTCATCCTTTATTAACAGAGCCACTCCATCTCCTTTTTCTTTCTTCCTATCCTTCTGAACTGTCAAATAACCTTGAATATTTAGTTCCCAGCCCTGGTCACATTCAACCATGTCTCTGTAATGGCTATCGGATCATACTCATATATTTATCTTAGTGCCATCAATTTACCTATCTTGATTATCTTGCATTCAGATAAACAGCCTTTAATTTTGTGATTATATGCTGGTGCATTTTTATGTTTGTACGCTCTGTCCCTTCCTGTCACATTCTGCTATCATTACCCATCGAACCATAGAAACATAGAAAGGTTACTGCACAGAAAGAAGCTATTCAGCCCATCGTGTCTGTGCTGGCTGAAAAAACTAGCCGCCCAATCTAATCCCACCTTCCAGCATCTGGTCCATAGCCTTGCAGGTTACAACACTTCAGGTGCAGGTCCAGGTACCTGTTAAATGATTTGACGGTTTCTGCCTCCATCACCGATCCAGGTAGTGAATTCCAGACACCCAGCACCCTCTGGGTGAAAAAGTTTTCCCCATGTCCCCTCTAATCCTTCTACTAATCACTTTAAATCTGTGCTCCCTGGTAATTGACCTCTCCACTAGGGGAAACAGGTCCTGCCTATCTACTCTATCTAGGCCCCTCATAATTTTGTACATCTCAGCCCCCTCTGTTCTAAGGAAAACAACCCTAGCCCTCCCAATCTTTCCTCATAGCTGCAACTTTCAAGCCCTGGCAACATTCTTGTAAATCTCCTGTGTACTCTCTCTAGAGCAATTATGTCCTTCCTGTAATGCAGTGACCAGAACTGTACACAATACTCCAGCTGTGGCCTAACCAGTGTTTTATACAGTTCCAACAATACATCCCTGCTTTTATATTCTATACCTCAGCAAATAAAGGAAGGCATTCCATATGCTTTCATCACCCCTTTCTCTACCTGTCCTTCAACCTTGAGGGACCTGGGGACATGCACTCCAAGGTCTCTCACTTCTTGTAACCCTCTCAGAATCCTCCCATTTATTGTGTATTCCCTCGCTTTGTTTGCCTTCCCCAAATGCATTACCTCACACACCTCTCCGGATTGAATTCCATTTGCCACTTTTCCATCCACTCAACCAAACCATTGATATCATTCTGGAGTCTACAGCTATCCTCTTCACTATCAACTACATGACCAATTTTTGTGTCATCAGCAAATTTCACAATCATTCTTCCCATGTTTAATTCCAAATCATGAATATATATCACAAACAGCAAGAGACCCAACACTGAGCTCTGGGGAACGCCACTGAAAACAGCCTTCCATTCATAAAAACATCCTTCAACCATTACACTTTGTTTCCTGTCACTGAGCCAATTTTGGATCCAACTTACCACATTTCTCTGTATCCCATGGGCTTTTATTTTACTGACCAGTCTGCTGTGTCATGTAGACCACATCCACTACACTACCTCATCAATCTCCTTGTTACTTCCTCAAAAAATTCAATTAAGTTAGTAAGACACAACCTTCCCTTAACAAATCCATGCTGACTGTACCTGATTAATCCATGCCTTTCTAAGTGACAGTTTATCCTATCTGTCAGAATTGATTTGAATAATTTGCCCACCACTGAGGTCAGACTGACCAGCCTATAATTATTTGGTCTATCCCTCGCACCCTTTTTAAACAATGGTACAATGTTCGCAGACCTCCAATCCTCTGGTACCTCTCCTGTATCTAGTGAGGATTTGAAGATGATCCTCAGCGCGTCTGCTATTTCCTCCCTGGCTTCCTTTAACAACCTGGGATACGATCCATCCGGCCCTGGCGACTTATCCACTTTCAAGGATGTCAGATCCTCTAGTACAACCTCTCTCATTATGTTTATTGTATCTAATAGTTCACACTCCTTTTTAACTACAATGTCTGCATCATCTCTCTCCTTTGTGAAGACAGAGACAAAAAACTGATTAAAACCCTGCCCACATCTTCTGCATCCACACATAAGTTCCCTTGTACATCTCTGATAGGCTCTACCCTTTCCTTAGTTATCCTCTTGCTCTTAATGTATTGATAAAGCATCTTTGGGTTTTCCTTGATCTTACCTGCCGATAACTTTTCATGTCCTCTCTTTGCTTTCTTTTTTTACTTTGCCCCTGCACTTTCTATACCCCTCTCGGCTTTCTAAAGTGTTAAATTTTTTGTGTCTGTCATCAGCTTTCTTTTTCTGCTTTATCTTACTCTGTACCCTGCTAGATAAAATGGGGGCACTAGATTTGGCAGTACCACCCTTTTTCTTAGTGGGGACATGTCTACACTGTGCTCATAGAATCTCACTTTTATATGCCTCCCACTGGAAAATGCAACATATGATTTCATTTTCCCTAAAGTAAAGCACCCAAAATTGTACACAATATTCTATTTGCAGCCTAACCAATGATTCACATATGTTTTAGCATTGTTGGGCTTTATACCCTTATTTATTATAGCAAGCAGCTGCCTAGGCATGACAGAGGAAAAGTCCACATTGATAAATTGCTGGTGTATTACAGAATAGCTCATAGCTCATTGAGATGTTCATGTTCGGACAGCATGGCTGCTTTTAACTAAAGGTCTGGCCAATCACTCCTTAACACACCAGTCTGTCTTGCTGTGCATAAGCTGGTGCCATTTCTCCTGCTTTTTCTTCCACTTCCTCCACTTCATCTTTCTCCTCCCCAGTCATATTGAGGCTCATGTTCCAGCCTTTTTGACTGCATGCATTCCCCTTTTACTAATGGCAAAGCTGTGCAGAACATAGCAATTAATCTTGGACATTTTCTTAGGGGTATATGTGTAGGACCCCAGACAACAAAGCACTGCTTTAATAACCTGCTGGTGTGTTCCATGAGACATTAGGCACAGGCATGAGCCTCATTGTACTTCCTTTCTACTTTGATAAGAAGACAGGTGTCATTAGCCAGGGAATCATGGGGTATCTATGGTCACTCCATCCATTCTTTCTGCTCCTTCAAAGATTTGTGGCACCATTGACTGTTGCAAGATAAAGGCATTATGACTCCTGTATATGCATTATTCAGTTGTAGTAGTTTATGAATTAAATCCCCTTTGATTCATACATGCCACAGGGTTATTCATTATCCCCCTGGTTTCCATCAATGAGGCCCTGAATCTTTGGGAACCCAGACCTGGTGGAAGTATTGTGCCCTCTCAGGTTGTGGCAAACATGTTCCCCAGCAAACAAGGTTTGCAGTGATCTGTTTGATGTAGCAGTGTATAGGCAACTGACTTATCTGGCTAATGCCGGCAGTGGTGACCTAAATTTACCCTGTTGCATGAATGTTCAATGCATTGGTGACTTTAACCACATCAAATCGGCTGTTCCTGTGCAGGATGTTGTCTGCGGGTAAGTTCCAGTATTTGCATAATGTGGCGAATACCTCCTTGCTGAATTGTAGATAGCAAAGCCAGGTCTCTTCCAGTTTGCGCAAGTAGTCGCTTCTGGATTTTCATACGAACATTCGAACATACGAATTAGGAGCAGGAGTAGGCCAGTGAGCCTGCTCCGCCATTCAACAAGATCATGGCTGATCTGATTATAACCTGAACTCCACATTCCCACCTACTCCCGATAACCTTTCACCCCTTGCTTATCAAAAATCTATCTAGCTCTGACTTCAAAATATTCAAAGACTCTGCTTCTACCACCTTTTGAGGAAGAGAGTTCCAAAGACTCACGACCCTCTGAGAGAAAAATGTTCTCCTCAACTCTGTCTTAAATGAGCAACCCTTTATTTTTAAACAGAGGCCCCTAGTTCCAGATTCTCCCACAAGAGGAAACATCCTTTCCACATCCATTCCACATTTTCAACACAATTCCTTGGCCACTTGTGGGTGAAAGTCTATTTGCCCCTCTTCTCTCTTCAGGAATTTCTCTGCCTCCTCCAATCCCAACACCTTGACCATGACCAGTATGTTTTGCTGTTGCAGGGGAGGGAGCAGGAATGCTCTTGTGGGAGGCTAGCATTAAGGAGTGCTGAGTAGAAGGAAACCAACAGCAAGAAGCATAAACCTCCCCTCACAGATGACGAAAACCAATTATTTAAGGCAGAAGTGAAGAGTTCCTGAGCCTGAGAGTCTGAAGAGTTTTAATTACTGATTTCTTTACTTTTACCAGCAATTTTTTTGCTATTCTCCAAATATACTTTGATTTGGTTCTCACTGCTTCTGACAGTGTAAGACCATCAAAGATTTCTTTCTCCAGTTCCAGGGTTCAGGAAAAGGAATTCAAGTTGCTTTGTGACCTCTCAAAGAACGTTTCCTCAACTTCCTCAGCAGGAAGGTCTTCCATCCTCTCAACGATTTTGACTTTTGGCAGACCAATCGGCAGAGTGAGCTGGCTAATCACCAGTTCTGGCGGTGTGGACACCCTTGATCTTGAATCCCTAGTCTTAACAAGTGAGCTGCAAGGCCACAGGCAAGCCTCCTGGCACATGTGGCTGGATTAGTGTCTTGAGTTCGCACATTTGGTGGATCACTTCAGTTCCATCAGCCTTTAACTATTTGGAGTGTGAAAATCATGGTCAATGGATTGTTTCTGGATTGACAAAGCTTATCCCATGTTCTCATGGATAATGATCCCTCTAGGGGCTGGATTCTATGCAGGAGGCGGGGCTCCCACTGCCAGTCCGAAAGGTCGGGGGGGAAACTCACCTCTGCATTTTTTCTGAACCCCAGAGTGATCCTCCGATCCTTTGGGGTCAAAGTTTAAGGAGGCAGGATCCCCGTCCCTTTAAACACTCCATAGCGATGGGGATCCCGTCTCCAAGAGTTGCCGGCCAATCAGAGGGTTGACAGCTCAAAAGTATAGGTAGTGCCACCAGGAGCAGTGGCCTCAGCCAGTACTGCAGAGTCCTTGGACTCAGGCCCAGCGCTGGAACCCTGGAGAAGAGATAGATGAGGCAGGGTTGCTGGGGCCAGTCCGGAAGGCCCTGGTGGGGTGGGGGGAGGGTGGTTGATGGGGGGGATGGGGGGGGGGTGGTGTTCAGTCCAGGGGGAGGGTTGGGTCCCGGGGGTACATTTGTTCCCGGTGAGCAATTTGTGGCCCACTGAGGAGGACACCGCCAAGCCAGCAGGGAGGGCGCCTCATCCGGACGCCCACTATTCCCACCTCCCCCGGTCACTGGAAAGATTCCAGCAATGACGGGAAGAGGCCCTTATGTGGCCGTTAATAGGCCACTTAAGGGCCTCAATTGGCCACTAGGCGGGAAGGCTGTTGTTGGTCTATCCTGCCCCCAGGAAGATCGGGCCCGGCAATCCCAGTGTCGGGTTCTGTGGCGGCCGCTGCCACTCCGATTCTCTGGCCGCCCCACCCACCCCGCCACGGAACCCGCTGTCGGGAGGACAACAAGATCCAGCCCAAGGTGTGGCCCCAACAGCAGTAAAGGATCGCTACAGATTTTTGAGCCTCTCAACGTGGCAGCTCAACATAAAATCAGAGGTTTGTTGCCCACATCTTTCAATTGGAAATGCACCTGAATGTGAGGTTTCACTTGTGGCGCAGAATCTAGGAAAATTACACCCCAAGTTTGTTCATTTTAAATCTGAAGTGAAACTTTCAAGTTTGATTGTGGCTCTACTGCCACCTAGTGTCTTTGTGAGTAAATAATTTAACAGTGTGAACATTTACCTTGTTTGCTGCATGAAGTTATCGGGTTTCCAAAAATTATGAAAGTGAACTGCAATATTAGAACACAAGAAAGAACAAGGATAAGAAATGGTATTTGGTCATCAAGGCTCATCCCTCCAGTAATGTTCAGCACCGTTTGTGGCTCCTCGGATATTGAAGCAGCCCACTTCCAGATGCAGCAAGACCTGCACAACATATTGGTTTGGGCTGTTATAACATTCGTGCCATATAAATGCCAGGCAATGACCATCTCAAACAAGAGAGCATCTAACCATATCCTGTTGATGTTCAATGGCATTACGATCGCTGAATCCTCCACTATCACCATCCTGTGGGTTACCATTGATGAGGAACTGAACTAATTTTGCAGTGGGTAACTCACCTCCTGACTCCTGAATGCCTGTCCACCATCTACAAGGCACAAGTCAGGAGTGTTATGGAATACTCTCCAATTGCCTGGATGGGTGCAGCTCCAACAACACTGAAGAAGCTCGACACCATCCAGGACAAAGCAGCCTGATTGATTGTCACCCCCTTCACCACCAACGCACAGTGGCAGCAGTGTGTACCATCTACAAGATGCACTGCAGCAACTCACCAAGGCTCCCTCGACAGCACCTTCAAAACCCATGACGTCTACCGCCTAGAAGGACAAGGGCAGCAGATGCATGGGAACATCACCACGTGCAAGTTCCTCTCCAAGCCCGCTTCTTCCGATGCTGTAGTGGTGATGTTGCAACAGCACTGCTAATCCCCTTGCACCAATGGGATTTTCCATTTTGGCACAATGGGCCATCTTCTTGGTGGCAGTGACACCACCAGGAGTATACTCTGCATGACACCAACCTAATAAAAGGGGTCTGAGTTACAGGGAATCAGAGGAGTAGGTGGAAGACATGTCCCACTGCTATTGCACCACCAACAGGGAAGTCAGGTTTCAGAAACAAAAACAAGAAATGCTGGATTCACTCAGCAGGTCTGGCAGCATCTGTGGAAAGAGAAGCAGAGTAAACGTTTCGGGTCAGTGACCCTTCTTCCAAAGAAGGGTCACTGACCCGAAACGTTAACTCTGCTTCTCTTTCCACAGATGCTGCCAGACCTGCTGAGTGAATCCAGCATTTCTTGTTTTTGTTTCAGATTTCCAGCATCCGCAGTATTTTGCTTTTATTTAAGTCAGGTTTCAGGCTCTGCTTCTTCCTCCTTAGAAGTTTACAGTATGCAGGCCATTTTGCAGTGTAAATTTGTGGAGCACACAACGAGCTATGACAATTTTAGAGATGCTTGTCCCTGATAGAAAAATGTACCATTGATCCTGGTCAACTTTGTGTCCTCAGCATCATTCTCAGTTTTCAGATGGGCTTCTCTCATAGAGTCCATGCTGGGGAGATGGAAATTGGCTGCAGCACCCCTCAGAGTCACATCATAGTGTAGTGTAGCCAGCGTTCTCCTTGCTGCCTTCTAATGTAACCAAACAAACCTGAGCATTTTCAAAAGTGCTGTCTAAAGCTTCTCTGATTGATTGCATTGGTTTTTTTTTGCAACCCAGGAAAAAGAAACATCCAATGCACTAGCATTGCAAAAAGCGCAAATGTCAGAAAATGGTGAATTTTTCTCATTTGCATAGCATTATAATATGGCCGCCAATATATGGCAGGATTATTGTATGTTCTGTCTCACCTCCAGCTAGAAATCTTGAAAATGGTGGCGCCGAGCAGGGAGCCAGCATAGCGTCTTTCAAGAAATCAGCGCCTCTGTCCTAACAACAACTTGTACCTATGTAGCACCTTTAATGTAGTAAAATGCCGCAAGGTGCTTCAGACAAAAATTGATACTGAGCCAAAGGTGGCGATATTAGGACAAGTTGGTCAATGAGGCAGGTTTTCAGGTGTGTCTTAAAGGCAGTGAGAGAAGTGGAGAGATGGAGAGGTTTGGGGAAGGAATTCTAGAGATTAGGGCCTAGACAGCTGTAAGCATGGTTGGCAATGGTAGTGCACAGCAAGTGGGAGACCCACAGATGACCATAATTGGAGGAACGGAGAGTTCTCTGAGGGTTGTAGGGCTGGAGGAGGTAAGGATAGGGAGGGGTGAGGCCATGGAGGGATTTGAAAATGAAGGTGATAATTTTAAAATCGAGGCAATGGTGGCATCCAACAATAAATTATTCACCGTAGACTTCTACAAATTTAGAGCATTCCATGACCAATCAGAGGAGAAAATTCACACCAAACACTGCCGTAATATTTTTGGCTTCCTTAGTTTCAATGATTGTTTCTTGTGCTTCTTTAAATCATCTCATGCTTGAGCTGGACAGCAATAAATGTACCAATCATTACACATTTAAACACCTTTCTGCTAAAAGCTGCTTCTACACGGTTTGGATTAGCTTCAATTATGCAATATGTGTAAAGCTACAGATGAAGTGATAAATGTATCACACATATGCATGTTAACATAAATTAATCACCATGGTGTCCTTTACATAATTTGTTTGAGATTTCATTTTCTGTGTTGATTACAGAAAGGTGTTTTATAAACACTGCACTTGACAGGGAGTTGTGAAATACAGAACAGATTCCACTCAGGACGATCTTTTATCTCACTGGCAGGGTTATTTTCTCCTCAGCAATTCTTCAATCTCTCAACTAACCGAAAAGCAACATGAACGCTAAGTACCTACAAAGTCCCCATCCATAAAGATCCATTCCAGGGGTTGGGCCAATAACAGTAGTCACAACAATTCAAGCAGCATCAACATATTGGCACTATTTGCATCAGAATACTGCTGGCTGCATGAAAACATACTGCTGTCTATGAACAAAAAAAGGCCTTTACAACCAAATTGACAAACCACATCAATATGAAGATTTACATGGATATCCCAACATTCAGTGCAACTGGTTCATACAGAGGACAGAACTCAGATCTATATAGCACTCTTCATGATCTCAGGATGTCCCAAAGCGCTTTACAGCCAATGTAGTACCTTTGAAGTGTGTAGGCACTGTTCTAACCTGGCAGACAATTTGCACATGACAAAATTTCACAAACAACAATGTAATAATGACCAGGTAATCTGTTTTGGTGCTATTGATTGAGGGATAAATATTGGCCAGGACACTAGGGAGAACTCCCCTGATCTTCTTTGAAATTGTGGCTATGGGATCTTTTACGTCAACCTGAGAGGGAAAATGGGACGTTGGTTTAACATCTCCAGAAGATGGCACCTCCAGCATTGCAGCATTCCCTCAGTACTGCACTGAAGTGTCATCTTAGATTTTGTGCTCCCGTCTCTGGAGTGGGATTTACACCCAGAACTGAGTCAGAAGAGGGAGAGCTTCCTATGGAGTCGTGGCTAACATCTGATATGACAATACATCTGCTGAGATTGAGTGAGTTCTGCATGTCTGCCAAAAAGGGTAATTTACATAAATGCCTTTCCTCATCTTACTGCATTTTTGGAAGCCCAAATCATGAAAAAGGCTTATTTTGTTGAGGACTCAAGGTGGAAGATCTGTGAGGGCTATATGCCATAGAGCCACCGCAATCTTCCGTGTGGTGGCTCATTTGCAGCCCTGGGGCGGGCCCCCCCCCCGCACCCCCCCCCGCACCCCCCCCCCGCAATCACATGGAAGGGGTGGGCTGTCCATCAACAGCAATGGTGCAGCTGCCTGATGCCATTTTTAATGGGCTGTCAGCCCTATCAGCTAATTTAAATATTTAAAGATAAATAAAATTAAAATAAATAAGTGCATTTCTTTTGCCCCTCTCCCACCCCACCAATAAAAAATTATGTTAATTATTTGCCCTTCCCCCCCAAAAACTTGCCTTTACCATCTGACCCTCCTCCCGCAAACTGCACAAATTTTCAACTACAACCCTTCCCACCATCCCCTACACCCATAACGTTAATTGGACCCCTTCTCCCCCCACCCCCACCCCCAGACTGATAAACCTACCTCCCCCGCCTTCCCACCAGGGTTTTGTCTCGTTTCCCCAGATGGGGATCCAAAGGCCTCGAAGCCTCTGGGCCAACGGAACATCAGGCAGCGATGTGAGCTTAATTAAATCAATCATTTTAATTTATTTAAATATTCAAATTGGGGTCCTGTCGCTGAGCGGTGGGGGTGCCGCCACAAGGCCTTGCCCCCGCCCGTAATATCGGGCTGGGCCCTCCTGGCGTTGGGGTGCATGGCGGCCCTCTGCCGGAGGCATTTCCCATGCCCCCTCCCACCGCCACGAAACCCGACATCGGGGGTTGGTAAAATCCAGCTCAAACATACTGTTCTTCTAGAACTGAATTACTATCTGGGTCAGACAGTTAGTGTGACTCTTTGGCATGCAACTAATCGCTATGGCTACTGATCAGTACCCTTGATCATCAAGAATGTAGATGTAATGTATTTTAATAAGGCATTTAATAAAGTAACTCAGAAAATTAATTCACAAAATTAGTAGAAATGGTATTGGCGGCAATGTGCTGAGATGTATTAAAATTGTCTGTGCAATAAGAGACACAGAGAGACCAATTTTCCATTAAATATCCATCTCTTCAAGCAGACTTTTGATCTACCACCTCTTCTCCTGTTTACCTCATGCCCCTGGGGAATGTCTATTCCCTAGACAATAAAGGCAGGGAAAAAAGAGAGCGAGACCCATTATACCAGGGCTTATTAGGAACAGGCTCAGCACTCAGATGTGAATGAGATAGGCAGTGACATTTCTGGCACTCCTGCCTTTATTTCTTTAAATTGCACCCTTCAGTCACCCATGGACCCTCCTCAGATCAGAGGGTCTGAAAGCCAGACCAGCAGTCAGCTGAAATGGGCCTAAATGGGAACTACTTACCTTTCTTTACCTCATGCACTGGATGTTCAGACCTTGAGGTTTCAGACTGTGAGCCTGAGGCTGGCAGAAGTTCCTCCAACTGTAGGACTGCAGCTGCCCTCTTTTCCCCTCCTCCGTTTGCCAGTGCAAGTGCTATGCTGATCATGCAACTGCAATATATTAATTTCAAGGATCCCAAATCAGCCATTACTCAGCATACATAGATGCACTGCACTTTTGCTGGTGCTGCCCAACACCAGGCCAAAGGGGGACTAGAAATATCAGTCTGAATTTACCAGCCCCTCGACGTTGGGGGTTGTGGCGGGGGAAACCCATACAATACTTGCGGGAGCGGCCCGCCACAACCTCCGATGCCGAGAAGGGTCCGCCACATTTTACCAGCAGAGGCAAGGCCTTGTGCGGCACCCCCGCCACTTGGCGGCAGGGCCTTCATTTAAATATTACAATTAATTAAATAAAAATGTGAATCAACTTACCTGGTCCTGACAGCTGTCCCATGCCGATATTACGGCCGCCCGCTGCAACTCGCACGCCTTCGGATCTCGGTTTGGAGTTCCGAGGCAAGTTGCTGGTGGAGGGAGGGGGGGAGGGGGGACGGAGTGAAATTATCAGGGCAGGGTGGGAGAACAGGGAAAATATTTTTTATTGCCTATGGGGATGGTGGGAAGGGGTTAAAGGGCAAATGTGACGAGTTTTGGGGGGGAAGTTCAGGGTGGGAATAAAGTTAATGATCAACATCTAGGACAATCAAAAAAAATTGGGGAGATTGGGAAAGGGCCTCCAGCTTTTGATTATTTTTTATAACAAATTCTAGACTAATGTTCCTTTAAAAATTCTAATGTTTGCTAAGGGCTTGAAGCCCTTTAAAAATGGTACCTGCGCCTGTGGGGGCTCAGCGGTGGTGCTTCTGCACCTGAGGACCGCCAACTTCAAAGCACGCCACCGTAATGTGCGGCGCACTAATAAAGTTCAGCCCATCATCTCCAGAGTCTATGTGAATGGGAAGTGTGATGGATGGAGGAGTGCATTGAGTAGAGTCTCAGAGAGCTCAGTATTGGGGCTGGTACTTTTCAACATAAATGAATCTGGAAGAAGA
Organism: Heterodontus francisci; assembly: GCF_036365525.1. Taxonomy (NCBI): domain Eukaryota; kingdom Metazoa; phylum Chordata; class Chondrichthyes; order Heterodontiformes; family Heterodontidae; genus Heterodontus; species Heterodontus francisci. Next base: position 149,788,422 of record NC_090372.1, on the reverse strand, counting down.
TATAAGTAACTTCATCTCAAAGTTTGTGGTTAACATCAAGATATAAGGAGTGGGTAACATGATGGAGAATGGAGAAAAGTTTCAGCAAAGCTTAGATGGGGGAGGTGGAGAGACAATTATGGCATGCAGTTTAAGATGGATATTTGTAAAGGCATGCACTAGGATGAGCAGCAGACATGATTAATGGAAAATTATTGAGTAAAATTTGTGAAGAAAGGAATCTTGGGATCATAGTAAATAGATCCCTCAAACAGAAAGCCAATGTCTTATAGCAGTCACAAAAGCAACAGGATGTCGATTTGCATCAACAGAGGAATGAGAAGTAGATCAAAAGAAATAGTTCCATCTTTAAAGTATTATTCCAGCTCTATCTAGAGTATTATGTGCAGATAAAAGTAATTTTCTTACCTTTTTCCTCATTTTTGTGTCTTAAATACCAGTATAAAATCATTCCCAGATGCTTCCTTTCAAGGCTTAAAACACTGAAGTTTTTCCAATCTTTCCTCATAACTCACACCTCTAACATTAAGAGTTGATATGTATTGTATTTGCATATTGTGAATTGGATATGTGAAGGTCCCCTGATGGGATCAATAACCTTCCAGGTTCTCCTGTAATACTGAAAGTTACACCTGGAGAAAATGTTCCCAAATATATGAATTAAAAGCAACCATTGCATCATTGCACTAACTTGAGTGTTTATAAGAAGAATCATGCTCATGGTTCTTTGCTGCACTGCTTTCAATGCTTGAATGTATTCAAAGTGTGACCTAAGCAGGAAACTGTGAACTTGTAATCATGACTTTCCCTGACTTTTATTCTACTGTTTTGGTTTATATATTTCAGCAACCTGTTGGCTTTGTTGATTGCTGCTCCTTATTGGTTGGTCATGCTAAACCTGGTGTTTACTAAGATTTATTCTTTTTCAACTTCGCCCATATCTATTTCAACACAATTCATGAATGTGTTGCCCATTTTTTTTTCCTATGCACAAGATTAAGAGTGAGTTTTAAGAACACTTAAAACATGAAAGAGAATGAAATACAATAAAATGGGACTTTATTGTAGAAATATTAATTGCAGTTATGTCGCTTTTGCTTTCATGTGAAAGCTACAAAATATCTATGAGCCTACTTTTATAGCTTTCTACTTTTGTACTACACGAGGGGGATATTGCTGGGCTCGCTGTGTGTCATGATGCCACAAATGTGGTTGTGAAGATTTCACCAGATCAGTACCTATAGCAAAAATGCTTCTTGTTTAGAGATACAGCACTGAAACAGGCCCTTCGGCCCACCGAGTCTGTGCCGACCATCAACCACCCATTTATACTAATCCTACACTAATCCCATATCCCTACCACATCCCCACCTGTCCCTATATTTACCTACCACCTACCTATACTAGGGGCAATTTATAATGGCCAATTAACCTATCAACCTGCAAGTCTTTGGCATGTGGGAGGAAACCATTGACAGACTATTGTGCCAATTTCAATCTCCACAACATGCATTCAAAGGGATAAAGGGACAATCTGTTAGCAAACACTTCCAGAAATTATTTTCAAAAGCTAGGAGTCATGTGACAGCCAAATTTGCCAAAATCCACTATGAAATGTTCAAAATGGCATGAATTAGCACAAACTGATAAAAGGGACTTTATTGATAGTTTTTTTGTTTTCTTTGGAAGTGAAGTTCCTCGGACATTTCTCCACCATTGTTACTTCACCAGAAGTGCAGCGGAAACCAAGTTTGCTTTCAGAGAAGGTATGGTGGGGCTGGAGAAACTAAGGACATTTACCCTTTTTATTCCAAGTTTCACCATTTTTCTTTTGCTGTTTTTCCCTGTGCGGTATAAACTGGGATAAAAATATTAGTTAGTCCATGCAATGCGGAGCCTCACTCAAAGGGAAGCCACATCTGATAATTGGGCATGGAGGGCAGCATTCCGAATGTTTGGCTGTTCTGACATTTTTATTAATAATAACCAAAAAACAAGGATGAATTTGACTCGGGTATGCTGAACACTGTGTCCATTTGTCTGATCTGCCCTTCTTTCAAGTGCGAGCTTTTAAAATTTATCCTATTATTTGTTAGTTGAGAAGGTGGGAAACTGATCGGCCCCTGGATCTCTGCCCACTTTGTTCTGAAACTGACTGACTGGAAAGGATACATTGCAGTAGCACAGTATTACTGGGGGTAATTTTGACTGTGCGATAGTGTACGATAAGCAGATCATTTTACTTCACTCCTCATTTTATTAACATTTTTATTTTATTAATAAACAGCTAGTGTCAGTAATGCTGATCATGAAACTACTAGATTGTTGTAAAAACCAATCTGGTTCATGATTGTCCTTTAGAGAAGGAAATCTGCCATCCTTACCTGGTCTGACCTATACGTGACTCCAGACCTGCAGCAATGTAGTTTACTCTTAACTACCCTCTGAAATGGCCTCGCAAGTCAGTCAGTTTAGAGATGGGTAATAAATGCTAGCCTTGCCAGTGGCACTCATGTCCTGTGAATGAATAATTTTTAAAAATAGGTTCAGGAGAATCAGTTAAAATATAAATTGCACATACATGGATCTTAACAAAGTTATTCTCACCACTCACAGGCAATGCTTCAGGGTAATGTATCTGCTGGTACTGCTTTAATCAGCAAGCCCCCAAATGGCCTTCTAGTTGTCTCCAATAATACTGTATCTGAGTTGTACTGGAAATAGAGTGCTTTTTGTTTGCCATTAGCGAAGATGGAAACATCAACATCTTCAGTGTCCCTCCAAGACACACACAATCATGATTTGGATGTAGTACTGTCCCTTCATCATTGCTGGATCAAAATCCTAGAATTTACCACCTAATGCCATATTGGGAGCACCAATATCTCAAGAACTGCAGCAGTTGAAAGAAAAGACCCGTCCCGCACCTTCTTAGGGTAATTAGAGATTAGCAATGATTGTGGACTTGCCAGCATTGCCTGCATCCTACAACCACATTTAAAGACATACATTCAGGATACATTGCAAAGGCTTCCTTTGGTCCATGTATGAGATCCGAGATCCAGAACTAAGCTGTGAGATGGATTTGCAGAGAAAAACAGGAAATGGTTGTAGGGAGGGGGGATTTCATCCTGAGTACATCACTTTGCCAAATATGTACATGAGAATCCGGATTAAGTTGCCAATTAAGTACCGATGATAAGTAAGTCTGGTACACTGAATTGGATTTGGATGTCTTCCCTAAAAGAATTGTTGGCATCTGCTAGTTATCTAATGAGGCTTCAAACTTGCACCTCAGTTGTATAATAACTAAAAAGTAGCTATCCTTTTGTGGGTGTGAAGGTATGCCAGGTCTCTGAGGACAGAGTGGCTCCAAAGTGGCATATCTGGTCATGAAAGATTTGAATGAACACTTGATGATAGACTCTGTAGTGTGATACTGCAAGCAGACAGGTATGCAATAGCCAAGGGAATGGTTGATCATTTGACCAGATAGTCAGCCTTATTAATGGGATTTGGAGAAGCAGAGCTGTCATTGGAAGTTAGAGTTCTTTGCATTCGACTCTCTGTAAGCCAGTCCCAAGATTGGATGTACCAAGATTGGATGCACCCAGCTGGACAAGCAACAAGAATCCTACCAGTGTCCTGTGCTGGTCAGCTGTGTAGTTTTAGCAGGTTAAGCTCCAGTGCTATTCCTGTACACACGTGCCAACCTGTGCCGACACAATCTGGAGTTGGATAACTGAAAATCAGAGGGGTTCTATAAAGGGCGGAAATCTGCTCTGACAGTTTATTCTCCCAAGCCTCCCCACCCCATATATCAAGCAAATAGTAAATCTATTTTTTTGGATTTCTCAGTTGTCTCGGGACTCAAGCATAGTGGTGGGAATTCCTATGAAAAGGATAGATGCCTGCAAGTCTTTAAGATACTCTGTGATTCATGGGGACTGCATGGGGCTTTTTGTTTGATTTTCCCAACCATATGATTATAGTTTAATTATTATTTTTGTTACTTTTTATTATTTGCCTTGTTTGATTTTGAGTATTGCTCCTCATCCCCATCCCACTTCCACCAACTCTGCCCCCCAACTGCCCAAATCCCCCACATAGTGGATCAGATAGATTAGGACCCAAATTCAATGGGATTCGAGCTGAGTTATGCTGAGTTACACCTGCCAACATGGCCCTGTTGAATTTTCAGCATCAGTGGAAGAGCACTTCATTTGTATGGGAAGGGCAGGCCCCAATCCACTATGAGCACATCTCGAGAGCAAGCCGGCCCTGCATTGGCAGAAAATCTGGCACCCGCCAGCCACCCTGGGTAGAAGGGGCTGCCCATAACCTGTTCACGGAGACCCCATTCACAACCACCCTCAACCTTCCATGTAAGGGGCTGACACTACAGCTTTTTTTCAAAATATGGCTGTCTTCTACTCTCCTCCCCCTCAGTAGGATTGCTACTTTCACCCTACCGGTGGTCACTATACATCATCTTACTAAGCGTACTGGCCTTCAGCCTTACACCAGGTGCTGTACGACGCAGAAAGGGGGAATTCTCAGAGAAGGGTTCCCCCACCCCTGCACAACAGTAGCCTTGTAAGGTGTGAGCAGAGGCTTTGCCCTTTACAATGCCAAGTGATAAATCCCAAATCAGGTTAAGGTTTGGTGTATCCAGGTGCTGGCCGTTTTTGAGCAGTTCTGTCTGACTCTTTCTGGAGTTATGTGGGAGTCTGACGAAGTGGACTAGTAACTTTGCTGCCAGGACATGTTGGTTTTCAGTATTGAGGATACAAGAAACATCCCAGTATTAGCTGTAAATCAGTAAATGGAAGGGAGGGAGGAACTCAAGAAAATTACAATCACCAAGGAAGTGGTACAGAACAAATTGTTGGAGCTGTGGGCTGACAAGTCCCCGGGTCCTGATGGACTTCATCCTAGGGTATTAAAAGAAGTGGCTATTGAGATAGTGGATACGTTAGTTTTAATTTTCCAAAATTCCCTAGATTTGGGGAAGGTTCTGATAGATTGGAAAATAGTGAATGTAACTCCTTTGCTCAAAAAGGGAGGGAGACAGAAAGCAGGAAACTACAGGCCAGTTAGCTTAACACCTGTCTTAGGGTAAATATTAGAAGCTATTATTCAAGACGTTATAGCAGAGCATTTAGAAAAATTCAAGGTAATCAGGCAGAGTCGACATGGCTTTGTGAAAGGGAAATCATGTTTAACCAATTTATTGGAGTTCTTTGAGCGAGTTCCATGTGCTGTGGATAAAGGGGAACCAGTGGATGTATTGCACTTAGATTTCCAGAAGGCATTTGATAAGCTGCCACATCAAAGGTTATTGCAGAAAATAAAAGTTCATGGTATAGGGGGTAACATATTGGCAATGGATAGAAGATTGGTTAGCTAACAGGAAACAGAGAGTAGGCATAAATGGGTCATTTTCTAGTTGGCAAGATGCAACAAGTGGTGTGCCACAGGGATCTGTGCTGGGGCCTCAACTTTTTACAATTTATATAAATGACTTAGATGAAGGGACCGAAGGTATGGTTGCTAAATTTGCTGATGACACAAAGATATGTAGGAAAGTAACTTGTGAAGCGGACGTAAGGAGGCTACAAAGGGATACAAAGGGATACAGATAGGTTAGATGAGTGGGTAAAGATCTGGCAAATGGATTATAATGTGGGAAAGTGGGAAATTGTCCACTTTGGCAGGAAGAATAAAAAAGAAGCATATTATCTAAATGGTGAGAGATTGCAGAGTTTGGAGATGCACAGGGATCTGGGTGTCCTCGTGCATGAATTGCAAAAGGTTAGTATGCAGGTACAGCACGTAATTAGGAAAGCTAATAGAATGTTATCGTTTATTGTGACGGGGGTTGAATACAAAAGTAGGGAGCTAATACTTCAGCTATACAGGGCATTGGTGAGACCACATCTGGAGTACTGTGTACAGTATTCGTCTCCTTATTTTAGGAAGGATGTAAATGCGTTGGAGGCAGTACAGAGAAGGTTTACTGGACTAATACCTGGAATGGGCGGGCTGTCTTATGATGAAAGATTGGACAGGCTAGGCTTGTATCCACTGGAATTTAGAAGGGTAAGAGGTGACTTGATTGAAACATATAAGATCCTGTGGGGTCTTGACAGGGTGGATGTGGAAAGGATGATTCCCCTTGTGGGAGAATGTAGAACTAGGGGTCACTGTTTAAAAATAATGGGTCGCCCATTTAAGACAGAGATGAGGAGAAATTTTTTCTCTCAGAGGGTCGTGAGTCTTTGGAATTCTCTTCCTCAAAAGGCAGTGAAAGAAGAGTGTTTTTAAGGTAGAGGTAGATAGATTCTTGATAAGCAAGGTGGTGGAAGGTTGTCAGGGGTAGGTGGAAAAGTCGAGTCATCAGTTCAGCCATGAACTTATTGAATGGCAGAGTAGACCTGAAGGGCCGAGTGGCTTACTCCTGCTCCTAATTTGTATGTTTGTATGTAATCAGCCTTCAGTGTAGTGGGTGCTTCACCTGGGTTAGAAAGCGTATGCAATCTTACCTCCTGCCAACAAAACACAGTGGTGTTGATAGCAGTTACAGGACAGTGCCCTCCCAGCCTCCCAGCCTAGGTCACATTTATCACATGTTTTTCCATGTCCACAGCAAAACCCTGGAGACAACTTCAGCTCGTCCCTAGACAGCCTGCTTGGATCAATTCTCTCTTGGTGGGTGTAAGAACTCCAAAACAAAAACCTGCAAATTCTGGAAACACTCAGCACATCCCTGCAGAATCCCTGAAGAGAAGTGGCTGGTTTACATTTCACGAATAACTCCTTTGTCAGAACTCCAAGTTAAGAACAATGGATTTGCATAGTATTTAATTCTAGTTTTTAAGCTTTAACTGCCTTTGAAATAAACAGATTTCTTTTTAGCAGGGTAACACAATTGCAATGCTCCCATACTTCTTTACACAGGAAAAGTACAGAAAAAAAAACTCAATCTTTGCATAACATTTGGTAAAACACTGCTCAGGAATTGTAGTCAGCTAGAAATTGTAAAGCAACGTAAATTATTTCAATGGCACATATAAATGGAATAAATAATAAAATAATTTGAAGCAACTTAACAAATAAACAATGACATTAAACATTTTTGTGGATAGATGATAACAGTATTTGCAACACTGAAGTCTATGTCCAGGCATGACCACTAGATGAAGCTATTGTTCACATATTTTCATTGTGTTATTTACAAATAGTTTACAAACTTTACTTAGTCCTTTTGCTTTCAAATTAAATAACTTTCTTATTTTCATACAAAGTAAAAGCTATATTGGGTAACACCTTAATTGTTTTGCATGCACTTCAGCAAGCTTACAGTGTTCTAGATCTCTCATTGAGTTTATGTTATTATTATTGAGTGGTACTTGCCTTACCTCTATAGTTAAATGCAGTGTAATATGTCTGATTTACCAGGAATCAGACTATACTGTACAAGTATAAACTCGTAACTTTAATGTCAGGGTCTCTAAAATCAGACAGTTAAGCCTACTCTTTCTCATACCCGCAATTAAGACTTTTCAAAGAACTGGATTTTTTAAGATGATTTTTGCCAGACACCCTAGATAGCTTAGCTTGAATGTGCTTATTAAATTATTATTTCTGTTATCATTTACGTTTAACAATAACAGAAAATATCTCAGGTTGGCAAAGAAATGAAAATTAATGGGACTCTTAAATAGTTCACCTGCACACAGATGGTGTTTCTGTCTCACTATAACTGTATCTTTCTTCGTGTCAACAACATTTTTAGGCATCAAAAGTAACAGTAGCCAGATGACCTTGTTGACAAAGTATGCTGTTCTTTTCAAATGATCTTTGAATTTAATAACATTTTAATTAAAAAGAAATGCCACGCCTTTAGGCTTTCTCCATGATGTTGATGGTTATCATGTTTCCTCCTTCCACCAGGAGTGCCAGTCACTTATACACAGCTTTTGTTAGTTTACTTCACAATGAACGAATGAACAGAAGGAATTGCAGTACGGGCTCCTCCTAACTGATGCCCTGCCACCAACTGCTGTCAAGATTGTCATTTATCCTGTCCAACTACATCTGGCGACTTGCATGGGAAATGGGTAAATTCATCCAATGGTAAATATACAGAGGGTCAAAATGTTAACGGCAGCTGGGATTCAAAATTGAAGACTCTTGAGTTGACAGTCTAATCTCTTCAGCTACTGGCCCACTATATGACTGGACAATTTAACATTTATTTTCACAGAAATTTATACAATGGGTAATGCATTACACCTTATATAATACTATAAAGTCTGCAAACCACTTCATCATTAGTATTCTGTGAAATAAGTGGCCTTGTACTTGGTCTACTGTGACACAAGTATATAAACTACAATTTACTTTAAATCTTCACTTCTTGCCTCCATTTTTATTTAAAAACTATCATCCTACATACCTGAAACAGAAAGAAAATATGTAGTCGTTACATTAACAGCTGGAAAGTAGAAAGCCAGGCTAACATTTTAGATGGAAACCCTTCAGTAAATGTTTTTGCTCTCACTTCTGATCTGTATAGTTTATTCAGTGTGATATGACATAAAATACACTTCAAGAAACCAAGTCAAAGAAAGAAAACTCAAAGGAACTTGTAAAGTGGCAAATACTAAGATACATGTGGTGCTGACTTGATTTGAAGCTTGTACATACTTGTCCAAAGATGACTTAAGGCCAAATGCACCTTTGTAATAAATCCATAATCATTAGTTATTTTGTGTTTTTTTAAATGATTTTTACCATGTTACTAATTCAGTGATTGATACGATATTGTTTTTCATAAAATCATAGAAACTACAGCACCAAGCAGGCCATTCAGCCCAGCATGTCTGTTGTCAGTGATAGCTCTTCAACTCATTATTTACTCCAATTCCATTTCCTTGCCCTTTTCTTGTACCTTTTTATATTACTCCTTTTCAAATACTTATCCAATTTGCTTTTAAATCATATTATAGTCTGTGTAAGAGTGGTCATTCGTGGTCAAGTATTCCATATTCTAATAGTGTTCTGTGTGAAAAGAAAATTCTCCTAATCTCCACCTTCATTCTTCTGGTGATAATCCTCAGTCTATACCCTTTGTTACCAATGTATTGACTAGTGGAAACAATCTTTCACTGTTTACCTTGCCAAAACATTTCAGAATTTTGAAAACCTCTATCAGAGCCCTCCCTAAACTTCTATTCCCCAGTAAAGAGAGCCCTAATTTTTGAATCTTTCATCATAGCTAAGATCTTTCATTTCTGGTGTAATTCGAATGGATCTTCACCGTACCCTTTCTGTAGCTCTCATATTCTTCCTCTAATAGGGTGTCCAAAATTGCTCAGTGTCCAGAGCTCCAATAGTGACCTAGCCCATATTAAGCATCCATTCAAGAATGTTACCTGGATGTTTTATTTGCTGATCATTGGAAACATTTATCAGCTCTTTGCCTTTGTCTGTTTTATAGAACCTGTAATGTAATGCAATTCATCCTAGGGTGTTAAAAGAAGTGGCAAGGGAGATAGTTGATGCGTTAGTTTTAATTTTCCAAAATTCCCTGGATTTAGGGAAGGTTCCGTTAGATTGGAAAATAGTGAATGTAACTCCCTTTTTCAAAAAGGGAGGGAGACAAAAACAGGAAACTACAGGCTAGTTAGCTTAACACCTGTCTTAGGGCAAATGTTAGAATCTATTATTAAAGATGTTATAGCAGGGCATTTGGAAAATTAAAGGTAATCAGGCAGAGTCAACATGGTTTTGTGAAAGGAAAATCATGTTTAACCAACTTATTACATTCTTTGAGGGAGTTACATGTACTGTGGATAAAGGGGAACCGGTGGATGTATTGTACTTAGAGTTCCAGAAGGCATTTGATAAGGTGCCACATCAACAGTTATTGCAGAAAATAAAAGCTCATGGTGTAGGGGGTAACATATTGGCATGGATAGAAGATTGGCAAGCTAACAGGAAACAGAGAGTAGGCATAAATGGATCACTTTCTGGTTGGCGAGATGCAACAAGTGGTGTGCCACAGGGATCTGTGCTGGGGCCTCAACATTTTACAATTTATATAAATGACTTAGATGAAGGGACCGAAGGCATGGTTGCTAAATTTGCTGATGACACAAAGATATGGAGGAAAGTAACTTGTGAAGCGGACGTAAGGAGGCTACAAAGGGATATAGATAGGTTAAGTGAGTGGGTAAAGACCTGGCAAATGGATTATAATGTGGGAAAGTGGGAAATTGTCCACTTTGGCAGGAAGAATAAAAAGAAGCATATTATCTAAATGGTGAGAGATTGCAGAGCTCTTGAGATGCAGAGGGATCTGGGTGTCCTAGTGCATGAATCGCAAGAGGTTAGTATGAAGGTGCAGCACGTAATTAGGAAAGCTAATAGAATGTTATCGTTTATCGCGAGGGGAATCAAATACAAAAGTAGGTAGGTTCTGCTTCAGCTATACAGGGCATTGGTGAGACCACATCTGGAGTACTGTGTACAGTACTGGTCTCCTTATTTAAGGAAGGATGTAAATGCGTTGAAGGCAGTACAGAGAAGGTTTACTAGACTAATACCTGGAATGGGCGGGCTGTCTTATGAGGAAAGATTGGACAGGCTAGGCTTGTATCCGCTGGAATTTATAAGAGTAAGAGGTGACTTGATTGAAACATATAAGATCCTGTGGGGTCTTGACAGGGTGGATATGGAAAGGATGTTTCCCCTTGTGGGAGAATGTAGAACTAGGGGACACTGTTTAAAAATAATGGGTCGCCCATTTAAGACAGCGATGAGGAGAAATTTTTTCTATGAGGGTCGTGAGTCTTTGGAATTCTCTTCCTCAAAAGGCGGAAGAAGCAGAGTCTTTTTTAAGGCAGAGGTAGATAGATTCTTGATAAGCAAGGGGGTGAAAGGTTATCGGGGGTAGGTGGAAATGTGGAGTGATCAGTTCAGCCATGAACTTATAGAATGGTAGAGCAGGCTCGAGGGGCCAAGTGGCCTACTCCTGCTCTTAATTCATATGTTCGTATATCGTACAAATTCAACATCATTTCTACACTTTTACATTTCAATGAGAGTGAAACTCCACTTTGGTGGGTGTGCAAAATGGGCAGTAACAAATTGGGCGTCCATTATACACCCTGCCCAGTTTCCATTGCAGTCAATAAAAAGGAAAGTGGGGTGGGATGTATAGTAGGCAGCCAATTTAGTGTCACCCTTTTTGTGACCTCAACAATGCTGAATTTCACCCCAGTGTCTCATGTCCAGAAAATGGTCGTTTCTACCTGCACTTTTACCTTTAAGCACGTTGCTCCATACCCTTAGATCTCTCTCTGTCCCTTCAATTTTATAAGACTCTTACCCTTTAGGGAATATTTCCTTTAACTGTTCCTTTACCCCAAAATGTGTGATTTCACATTTCTTTGCATTGAATTGTTTCTGCCACATATCTGCTAATTCCACGAGTCTCTAGCTGTCTTCCTACAGTCTCCTGTATTCTTTCTCACAGTTTGCCATAGCTCTTAATATGGTATTTTCAGAAATTTTAATAATCATTCCTCTTTTGCCCATGTCCTAATCATTTGCAAAAATGAAAAACAACTGAGATCTTGGAACGGATTCCTGGGTCACATCACCAACTACATTACACCAAACTCGAAACATCCAGTTAACCCTATGTTCTGCTTTTTATTCCACATACATACCTCTATCTATTCAGCTGCATATACTCACTGTAGATATTGAGGACCTGCTGCAATCTTTGGCGCAGCAGCCAGCATTCCGTGCCTTCAGATTCCCATTCGGGGAAATGAAGCGCAAGACTAGTGGGGAGGGGGAGGGGGAGGAGGTCAGTTTATCAGTGCAGTGGGGGGGGGGAAATGGGGTCAAATTAATGTCATGGGTGTAGGGGATGGTGGGAAGGGCTGAACCTTAAACTTTGTGCAGTTTGTGGGGGGTAAAGTCACATGTAAAAGGTTAGTGTTTTGTGGGGAAAGGGAAAATAGTTATTGTAATTGCTATTGTGAGGTGGGAAAGGGGCAAAAGAAATGTGCTTATTTAATTTTTGTGTTTATTTCTTTAGATATTTAAATAAGCCGGCAGGGCTAGCTGCCCTTTGAAAATGGCGCCAGTGCCTGTGCACAGGCAGCTGATGCCATTGCCGGGGACGGACAGCCCCTCCCCTCCACATGATTGGGGGGGTGGGGGTGCAGGCCGCCCCGACTATTTAAATGAGCCACCGTGCTTAAGATTGCAGCGGCTCTCTGGCGTTCAGTTTTTGAGCTTGCCGCCACTCATAGAATCCAGCCCATTGACTCGACAGGGTAAATTTTATGAATTTCCTCTGCTGCTGCAGAGTTTCACACACAGGATTTTCAATTCGAAAGTTTAGGTGCAGAGGTAAGTGGAAGTATTAGAATTTTCTATCAATTAAAATTAATGATGGAGAATCTTCAGAGGACCACAGATCTCCACACCTGAATTCCTGATGTGCATTTGCAGCACATGAAGCTCCAACCGAGGAGTGCAAATTCATAAAATATGCGCTCAGACATTAGCTAACAGCCAAGATAAAACTATCTGGATTAACCTGTTATGCAGAGATACAACATTTCCCAGCTTCCATTCCTGAAGTACAAATCCCACTTCTGCCTCTTCCAGCTCTTTCTCAGTGTTCTTCAGTATTCTGCAATATATACCATCTGTGCCTTGTGAATTTTCCGCTTTTAGTCCCTTTAACGTTTTAATAGTTACCTTTTGAATTTTTATCCCCAGTCATGTCTTTTCCAACACTTTCCTCAGATACATCTACAGTTCCACCTTCACCTGCTATAAAAAGTGATGTAAAATACCTATTAAGCTTCAGTAGCATTTTCTCACTCTAAGGCACAAAATAGTTTACCTGAGCAGACCCACCCTCCTTTGACGATTTCTCATGTGCTGTTTCTCCTTTATTGTCAGCTGGTATTCTTTCACATTCCTTCTTAGTCTTTCTAAGCTCCATTTTAACTTCCTTTTTACATGCCTTTTATAATTATCATAGTTTATCTCCCCATATTTGTCATAATTTATCTCCCCATATTTGTCAATTGCCTCTTTCTAAAATATAATTCTTGCTGTGGTCTCTCCATTTATCCATTAACCATCCCCCCATCCCCACTCTGGCCTGAGATATAATGGCTGGAATTTTACGGTCCCACTCACTGCCCCCCTCACTCCCAGGAGTGGGCTGGGATGCAGGGGGAGGGCGTAAAATCGAGTGGGATGTGGGGGATGCCATTTCTGTCACCTACCCACCCCCACTGCCATTTTACCTGCAGCAAGAGAGGTTGAAAGCTGCATGCCTGCCCAAGGCCAATTGAGGCCCTTAAGTGCCCAATTAATTGTCACTTAAGGGCCTCCTCCCGCTGCCGCTGGTATTTTGCCAGCAGCGACTGGGAACTTCAGCACCGGAGGAGGTTTGCCGGTAAGACCTGGCAGCCTCCTTGTGGGACCAGGGGTGGGGGGGCGGGTACTGCCTCCTGATTCGGCACACTGTGTCCCACAGAAGGCCCCTCTTGCAGCACAAGCCACCCCAATGGAGCACCTCCCCTTCGCCCTCCTGAATGACCCCCATTCCCCTCACCAGAGACCAGACAATAATCCACAGTGAGGCCCGAAATCTCACTCACCTTTATGGAGGCCGATGTCTATGGTCCTTTCCTGGCTGGGTGCAGTCCCAGCAGGGGCCACTGCTCCTGGCGGCGTTGCTGCGACTGGGGAGCTGCTGGCCCGCTAATTGTCCGGTAGCTCCTGGAGGTAGGACTTCTTGCCTCTGAGGCCAATTAAGGGCCTGGGCCACGCAAAATCGCTGTGTGGCTTCCAGGCCGGGCGGAAGTGGGCCTTCCCCTGACTTTTAAGCCAGTGGGCAGGGCCTCCACTGCCACGTAAAATTCCAGCCATTCTCTTTGCAACAAAAATAGTGTCAATTTGCTTTTATGAAGGACATTTAAAGTACAAAATTGTCCGCAAGTGATTCACAGAAACGTAAAGGGAAAAAGTGTATGCAGAACCAAAGAATGAGGTATTAGGAGAAGTAGACAAAAGGTTGGTCAAAGAAGTGGATTATAAGTAGAGTCTTAAAGAGAGAGGTGGAAAGGTGGAGGGAATAATCGAGGGAGTTCCAGTGCATGAGCTCTAGTTGCCTGACTCCAACTTCCCATCAGCGGCGAGGCTCTGTGGCGGTCCCCCCACTCCCCCCACCAACCCCCCCCCCCAGCCCCTGCCGCTCGCAACAGGACCTGACTTTAAATATTTAAATGAAATTTATGAATACAATTCCCCATGATCTTACTGTCGGATCTGGATCTTCTGAGAGACAGGTGGCACTCACGCCTTCACTTTCCTGTCCCAGGGAAAGCTGGCACCACCGAGGTGGGGAAGGGGGGATCGGAGCATTTTTAGTGTAGTGGAGGTGGGTGGGGGGTCAAATCTGCATTTTTAGTCTGGGGGTGGGGGAAAGGGATGATCTCTGCACTTGAACAGTTGCGAGGGGAAGGGATCAACTCTGTAATGTTGGTATATTGGGGGGGGGGGGAATGGGGAAAACATTTATTTTCCGTGTAGTGATGGGGATACGGGGTTCAGCTTTGCATTTTCTGAGCAGGGCTGACAGCCCTTTAAAAATGGTGCCAGCGCCTGCTCAGAGACAGTTGATGCTATTCACGGTGTCGCCAAGGCCGCCCCCGCCACATGATTGGGGGGGGACGGCTGCCCTGCATATTTAAATGAGCCACCATGCTCAAGAGTGCAGCAGCATGATGGCCCATGCGTGCCGGCCACCATTTTATTGGCTTGCCACCGCTCTTGGCGGTGAGAATACAAACTTCAGCCCTCTATATATGCATGTTATATAGCAATACATTAAATATCTTGTATTTAAATATCTCTAACTGCTAATGCACTGTCAATGTTTCCAACCAATTAATTTGGATTCGGTCTCTTTCATCCCACTAAAATTAGCTGAATTCCAGTCCAAAATCTTTATCTTTCACTCCTCTTGTCTCTCATCTACTCACAATGCTTTTCCTGTCTGGCCCAATTACTTCATTAACCAATACCATATCTAGTACAACATTGTTCTTTGTTACACAGGCATCATACTGACGAATGGTGCATTCTAAGCGCTGATCACCATTTTCGCAAATTCAGCAGGATTCTCCTCTTTTGGGAAGGCCATCCTGGGTCCACACGAACCCTGATCAATTTTCCTGGGTCAGATCATCTGATATGTACGACAGGCTCCCAGGGCGCAAAGAAATTCTGGCGATGGTGCAGTTGAGACCCTACTGCTGCACCAGAAGAGTGACCTTAAAGAGGCAGAGATGCTCCAAATGTCTACCATCAGCAGGTAAGGGTTCAGACTGACTAGAGGGACTGAAGACTGCTATTCTTACCAAGCAAAGTCTCAAGACTTTTACCACTTCATCCTGCGCCTAGTGCCACCTTCCACATGACCCCAGGAAGCTGCAGTAAGCGGGGAAGAGAGGAGGGTGTTCCTCTTGGGAATCTGGGCCCCACCCCCTAATGTTATTTGATGGCAATGAAAGGGAAGGCTGCAGTAGGCCCCATAGGGGAAGAGAGAAGGAACTCCTGTCCTGGGCAGTGAGGCAGTGATAGTCCTCACCACCTGAATATTTCTCTATTCATTGGAATGATCCCACCTGTTTTTGAGCAGGGACATTGGAGAAGAATTCACTTTGTTATTTCTTATCCCAATCCACCTAGAGACATTAAAATCTCACTATTACTATGTTTACTACCAAATTTCTAAATTTCCTACAAATCTATTTACAAAATGATTCGTTATCATAAAACAGTGTTGCCTGCTGGTTTTCCACATGAGAAATCAATGAGTGACAGTAGATTGCATAAACTACAAAGTCAAGTGTTATGTAATATGCTATTGTGATTGACATGCAGCATATGATAGACAGAAGCGCAAGGGGAGAGCCAACTGTGTAACAGCCCCAACAACCAATTTTATCTGCAGCACCTGTGGAAGATTCTGTCACTCTAGAATTGGCCTTGATTACGACTCCAGGCGCTGCTTCACAAACCACTGACCACCTCCAGGCGCTTACCCATTGTCTCTCGAGACAAGGAGGCCAAAGAAGAAGAAGATATGATAGGAGTTCAGAGAAGGCAGAGCATAACATTCCTCAAATAAGGTCTTCCTTTTTTTAAAAAATCTTCTTGGGGTGTGAATGCCTTTGTCAAGGCTGACATTTATTTCCAATCCCTGATTGCCACAACTGAGTGGCTTACTAAGCCACTTCAGAGAGCAATTAGGAGTCAAACACATTGGTGTGGGATTGGAGTCACATATCGACCAGGCTGCATTAGGTCAGTAGATTTCTTTCCATGAAGAACATTAGTGAACCAGTTTCTACAACAATCCAATAGCTTTGTGGTCACCTTTACTGTTTATTGCATTAGTTTTTTAAATTCCATTATTTATTTAAAACTTTATTCAGATTTACAAACCACTGTAGTGGGATTTGAACTCAAATTCTTTGCATTATTAGTCCAGGTGACTGAGTTACTAGTCCAATTGCATAACAGCTACTTGTTAGTGGAATTTGCCCCCATAGCATTAGTTGATATCAGACCTCCTTTCAATTGAAACAGAATGGCTTGGTGGAAAGAATTTGTTGTAAACTGATACTGGGTGCAAGATGGTGGGCAAGACTGATACTGGGTGCAAGATGGTGGTCAAGACTGATACTGGGTGCAAGATGGTGGGCAGGATTGAGGTGATGCCATGGGTTCAAAGAAGAGTTGAAAAATTGTTGTTGGAAATGTATTGGGCAATAAAAGATATGAAGAAGGCTCAAGAAGAGTTAAGAACAGTGTGAAGGTACTGGGTGTACAGACAGGTAAGCAGAGACAAAGAGACAATGGAAGAGAGAGTATCATGAAATCAGAGTGGTAGGGGAGAGAAAAAGATTGAGGCTGTTCTGAAATGGGAAAGAGAGATGATAAGGAAAGTGACTAGGGACACAATAATGAAACCGTTGAGTTGAGATGAGAACTGGAAAGCAGGATTCAGTACCTTTTCAGAATTTTCTGAAATGCAACTGTTGGGGCTTGTGCCTTTATTATTTTTTATTCATTCCTGGGATGTGAGGATCACTGGCAAGGCCTGCATTTATTGCCCATCCCTAATTGCCCTTGAGAATGTGGTAGTGAGCTGCCTTTTTGATCTGCTGCAGTTCATGTGGTGTAAGGTACACCCACAGTGCTGTTAGGGTGGGAGTTCCAGGACTTTGAACCAGCGACAGTGAAGGAAGGGTGATATAGTTCCAAGCCAGGATGGTGTGTGGTTTGGAGAGGAACTTGCATGTATTGGTGTTCTTTATGAAAGACAAGAGCCCAGAACGGGTTCTAATTCTAATTCTAAAAAGTAGCCCCTTTTAAATAAACAATCAATTATTACGTCGTATGCAGTTGAAATAAGCTGTGGATTAGTTGTTTGCAATGCACCATGGAAATATATGATCACTTTCTTCAGAAACAAAATGGAAAATATCCTGGACTCTCCTTAATTTTGTCGTGTCTCGCTGAAATCAAAATGTTCATGCTGTGTGCTTGCTTCTTTTGGTGCAAGCTAGAAATATTCAGTCTGCAAAATCACCTCATTGCAGTATAGTTATTGTTAATATGCAAAGTTGTACCTTAGATATAAATAAACACTGTGGCTCTACCCATGGCACAATACCTTTATTAGTAAAATATGCTTCCATATGGTCCTGATTCTTTCCTGAATTTACTAAATTTTTAACTTCCTTTGTGTCTATGCATAAATTAAAAAAGTGCTGAAATTTATGATTCAACTGAGAGGTAATTAATATGCAAAATTATGCAAATTAAGATGCAATTAGGCATCAATTCTCTTGTGGAATTTTCCATTAAAATTTAATACAATGTAACAGAGTAATTGGTGTCACGTGTAATTAGTTACTCATATGTACTTCTAAACGTGGGTTGTATTCTTGACAAAAAAAATCCTCACATATTTCATTATGTTTATTGTTTACTGATGAATTCAAATCTAGGATTCTCTTTGTTGGTAAAAGAAAATAGATGGAAGCAGTGTTGTCAATGCATATATATGTGGAGATAAGACACAAGCCAAAGACAGGCAATAGCCAAGAGTTCGAAGGGAGGGGATGGTTAAATGCATTTTCTACTTTGATTTTTTTTTTAAGTGTCGACTTTATTAAATCAAAAATCCAGACACACAAAAGTCTAGTTGCACCAATCAAATGGAGCACTGGCTTGCTAATAAGATGTTTACTAAGATGAATATCGAAGCCTCAAAGTGGTATGTGTTGATAGTAAGAGCTTCGCACAAGGGATGAACATCTGTGTTGTGCGCTGCAGGCAATAATACCTATTCCAACATATCTACTGTGAAGACAACAATGGCATTCACAATTAGTCAATAAATCCTCATGTTAACCATTTTAAAACCGCTCATTGGCCAGAACACAGGGTTAATGGCTACTCTGATCTCACCACATATTTTCCCGGGCTTTATTCAATTAGGCAGTCCATGAGACAGGATACAACTGGAAATTCTATTGATGCTATCTTAAAAAAAATAACAAAATTAACATTGAGGTGGATCTTATAAGATATACGATGGATACAGCTATAGTATTATTTAGGATTTTATCATTTTGGTAGTTCCTGATATGGCGGAGTTATTGAACTCTTCACAGCACTCATAATGCTGGTTATGCAAAGCAATGAAACAGTTGTTTAGTGCTGTTTCTGATTCCTGTAACTATTTCCATTGCGATTCGATACCTCAGCCCAACAATAGTTGAATGCAGGTTGGCTGCAAAAAGAATATTCAATTTCCATCACAATTGTAAATCTGTTCTCGGAATTATCATTTTTTGCTGTGTTCTGTAGCCCAATTTCTGTAGAGATAATTACATATGCACACAGTCAGACTCCATGCATTTTTATAGTTTTTATGCAACTGTACAGAAGTATGCAAACTCCTGCAGGACAGCTTGGCACAGTGGCTTTTAGTACAATACACTGCCCTTATAGTTCTGGAACCAGCGGTTTGAATCCATCCAGACAGAAGGAGCTAAAGTAGAAAGGAATTTGGAAAATCTCAATCCTGTCCCATCTGACACAATCCACACACATAAATTGCCCAGAATTCTGTTGTATGATTGCCTTTAAGAGTGATATCCCTTTAAGATTGTAGTATGCTAGTGAGCTAAATACCAGGACATAGTCAAGTGACTCAAAGCCAGCGTCACACTGCAACTATAACAGCCAGAGTAAGGTTCTATAAATATTTTACTCTATACTGTACATAAGAATTTAGCTTTAATAAACCTGTTTGAGATCTGAAATCAACTGGACTCCATGCATCTCATTTATGTTGCATCAGACAGCATAAAGAATGCATTACAAATTCCATATTAGTTGGCTATTTTGACTCAGCAGTTATAATAACTGCAGAGGAAAATGGAGTAACTGTACAGAATATTCTTTAGAAGCTCTGGTTAAAGTGAGAGAGTATGATATACATTTTCTGCTGTCTCTGGACGTGCTTATCATTGCCACTCTGGATAATATGCCATTTCTCTCACATGTCGCTTTCACCTTGTTGGGCACAAAGTCTCCCCCGACCCACCCCTTCCATTGCTTACAACTGAGAAGAAATGTCTTTTCAATAAAAGAAACAAGTTAAACAACTTAGAAAGTCACGCTTTCTGATCTTGACTCCACTTTCTATATCGGTATCACGTTTGGCCAAGTCGAACAGTTTGCTGTCACAGTTCAATCATATTTCAAACAGCTATTTTTGCATGGGGAATTTTATCCTAAAAGTTACACTCAAAGTGTGTTTTCCTATTGTGTGTATTTCTATGCCAATCAGGTATGAAATTGGGTTGGGAGTGGAGGGGTTGGTGGGGTAAATTTCCACTGGGCAGAAAGCAAGCATTGTGACCTCAGGGTCAATGGAATCCATGTGGAGCCCAATTAATTTTCATGATCAGGCCTCATGAACAATTTGGGATGTAGAACTTTAAAGTGAGGAAGGCAATCCCTGGGGGTGTAGCCCAGAGGGACCTTTCTTTTGCATTTAGAGCTGCCTGCAGTGGCCCCTTTAGGGACTACTGGTTCAGTCAGTCAACAATCAACACCAAAATTGCATTGAATTAGAATTAGAACATGAGAATTAGAACATTACAGCGCAGTACAGGCCCTTTGGCCCTCGATGTTGCGCCGACCTGTGAAACCATCTGACCTACACTATTCCATTTTCATCCATATGTCTATCCAATGACCACTTAAATGCCCTTAAAGTTGGCGAGTCTACTACTTTTGCAGGCAGGGCGTTCCACGCCCCTACTACTCTCTGAGTAAAGAAACTACCTCTGACATCTGTCCTATATCTATCACCCCTCAACTTAAAGCTATGTCCCCTCGTGTTTGCCATCACCATCCGAGGAAAAAGACTCTCACTATCCACCCTATCCAACCCTCTGATTATCTTATATGTCTCTATTAAGTCACCTCTCCTCCTCCTTCTCTCCAACGAAAACAACCTCAAGTCCCTCAGCCTTTCCTCGTAAGACCTTCCCTCCATACCAGGCAACATCCTAGTAAATCTCCTCTGCACCCTTTCCAAAGCTTCCACATCCTTCCTATAATGCGGTGACCAGAACTGCACGCAATACTCCAGGTGCGGTCTCACCAGAGTGTTGTACAGCTGCAGCATAACATCGTGGCTCCGAAACTCTATCCCCCTACTAATAAAAGCTAACACACCATATGCCTTCTTAACAGCCCTATTAACCTGGGTGGCAACCTTCAGGGATTTATGCACCTGGACACCAAGATCTCTCTGTTCATCTACACTACCAAGAGTCTTTCCATTAGCCCAGTACTCTGCATTCCTGTTACTCCTTCCAAAGTGAATCACCTCGCACTTTTCCGCATTAAATTCCATTTGCCATCTCTCAGCCCAGCTCTGCAGCCTATCTATGTCCCTCTGTACCCTACAACATCGGCACTATCCACAACTCCACCGACCTTAGTGTCATCCGCAAATTTACTAACCCACCCTTCTACACCCTCTTCCAGGTCATTTATAAAAATGACAATAAGCAGTGGCCCCAAAACAGATCCTTGCGGTACACCACTATTAACTAAACTCCAGGATGAACATTTGCCATCAACCACCACCCTCTGTCTTCTTTCAGCTAGCCAATTTCTGATCCAAAGCTCTAAATCACCTTCAACCCCATACTTCCGTATTTTCTGCAATAGCCTACCATGGGGAACCTTATCAAACACCTTACTGAAATCCATATACACCACATCCACTGCTTTACCCTCATCCACCTGTTTGGTCACCTTCTTGAAAAACTCAATAAGGTTTGTGAGGCACGACCTACCCGTCACAAAACCGTGCTGACTATCGCGAATGAACTTATTCTTTTCAAGATGATTATACATCCTGTCTCTTATAACCTTTTCCAACATTTTACCCACAACCGAAGTAAGGCTCACAGGTCTATAATTACCAGGGCTGTCTCTACTCCCCTTCTTGAACAAGGGGACAACATTTGCTATCCCCCAGTCTTCCGGCACTATTCCTGTCGACAATGACGACATAAAGATCAAGGACAAAGGCTCTGCCAGCATTACTGCCCATCCCTAATTGCCCTTGAGAAGGTGGTGGTGAGCTGCCTTCTTGAACCGCTCCAGTCCATGTGGGATAGGTGAAAGATCCTGGTTTGCATAGTGTAAGTAGGCTCTTGTCTGTTTTGAGTAGAAGTAATGATTGCCTGTTTCCTGGCGTACTCCATAATCATGATGAGCTGGATGTTGGTGGGAACTGCTCAAGACTCTGGACAAAAATAGATTCTGTTACTCTTTTGGTCAACCAGCCTCATCCTTATACACTCCTAAGACAGGTACAAAATATGGAAAATACAATGTAGTGACCTACAATATCTCACAGGTCTGAAATTCACTGCCTTTGGCATCTCACACTGAAAACTAAATATGACATTGATATGTTCAAATTGGTTTATAATTTATCCCACTGGTTTTGATATTCCATTTTACTCGATGTTGACTGTTTTAAGTATAAAAAGTTTCCTCAACTCTGCCTCAACAGTATACATTCAATCTAATCACCAACTACATCAGTGGGAATTTTTCTGCTTACTTAGCAATGACGTTTGTGGTCTTTCTGATCATGACTGAAAATGTTCACAACATTCTTGACAGCTTTTGGGTAGTGGGTTGACACTGATTAGGAAGTGAGGTGATATCACCTAAAATTGTTTAAATTAGGATGCTTATAGCTGGTGACAAGAGAAGCCAACTGTGTGGGTTTCAAATCCCAAGGACTGGATTTTCCCTGTGGGCTTCTGAACTCCGCCGCTCAAATGTGGGTCACTCATTGTGATTTTCCCTACAGCGGCCAATTAATGGCCAGAGAGTGGGCTTAGCAACCAATTAAGGATGATGGGTGGGCTCTCAAAGCTGGAGGGCCACTCAGAGGCCTTCCAGCTTGAAAGCATCAGCAGGATGCCATGATAGGTAAGTGAGAGAGGTGGCACCCCAAAAAATGGAGGTGTCCTCTCTTCAACTTTGTTAAAGTTTAAATAAAATCTGGCCTTTTCAGCTAGGCCACCACTCTGGGGGTGAGGGTCGTGGTGGATCCCCTTCTACAGGGCGGCCAGCAGGAAGGGCCTCTAAGCCTGCCTGGAGCACTGGTCTGCTGCCAGGAGGTTGCCTCCAGACTACTAAACTGGCTCCCGCCACCTCCAGCAACTGGAAAATCCAAGTTGGCCTCCATTCACTGGCCTTAATAGGCCTTTAATTGGTTTAATCGGATACCTGCTGTGTGTGGGCAGATAGCCCAGCTGGCCCCCATCCCGCCTCCAGGAAAATGGCCCGGGGGTGGGATGGAGCCAGGGAACCAGCACACAGGTTGGCGGTATTATTTTGAGCACCTGCCGCCTCTATTCCTGGCCCCGGAGGAGGTTGAAAATCAAGCCCCAAGTGTCAGAGGTGAATGAACATTGTGCTAACTTACTAAACACCTTATTTCCTTGCAGTAAAGAATTAAATAAAATGTGAAAATATATGTATTTTGCACTCATTGCATCATCAAAATGTCTTAGAACTATAAAACGTACAGCACAGAAAGAGGCTACTCAGCCCATCACGTTTATGCTGGCTCTTTGCTAGAGTAATCCAAGTTGAATCCTACTGCCCTGTTCTCTCCCCACAGACCAGTATCTTCCTCTGCTTTGAATGTTCATTCACTGTTCCCTTAAAGTGCAAAAGTCTTTTCCTCGAACATTGTGGTAAAGTGTTCCATGCTGTAACAACACTCTGTATAAAGAAATTTCTCTTAACCTCTCTCCACACTCTCTTGGTGACAATATTAAACTGATAGCCTCTTGTGCAGAAGCACTTCACACAATGAATTACTTTTGGAGCAAGTGATTGTTATGTTGTCAAATCATTCTTAATATATGTTCAAAAAATGAAATAAATCAGAAAAACATATAAGAATCACATATTCAGCAAATAAAAATGAGAACTAAGCATGTTTATCCTGTGGCAGAACTTTTGCTGAAACTTCAGTGGGACATCAGCTGAATGCCAGGAGAAATGGCATAAATAGCCATTTATAATGTTTCTGCAGGCTTTCCACTGATCTTTTACAGAAGTTATAGTGGGAGATGGGAAGAACTCCACAGAAGATCTATTCCCTTTCCTTTTTCCTTAAATACAGAATCTTATCATCAGCACTTTGCAAATGCCAATCTGTTATAAAGTATTATGATAGTTTATGCTCCTCCATTTTGCTCCAATGTTCCAGCATTATCACTCTTCTTCAGAAGATAGTGAGTTTTGCTGGCATACATGTCAATGTGTGGTAGCAATCTTCTAATATTATTCCCATGTGTGACCCTGGACGATGATTGTCAATGGACTACTTGATCTTAATGCCAATCAAAGCTAAATCCAAATTGGTCCTCACTTGGCCATACACAAGTGAACAATTCAAGGAGAGATCCCAGGATAATGATCAGAAGGGGATGTGTCCCTTTCCAAATTCCAGGGAAGCTGAAGCCTTTGGCACACCTCGATGTCATGCTAGCTGAGATGGCTTAACTCAGAACAGATCAGGATTTGTCAGGTGGGTTTGTATGCAATGGCTTTATAATACACCTGGATCTGCAATTATCTGCTGAAGCATGGTACAGATACCCAAAAACAAGTACACATGAATGTTGGCTCTATTAGAAGATACTGAACCCAATAATGTGATGGAGCTGAACTGATTTTTATAATTTCTATAATTTACTTATGGGGTGTGTAAGTTGTGTGTGTTTAGGAACATAGAAACATATGAATTCGGAGCAAGAGTAGGCCATTTCAACCCTTCAAGCCTGCTCCGCCATTCGATATGGCTGATCTGGTTGTGGTCTCAAGCCCACTTTCATGTCTTCCCCCATAACCCTTGATTCCCTTGTCTACCAAAAATCTGTCTAACTCAGCCTTGAATAAATTCAATGACCCAGCATCCACTACCTTCCGGGGAAGAAAATTCCACAGACTAACGACCCATTGAGAAAAAAATTTCTCTTCATCTCTGTCTTAAATGGGAGACCTCTTACTCTTAAACTGTGTCCTCTAGTTCTAGCCTCCCCCACAAGAGGAAACCTCGTCCTGGTATCCATTCTATCAATTCCCCTCAGAATTTTATGTGTTTCAATAAGATCACCACTTATTCTTCTAAATTCCAATGGGTATAGGCCCAACCTGTTCAACCTTTCTTCAGAAGATAAGCCCTTCATCACCGGAATTAGTCAAGTGAACATTCTCCGAACTGCTTCTAATGCAATTATACCCTTTTTACATAGAAACGTAGAAAATAGGAGCAGGTGTAGGCCATTCGGCCTTTCGAGCCGAATAAGGAATTTTCAAATAAGGAGTCCAAAACTGTACATAGTACTCCAGATGTGGTCTCACCAGGGCCCTGTACAGCTGCAGTAAAACTTCCCTACTTTTATACTTGATTCCCCTTGCAATAAATGCCAACATTCCATCTGCCATCCTAATCACTTGCTGTACCTGCATACTAATCTTTTGTGATTCATGTACCAGTACAGCTTTTCTATTCTTCCTGCAAAGTGGACAAGTTCACATTTTCTCACATTATACTCCATCTGCCAAATTTTTGCCCACTCACTTAACCTATCTATATCTTTTTGTAGACTCTTTACCTCCTCTTGACAGCTTACTTTCCTTTCTATCTTGGTGTCATCTGTAAATTTAGCGACCATGCATTTGGTCCCTTCATCCAAGTAATTGATATAAATTGTAAACAGTTTAGTCCAGTTCCTACTGCATCATTAGGCTTAGTTTTTCTTCTAAGCCACTTCATGTGATGAAGTCTTTCATAATTGCCAAAGAAAAATATTTTAAAAAACACAAATAGAAAAGCATTAAAGTTAACCATAATTTTTACTTGACTTTAAAAAGAATAGTAACGGCAAGATTCACTTTGCAAATCTACGATCCAGACACTTCCTAATTTACATACAAATGAAGTTACTGCATTGACTTACAAGCCAAGAAAAACATGGATGTTCTCGCAGTGGTTTGACACATCAGTCTGATACAATTTCACATACTTTGCATATACCTCAGCTTTTCTTTTTCTTTCACCAGATTATCCAAATCAATGTCTTATATGGGTTTGCTTTTTAAGGAAAAAAAACAGATAATGTATTTTTTTTAGCAAAATGATGTTTTGGACGAGTGTTCAAACAAAAAATGATCAATGACTTAGAAGTTCTCTCTACCACAAAGTTCATTATGACCTAAATAATTCTTTTGGTGAATGATTTTCATGTAGGATTTTAAAATGACAAAACACTTTGTGAGGTGTGGTACTGCCACTTTTACTTGTAGCCAATACATAACTTGTCTTAGTGCAACATTGCTAAACTTTAACAAGTCTTTAGTCTTTGTTTAATGTCTGCTGCCAGGAAACCGTGATGTTCAGCCTGTGGGTGCAAACAAGCTGGATGTCGAGGGAACGGAATCCCTTTCAATTCAGAAAGATACCAGGCTAGTGATGGGGAGCACGCAAGCCGAATAGGTGCACCTTGCGCCCTGGGGCAGCCTGCAACACAAGTGAAGCCCAGTGCTCTCTTTGTTCTGCTGTACTCTGTCCTCTGAGAAAAGAGATGTCGGTATCGCACCCCCACACCCCCCAACTGGTGTAGAGAACCTTGGTTACTGCCCTGATACATCAGTGTACTGCAAACTGTGAGATGTTGCTGACGTCATCTGCTGCAGCCTGGAAATAATGGGTTGCATAAAGGTTAAGGGCAACCACGATGACCTTAAAGGTCACAGACAGTGCTCTCCATGCTGTTGTTTAAGGCTCCAATAGTGGCTGCAGTAGGTGGCATAGTTCAGTAATAGCCTCCTTTTTGAAGAAGAGGCACCTAAACCATTGCTCCTCAGTGACTCTTATGTAGGTGAAGTGATCCACTGTGGGTAGGGCCTTTTGTGCAGTGCCCTCCTCCTCTCTCTTCTCCAAATTGCTCTCTCTCCTGTCTTCTTGGCTACTTTCCCTCATTCCCCAGCCCCAAAGGCAGCTCTACCAGGCCACTCCTGACTGCAATAAAATTGTTTTGAAAATGGACAAAAGCAATGCAACACCAACAGAAACTTATTCATAGAAGGTAGAAATTAATTGTCGAATTGAGCAGATAGGTTAAAAAATGCCAAGAGTTAACCAGCAACTAACCTGTTTTAGTGGATGATCCCATTAAATAGCATTGCTGAAGGATTCTTGCTGCATGTCAGTGCCACGAGTGCTGGGTGAGTTTATCACCTGGTATCTGGGGTTTCCCAATTTCACAAAAGAGTCCTACAATAAGTGTAGGACACTTATTTAAATACTTTTTGAATACTTCCAGTACATACCCTGAATACCTACAGCTGAACTCTATCCAATATGGCGGGTCCCACACTTCTGGCACGATTTGCTCCTCTATCTGTCTCTCACTATTTGGAGGCTTATAGAATACACCCAGTAATGTGATCATACACTTTTTGTCTCTCAACTCTAACCAAATGGATTCTGTCCTTCTCCCCTCAATGACATCCTCTTTACCAACACTACAATGTCTTCCCAATCAATACTGCCACCCCACCTCCTATTTTTCCTTCCCTATCTTTTCTGAACACTTTGTATTCTTGAATATTAAGCACCAAGTCTTTACCAGTTTTAAGCCACATTTCTGTTATTTCCACTACAAAATGTTCCCGCATGACTATTCGTGCTTGTAGCTCACCAACTTTATTCACTGCTCTTTGTACATTTACATACATGTATATTAAACCTGTCTTTGAATTCCTCGTAGTCCTTCATACTCTGCTCCTATCTAATATGGAACTACCTCCTTCTCTAGTACTACCCAACACTCTCACTTTATGCACCTTATTCTTCTTTTCCATTTTGACATACTGGTGCCCACACCCCCTGACAATTTAGTTTAAACCCTCCCCAGCCACACTAGTGAACTTCCCAATGAGGACATCGGTGTCAGTCCTGTTTAGGTGCAACTTGTCCCTTTTGAATAGATGCCTCCTGCCCCAGTACTGGTCCCAATGCCCTAAGAATCTGAAGCCCTCCCTCCTGCACCATGCCTCAAGCCAAGCTTGTGGGTGGCCTCCCAGTGGTAGATGGGAGGGCCATCGGCGCCTCCTTTCAGTGGCTCATGAAGGGGCCACAAAAGTAAAAACACTTCACCCTTGGCCATAAGCCTTCCTATGGAAGGATTGCCCCCCCCCCACCAACCCTGATGGCCCTGCACATCAAAGTGGGCCTTTAACTTTGCAAACATTTCATGCAGACTTCCAGGGCGCATCTTGAGGCACCTTTGCACACCCCCACGTCCTTCAGTAAAGCCCACTTCTGTCAGTGGGGGTCCCATCTGTTCAGTACTGGTGGGACTCTTATTAGTCCTCCTGCCCGCCGCCCTTAAATGGATGGTGAATGTGAAGAAGGCCTATTAATTGGCCGCCTCTGGGAAGATCCTGCAGCCAGCTGGAAAGCAGTGACCTTTAGGGTAGGGACCCGGAAATGGTGCTGACACCTGAGAATCTTCTAACAGCGTAAGATTCTTCCCCATATGTGCAGTTGGGAACATGATGCAGATGCTGATTCAATTTAAGCTGAAGCTTTTTAATTTGGTAGCAGTGGATAGTTTACATTGCTACATAGATAGCCTGTCTCTCATCATCAGTTATTGTTCTTTCAGATTATCGTTCCCACACTCTTTTAGTTGAATTTATATTGTCCAAATATATGTCAGTGAAAGTTGTGCAGCCAATATAACTACTTTTGCTGTGTCTTTTTGGGATGGTAGGAGGGTGATTTATCAAGTTAGAGGGGCTTGTTAGAAAGCACAGGTAGTGGAAGATGTCACTCCTGTTGAGTATGTACTTAGCTTTGAGGGTTTTAAACGTCTTGGTGGTTCCATTGTGATTCAAATTGTGAGCTTTTCCAAACTCATATCAGGTCACAAACTGAAGCCCTTGTCCCACAGTCGCTAATGGAATATCGGAGGTGTGATAGAATCAGATAGGACGGGTGAAAACAGTCTCATATAGAGCATTACCAGTAACTCCAGATAGACCAGTTGGGCTGAATGGCCTGTTTCTGTGGTGTAAATTCTATTCTGTACACAGGCCCCAGTGAAATGCAGAAATGACACATGCTTCCCAGGTGCAATTGGACCAAGAAAGATATTTTACAGGGAGGAATTTAAGATAGGTGTGTTACTTTCCTATTTCATCTTTGCCCATGAGTTGTTTGAGGGACACAGGTTCATGTGACAATTTCATTTTTTTTTTACATCAGTAGCAGGAGCAACAGCTCTCACCTTTTATTATTTGAATCACAATTTTCTTAATATTATTGAAGCCATTGAATGAGACTGTTGAAAAAAGGCAATTAAACCTGATTTATAACTAACGGAAAGTTCAAAGTTCCCCAAACAATGATATTCAATTTATACTTGTGTTTGGCTGACTAACCTCACTGGCACTGAAATCAGCATTGCACTCAACAACAACAACTTATATTTATAAAGCACCTTTAACAAAATAAAACGTCCCAAGGCGCTTCACAGGAGCAATGTAAAACAAAATATAACACTGAGCCACATAAGGAGGTATTAGATCAGATGACCAAAAGCTTGGTCAAAGAGGTAGGTTTTAAGCAGTGTCTGAAAGGAGGAAAGTGAGATGGCGAGGCAGAGGGTTGTGGAGCTGAAGGAGATTATAGAGATAGGGAGGGGCGAGACCTTAGAGGGATTTGAAAACAAGGTTGAGAATTTTAAAATCAAGATGTTGCTTGACCAGGAGCTAATGTAGGTCAGTGAGCACAGGGGTAATAGGAGAACGGGACTTGGTGTGTGTTAAAACTCAGGCAGCAGAGCTTTAGATGACCTCAAGTTTCCAGAGGGTAGATTATGGGAGACCAGTTAGGAGTGCATTGGAATAGTCAAGTTTAGAGGTAACCAACGTACAATTGAGGGTTTCAGCAGCAGATGAGCTGAGACTGGGGCAAAGTTGGGCGATGTTACAGAGGCGGAACTCGGCAGTCTTAGTGATGGCATAAATATGAGGTCGGATGCTCATCTCTGGGTCAAATGTGACACCAAGATTATGAACATACTGGTTTAATTGCAGACTCTTGTCAAAGTGTTTGAAAAACTAGGTCATTGCCATTTTGCTTTATCTTGGCAGGTGTTTAAAATGTGCAACAGCAAGTGGTTGAGGAGAATAGCACAATGCATTAAGGGGATGTTAGATAAACACATGAGGGAGAAAGAAATAGAAGGATATACTGATAGGGTTAGATGAAGTAGGGTGGGCGGAGGCTCATGTGGTGCAGAAACATAGGCAGAGACCAGCTGGGCCAAATGGCCTGTTTCTATGCTGTATATTCTATGTAATTCTATGTGCTTTAATAGGAGATAAAGTGCTCCTGTGGCAAATATATCCCACAACAAAACAAGTGGCCTAATGTACAGAACTTTTTGTTGGACCCTTTCTGTTATTTGGTTAGTGCTACATCAAAAATCTGGTAATTACCAAGAGACTTTCCATCCACCCAAGAAAGTATGTCACCACTCAAAACCCTAGCTGGCCAGCATACGATTTCAGCATTAAAGAGCATTAGTCAACTCAACAAAAACAGCAAGAAATGCTGAGTGGTCTTATAGCCCACACAGATTGCTACTTAAATGGAATTCCCTTTTAAAGTTCAGTATTGATGTCAAATTCTGAGAAGTATGAGCCACAAATAAAATACCCATACTTTTGTCCTAGATCCCCTGTAATATATATATAGTTTTTTTCTTTTAATCTAAACTAGCAATATTGTCATTTTTCACCAGCTTGGCTGGTGACATTTTGCCTTCTTTCTCCTTGCCTGTTTCTTTCATTGTGGACATTAAAATGGTCTTAGGGAGGACATATTATTCAAAGTGCTTAGTTCCAACAGTATTTTGCAGTCCTGTATTTTGAACAATGCATCACACTTGGGACTGCCGTTGCTGGGAAGCCTGTCTACTGGGAAGTCTTCAAAAATGAGGAGTAATGTGAAAAAACATAAGTTTATATGCTGGAATTCTCCATAATACAATTGCACAGCGTAGCATACCTACTGGAGGGTTGTACTGGCGACTAAGCTGTTTTAAATGTATCAGTTTTATAGTTACTTTATTTTAAGAGAAATAAGACTATCATTTTTCGAAACAGTTGTTAGGTAAAACTTTGGCTTGCTCGCTGAACTACATTGCCTCCCGGTCAAGCAATGCCATGATTATAAATTCTCATCCTAGTTTTCCTGTTCCTCCGTGGCCTTGCCCCTCCCTATCTCTGTAATTTCCTGCAGCCCCACAACCCTATGTGATATCTGCAGTGATCCAATTCTGGCCTCTTGATCAACCCCAATTTTAAATGCACCATCATTGGTGGTATAGCCCTAAGCTCTGGAATTCACCCCCTAAAACTCTCCGAATCTCTTCTCTTTCTTCCTATAAGATGCTCCTTAAAACCTACCTGTTTGACCAAGCTTTTAGCTATCAGCCTTAATATCACTTTACGTATCTCGGTGTCGAGTTTTGCTATATAAGGCTCCTGTGAGGTGCCTTGAGACATTTTATTTGGTTAAGGGCGTTATAGAAATATAAGTTGTTGTAATTGGTGTTGTTTGCTGAGAGACAAGAACAATATTTGGATGACAATGATGTGACACCCATTGGCGTGCCGATTTTTTTGAATGAGATTTACATTATTGGTGCTCGGAAACAAATTTTAAAAAGCTGCCACTTTTTTACAAACATGAAGTCCCTTTAAACAACATTTTCGAAAATTCAAAAAACTAAAACAGCTCCAAAGTGATTCATATTTTACCCAACTATTTATAAAACAGTAGCCAGTCTTCCAGGAAGACGTTTCAATTAACTATCATTTGCTGCCTACATTTCCCTGTTTTAATCGAATCATAGAAACTTACAGCACCGAAGGAGGCCATTTGGCCCATCGTGCCAGTCCCAGCCAAAAAAGAGCTATCCAGCCTAATTCCACTTTCCAGCTCTTTGGAAAGCATGGACTCGATGGGCCGAATGGCCTCCTTCTGTGCTGTAGTGACTCTATGGACTGAATTTTACATGAAGGCAGCAACTCCCACCACTGGGTCCAAAAGCGGGTAGAAAGAGCTGCGCACGCAATATTGTCAGGGGGGGTAGGCAGCGTAGGGGTCCAGTGAGACAGGGAGGGTGGGGAGGTCCCTGGTGCCATCTTTAGAAGCCAGGCAGTAGCACAGGATAATGCAGCAGCCCTGGAGGGAGTGGTGAGAGAGCCCCGGCAGCAGTGCAAGTCAGAAAAATGACCAATGCTCGATCAAGGTTTGTCCCAGATTCAGCAATGCTTCCCTGGCGGTACTTCTCCAGGCTACAAGAGAATGGAGGGAAGTCTTGTTCCCCCAGGATGGCAGGAGGAGACCAGCCGGGCAGACAAAGCAGGCCTAGATGGAAGTTGCAGAGGAGGTCAGCAGCTGCGGGGTTGTCCCCCTTACCTGGCTGCAGTGCTGAAAGAATGCTCAATGATCTGATGCAGTCCGGCAGGGTGACAGCAGCGCATAACCTTGCAGCCTTAAATATGACTAAAGATGAATATGAGATTGGAGAAGAGGTTGCCCACCCAGTTAGTGGAGATGCCCAGGCATCAACATTGGCTGTCAGATGTATATTAGCCTCTCTGTGTAGGACATCAGCCAGGCTGAGGTGACTCATGGACAGTCAATGATCATTGGCCATATGCAGGAGGCATGCTTGTGGTACCACATTGGACTGTCAGGCTGCCAGCAGCATAGGAGTCGTGCCTCTCTCTGTTGGGTGAGTAACAATGGGAATGTATGTGTTTGCAGGAGAAGAGAGCTCACAATGGAAGGAAAATGTCCAGAACCAGAGGTGGCCATCCTCACACCGATGGAGGAAGAGATGCTAGAGCTGGGTGTAATTGAGGCAGGCAAGGCAATCACAGATGATGAGATGGATGTGGAGCCCCGAGAGAGTAAGTGGCCCAATTGATGTGCGCAAGAGACGCTCTGGCTAGCACAAAGCAGTGTGCCCACATGGGCACCACTGCTCACAAAGACCTCAAGATGATGAGTAGTTAGAAGGGTGTGTTGTAAAGCATATAGAAACTGAAGGCACTGGATACTGCAAAGGCTATGGGCCCTGACACCATTCCAGCAATAGTACTGATGACCTGTGCTCCAGAACATGCCGCACCCCTAGCCAAACTGTTCCAGTACAGCTACAACACTGGCATTTACCCTGCAAAGTGGAAAATTGCCCAGGTATGTCCTGTACACAAAATGCAAGACAACTCCGACCTGGACAATGACAGCCCCATCAGTCTACATTCAATCATCAGTAAAGTGATGGAAGGTGTTGTCAACAGTGTTATCAAGCAACACTTGCTTTGCAATGACTTTCTCAGTGATGCTCGGTTTGGGTTCTGTCAAGGGCGCTTAGCTCCTGACCTCATTACAGCCTTGGTTCAAACATGGACAAAAGAGTTGAACTCAAGAGGTGAGGTGAGAATGACTGCCCTTGACATCAAGGCAGCATTTGACCAAGTATGGCATCAAGGAGGCCTAACAAAACTGGAGTCAATGGGAATCAGGGAGAAAACTCTCCGCTGGTTGGAGTCATACCTAACGCAAAGGAAGATGGTTGTGGTTGTTGGAGCTCAATCATCTGAGCTCCAGGACATCACTGCAGGAGTTCCTCAGGGTAGTGTCCTAGGCCTAACCATCTTCAGCTGCTTCATCAATGACCTTCTTTCAATCATAAGGTCAGAAGTGGAGATGTTCGCTGATGATTGCACAATGTTCAGCACCATTCATAACTCCTCAGATACTGATGCAGTCCATGTAGAAATGCAGCAAGACCTGGACAATATCCAGGCTTGGGCTGATAAGTGGCAAGTAACAGTAAC
This sequence comes from Heterodontus francisci, assembly GCF_036365525.1. Classification (NCBI taxonomy): domain Eukaryota; kingdom Metazoa; phylum Chordata; class Chondrichthyes; order Heterodontiformes; family Heterodontidae; genus Heterodontus; species Heterodontus francisci. The sequence goes on along the minus strand of NC_090372.1, from coordinate 149,754,735 downwards.
ACACGTGCCAGGCAATGACCATCTCCAACAAGAGAGAATCTAACCATCTCCCCTTGACATTCAATGGCATTACAATCGCTGAATCCCCCACTATCAACATCCTGGGGGTTATCATTGACCAGAAACTGAACTTGTAGCCATAGAAATACCATGGCTACAACAGCAGGTCCGAGGCTCGGAATCCTGCGGTGAGTAACTCACCTCCTGACTCCCCAAAGCCTGTCCACCGTCTACAAGGCCCAAGTTAGGAGTGTGATGGAATACTCTCCATTTGCCTGGATGGGTGCAGCTCCAACAACACTCAAGAAGCTTGACACCATCCAGGACAAAGCAGCCCATGTGATAGGCACCCCATCCACAAACATTCACTCCCGCTACCACTGACGCACAGTGACAGCAGTGTGTACCATCTACAAGTTGCACTGTAGCAATGCCCCAAACCTCCTTAGACAGCACCTTCCAAACCCGTGACCTCTACCACCAAGAAGGACAAGAGCAGCAGTTGCATGGGAATACCACCACCTGCATGTTTCCCTCCAACTCACACACCATCCTGACTTGGACGGTTCAAGAAGGCAGCTCACCACCATCTTCTCAAGGGCAATTAGGGATGGGCAATAAATGCTGGCCAAGCCAGAGACACCCAAAGCCCATGAACGAAAAAAAAGAAAGCCCTCTCATCAGTCTTATCTCTCTTTCAGGTCATATACAAGAGTGGCTAGCCACCAAGTCTGAGAGACAGACCCCCACCTCTGAGGAGGAGGAGATCTTAGAGGGTGTACCTTCACATCATTCTCCCACACCCTTCATCAGAACAGATACCATCACATTGGTGGGTCATTGTGCACAATTAGTAAGAGGGCCACATTCTGGTGAGCACAGCACGGACGCGCCCGTGGAGGCTTGGACAGACTGTGGGAGGGTCCAGCGATGCTCAGCATCAGGCTGGTTACATACCTCTGGAATCATCCACAAGATGGCAGATACTAGAGCTGCGGCATGAAGGGCGGAGCGTCCAGAGGCTATGTGCACCCATGCACGATGACAGAGGAGTCCATCCAGGCCATGAACGCCGCCACAACTCTGGCGTGTGCATGCATGGCTTCCTCCATTGAGAGACTGGCGACCCTCATGGAGAGCCATATCCAACATACCACCCATTAGATGCCGGAGATGCACACAGACCTGCATATCTACGCCATCTCCATGAGCTCTGTGAAACAATGGCTGGGTGAAAAGGGGACGTGATGCCTGGAGCCATCGCCAGGTCCTCGGAATCCTCAGGTTAGAAGGGAGGGCTAAGTGTGCCCTGAGAGGGTGGAGGAATGGCTATTTGCAGCAACGTTGGCTCCTCTCAGGGCACTCCTGGAGTGGACAGTGGTTCCTCAGTCCCTCTGACAGTGACACCAGTACCTCACAAAGCCGTAGAGACAGAGTGGGCTCCTGCACCCGTGGAGAAGAATTTCAATATGGCAGTGCCCTCCAGGCCTCTGGCAGCTAGCAGAAGACCACCAAAGTCATCGAAAGCCACGGAGCAGAAATGTCAACGGCCTGCCTCCACCTCAGCTAACAGCACAGGGAGAGCACCACATAGGAGCACCCACAAGCACATGTAAAAATCCACCTAGCTGCATTTGGGTTTCATGGGGTTAAATCCTGATGTTAGATGTCACCTTGATGTGCACTTGTCTGAAATGAATTGTGAAATTGTGCACCACTGAAAGAATTCTTTACTTTTTAAAACATGACTGGGCCATTAACAGCTCACTGGCTTCTCCAAAGGGTGTGATGGGAAGCAGCACACCAAGTGAGGTTATGGCATTTCCCATGCTGTTGCTTCATGTGATGATAGCTGCAGGAAAATGGTAAGAGCACTCAACGGCATAAGAACAGGTCAACAGAAGGTGAAGGATTAATTGGATTGACTAGGTATGTAAGTAAGGTTCATGCGAAACATGCGTGTATTTGTGCTACATGAGCCTTCCTTGCGTGTCTCTCGTCCTGCCTTGCCAGCTGTCTCTCGGGATCTTCATATGTTATGCTTGGTCAGCACATCCTCCATATCCTCATCCTCAGAGGTGGCGTCACGCTCCAGATTGTCCTTGTTATTCACATCTTCCCCCCTCTGTAGTGCCAGGTTGTGCAGAGCACGACACATCACCACGATATACTGGGGACCCCTGCTGGGGTATATTGAAGGGCTCCACCAAATCTATCCAGGCATCTGAGCCATATCTTCAGAAGGCCTGAGGCCTGCTTGATGGTCACTCGAGTTATGCCGTGGCAGCTGTTGTATCACTCCTCTACATCTGTGCTTGGGTTCCTCATAGGTGTCAGCAGCCATCTCTTCAGTGGGTAGCCCTTATCACCCAGTATTGATCCTTGAAGGCGTGATGGGGTGCCTGAAAAGGTTAGGCACCTGGGACTGCCTTAGTATGTAGGCATCATGATAGCTTCCCTGGAACCTTGCACAGACCTGAAAGATCCATTTGGAGTGGTCGCAGACCAGTTGTACCTTGAGCGAATGGAAGCCCATCCTGTTAATGAAGGTCACTGCATGGTCTGTGGGAGCCTTGATGGCCACATGCGTGCAATCAATGACACGCTGAACTCGGGGAAATCCAGTGATGGCCCTGAATCCTATCACTAGGACCCTACCAAATTCACGGTCAAATTTTACAAATTTCACAGTCATAGCATTTAAGAAATGTGAATTTGATGATTTCACATATTTAAATCGTAAATTAAATGTTGTCACAAGAAACCATGAAAATTATCTATTAAAAAAAAAACAGACAAGGCAAGTTTCTGGTTTCAAATGGCATTTACTGTATACTCATAAACTATTGTAGAAAGCTGACTATAAACGGGTCACATTCTTTACTCACTGACGTCAGTGGATGGATATGAGCATAGAACAACCTGCAACTGTCTCCTTCTTCATTCCCTGTCTTTGTGCTGTGAACACCTGTCCTTGTTTAGACACAGCTCTCTCCACATCCACAGCTTATTGGAACTGTCAGACAGCGCTGTGCTAGCCTTGCAAGATGAGGAATTCTGCATTCCACAGAGTTCCAACACTGCAGCACCGGCAAAGTACAATCTGCTTCTTTTGCAATTTTTTTTAAGCAGGAATCTCCAGCCTACAGTTCTTGTCAAAGCCAGGAAATGCATCAAATGAGTTTAAATCCACCATCAACAGGTGCATTTGTGCAGGGTCAAAGATACGCACAGCTTTCAGGAATGCTGCAGAAGGTTGTTGAATCCTCTGAATCGCTTTTTTTTCACCCCTTGACTTTTTCCCAGAGCAGTAATATTGTTTGAGCTTCTTTGCAATGCAAGAAAACATCTGTTGAGCAGAAGCATTTAATTCAGCATCACCAGAGTGTTGTTTGTTTGATGGTGCTTCAGCCCAGAACAGGACATCCATAACTTTATTGTAAGCTTTGTGGATTTTGACACATCGAGATTCAAACCAAGTAATTAAATCCATCAGTTGTGTCGCATTCTTGGCAACAAACAGAACCTCCTCAATAAACTGAACATCGTTTAGAAGGGCTACAGAGGCCAGAATTTTACGACCCCCCACAGGAACGGGCTGGTGGTTGGGGGTGGGGGGATCGTAAAATTGAGTGGGAGGCAGGGGGTGCCTCTCCCAATGCCTTCCCGCCCCTATTACAATTTTGCTGGGGTGGCAGCGGTGAGAAACGGTCTGCCCACCCCAAGCCAATCAAGGCTCTTAAGTGGTCAATTAACTGCCACTTAAGGGCTTCCTCCCGCCGTCACTGATATTTTACTAGTGGCCGGCAGGCGCATTAGGCCCAAACTGGCAGCCTTCTTGCGGGTTGTGGGGGCCCTCCTGATTGGGCACCCATGGAGGGCCACCCCCGAAGCCCCAACTGCCCCCAATGAAATTAAATCCCCGCCCAACTGCCCCTCTTCCAGGGCTGATGTCCACAATCCTGCTGTTGGTTGAATGCAGTCCCAGCAGTGGCCACTGCTCCCAGTGGTGCTGCTGGGACTGAGAGCTGCTGGCCCACTGATTGGCCAGCAGCTCTTGGAGGTGGGACTTGCTGCCTCAGAGAGGTGGAAGTCCTGCCCTAGTCCAATTAAAGGCCTAGGGAGCATAAAATCCTGGCATGGCTCCATGGCCAGCGGAGGCGGGCTCACCCCTGACCTTTTGGCCAGTGGGCAGGGCCTCCCACTCAAAGTAAAACTCCTACCAATGTCTGTTAAAGCCTGTGTTTTCTGTGTCAGTGTGAGCTCTTCTGAGACAAAGTCTGAGTAGTATCTCAGGAGAGCTGCATGATATTATACTGTCTGAAACCAAGAATTCTAATGTGTAATTGCTGGTTCTGGAGGAACAGTAATGCTTTGTTCCCCAATTTCAACCATTTCAGCTGCATTTGCAATATGTTACCTGTATCGAAGCTTACAGTTAGGGCAGTGGTTGAAGATCTTTTTCATGTAACTTACCAGTTTGCCGATTTTACCAAACTCGCTTTTCCACAGTTCACTGACAAGAGAAATTATTATGTGCATTACATGTAATATGGACAGCATTAGGCATTACACCTTGGAGCACAGATTTGAAAGATTTTGCCCGGGGAATTAATAATGGATAATAAGGAGATGGCAGATGAATTGAACAGATATTTTGCATCAGTTTTCATGATTGAGGATACAAGTAATATCCCAGTATTAGCTGTAAGTCAGGAAATGGAAGGGAGGGAGGATCTCAAGAAAATTACAATCACCAGAGAAGTGATACTGAACAAATTGTTGGTGCTGCAGGCTGACAAGTCCCCGGGTCCTGATGGACTTCATCCTAGGGTCTTAAAAGAAGTGGCTAGTGAAATAGTTGATGTGTTAGTTTTCATTTTCCAAAATTCCCTAGATTTAGGGAAGGTTCCATTAGATTGGAAAATAGCAAATGTAACTCCTTTTTTCAAAAAGGGAGGGAGACAGAAAGCAGGAAACTACAGGCCAGTTAGCTTAACATCTGTCATAGGGAAAATGTTAGAAATTATTACTAAAGAGGGGATTGCAAGGCATTTAGAAAAATTCAAGGTAATCAGGCAGAGTCAACATGGTTTTGTGAAAGGGAAATCATGTTTAACCAATTTATTGGACTTCTTTGAGGGAGTTACATGTACTGTGGATAAAGAGGAACAGGTGGATGTATTGTACTTAGATTTCCAGAAGGCATATGATAAGGTGGCACATCAAAGGTTATTGCAGAAAATAAAAGTTCATGGTGTAGGGGGTAACATATTGGCATGGATAGAAGATTGGCTAGCTAACAGGAAACACAGAGTAGGCATAAATGGGTCATTTTCTGATTGGCAAGATGTAACGAGTGATGTGCCACAGGGATCTGTGCTGGGGCCTCAACTTTTTACAATATATATAAATGACTTAGATGAAGGGACCGAAAGTATGATTGCTAAATTTGCTGATGACACAAAGATAGGTAGGAAAGTAAGTTGTAAAGCGGACATAAGGGGGTTGCAAAGGGATATAGATAGGTTAAGTGAGTGGGCAAAGACCTGGCAAATGGAATATAATGTGGGAAAGTGGGAAATTGTCCACTTTGGCAGGAAGAATAACAAAGAGGCATATTATCTAAATGGTGAGAGACTGCAGAGCTCTGAGATGCAGAAGGATCTGGGTGTCCGAGTGCATGAATCTCAAAAAGTTAGTATTCAGGCACAGCAGATAATTAGGAAAGCTAATAGAATGTAATCGTTTATTGCGAGGGGAATTGAATACAAAAGTAGGGTGGCTATGCTTCAGCTATACAGGGCATTGGTGAGACCACATCTGGAGTACTGTGTATAGTATCGGTCTTCTTATTTAAGGAAGGATGTAAATGTGCTGGAGGCAGTACAGAGAAGGTCTACTAGACTAATACCTAGAATGGGTGGGTTGTCTTATGAGGAAAGATTGGACAGGCTAGGCTTGTATCCGCTGGGATTTAGAAGAGTAAGAGGTGACTTGATTGAAACATATAAGATCCTGTGGGGTCTTGACAGGGTGGATGTGAAAAGGATATTTCCTCTTGTGGGAGAATCTAGAACTAGCAGTCACTGTTAAAAAATAGGGGGTTGCCCATTTAAGACAGAGTTGAGGAGAATTTCTTTCTCCCAGAGGGTCGTGAGTCTTTGGAATTCTCTTCCTCAAAAGGCAGTGGAAATAGAGTCTTTGAATATTTTTAAGGCAGAGGTAGATAGATTCTTGATAAGCAAGGGGGTGGAACGTTATCGGGGGTAGGTGGAAAAGTGGAATAATCAGTTCAGCTATGAACTTATTGAATGGCGAAGCAGGCTCGAAGGGCCGAGTGGCCTACTCCTATTCCTAATTCGTATGTTCGTAATAGTAGGGGATTTTAATTACCCCGATATTAACTGAGATAGTTTTAGTGTGAAAGGAATTGAGGGAGCAGAATTCTTGAGGTGCATTCAGGAGAATTTTTTTGACCAGTATGTAGCAAGTCCAACAAGAGAGATGCAATTTTAGACTTAGTTTTAGGAAATGAAGATGGGCAGGTGGAAGGAGTGGCAGTGGGAGAGCATTTTGGTGGTAGTGATCATAATTCAATCAGTTTTAACATAATCATGGAAAAGGACAAGGATAGAACAGGAGTTAGAGTTCTTAATTGGGGCAGGGCAACTTTTCTAAGTTGAAGGTAAATCAATGTCAGAGCCTTCAAAGGGGAGATTCAAGGGGTTCAGAGTAAACATGTTCCCACAACGAAACAGGGTGGGAAACAGGGTGGGATGACCAAATCTAGAGCCCCATGGATATAAAGGATATAACAGGGTAAGATAAGGCAGAAAAGGAAAGCTTATGTCAGACACCGAGAACTCAATACTACAGAAAGCCGAGAGGAGTATAAAAAGTGGAGGGGTGAAATCAAAAAGGAAATTAGGAAAGCTAAGAGAGGGATGAAAGAATATTGGCAAGCAAAATCAAGGGGAACTCAAAGATGTTTTATCAATACATTAAGGGTTGAATTTTATTGGGGCTCCGCGCAGCGCGTGCCCTTCGAACTCGGTGGCACGCCAGCATTTGCCGCCTGCCGCCGAACCCCCGCAATATTAATCTCGGGGGCTCATTTCCATAGAGGCTGTGTACTGCCCTCCCCATATTACGTGGGGAGAGGCGGGACATTCGGCACAGCGAGAGAGTTTTTGACAGCTGTGCAGCCCTATTTTAAGCGCCCCAGCACCTGCTTCCTGACAGCTGTCAAAGAATACTTACCTGACTGCTGAAGAGGGGGGCTGCTGTCAATCTGGCAGCAAAGCGGAAAGTGCTGCAGAAATCCAGCAGGTCAGACAGCATCTGTGGAGAGAGAAGCAGAGTTAACTTGACCAAGTTCACAGACTTGAAAGTTAACTCTGCTTCTCTCTCCACAGATGCTGCCTGACCTGCTGAGTGACCCCAGCACTTTCTGCTTTGCTGTCACATACTTACCCTGCTGTGTCCCAGTGTCCTATGAAGTTGCGATCCTCTTCTTCCACCCGAGTACAACATTCCTTCTTGTAGGTGTGCTGCATCTGGGTGAATGATTTTAATTTTGCACATTCCATGACGTGAGACTTAAATAGTCCATAAAAGGCAAATACACAATAGAAATAAAACCATAAGTGAAGAATAATTACCTACTATGAGCATCTAATCATCTGACTGTAAAAAGCCGCAGACTATTATGCATTTGGAATCTGTATCATTTCTCTGCTAACTGTTCTGTGAAAATACATGTAACTGCAATTACACCATCTTTGTTAAAAAAACAGGAATCTCTGTTCATATTCTAGCTGCATTGCCAACTACAAATATTACACCAATAAATATGTTCATCTGCTGCTGAAGCAATGTGATCGTGAAGATGTGTTGATGTGTAATTGTTGAAAAACCATGACAGCAGCACAAGGGGGAGGCGGTGGCGTAGTGGTAATATCACTGGACTAGTAACCCAGAGTCCCAGGGTATTTCTCTGGAGACATGGATTCGAATCCCACCACAGCAGAATTTGGAATTAAAAGCTAGTCTAATGATGGCCATGAAACCATTGTCGATTGTTGTAAAAACCCATCTGATTTACTAATGTCCATTAGGGAAGGAAATCTGCCGTCCTTACCTGGTCTGGCCTACATGTGACTCCAGACCCACAGCAATGTGGTTATCTCTTACACCTCTGAAATGGCCTAGCAAGCCACTCAGTTGTACCTAACTGCCTCTGAGGATCTTCTGGCTTTTCAAGTTGTGAAAGGGATGGCACGTGATGGCTGCCCATTTGGTGAAAAATCCGGAAGTGTCAATCGAAAGGCGGCGTTTACCATATGCTAATTGTAGTGCCGCTGCTGTGCGGCAGGAGGGCCACACCAAGGTCCTGCCGCTGCCGGTAATATGCGGCAGGCCCTTCTCGACATCGTGGGTCAAGGCGGGCCTCTCCCTGCAACATTTTACCAGTCCCCGCGCCGCGACCCGTGCCATCGAGGGGCCAGTAAAATTCAGCCCAAAGAGTAAGAGGATAATTAAGGAAAGAGTAGGGCCCATAAAAAAACAAAAAAGAAACCTATGTGTAGAGGCGGAAGATGTTGGTATGGTTCTTATGAATTATTTGCATCTGTCATCACAAAAGAGGGGTAACGATGCAGATATTGTAGTTAAGGAAAGGGGTGTGAAGTACTGGATGTGATCAACATAGGGAGAGAGGACATCTTAATGGGACTAGCATCCTTGAAAGTTGATAAATCACCAGGGCCCGATGAAATTACCCCAAGCTATTAAAAGAAGCATGAGAGGAATACCAGAAGGTCCGACCATCATTTTCCAGCTGTCACTGGATACAGGTGTGATGCTGGAGGATTGGAGGACTGCTAACGTTTTACCTCTGTTTAAAAAGGGAGTGAGGGATAGACCGAATAATTACAGGCCAGTCAGTCTAACCTCGGTGGTGGGCAAATTATTGGAATCAATTCTGAGAGACAGGATAAACTGTCACTTAAAAAGGCACAGGTTAATCAAGGATAGTCAGCATGGATTTGTTAAGGGAAGATCTTGTCTGACCAACTTGATCAAATTTTTTGAAGAAGTAACAAGGAAGATAGATGAGGGTAGTGCAGTTGATGTGGTCTACATGGATTGTAGCAAGGTTTTTGACAAGGTCCCACATGGCAGACTGGTTAAAAAAAAATAAAAGCCCATGGGATCCAGGGAATTGCAGCAAGGTGAATACAAAATTGGCTCAGTGGTAGGAAACAAAGGGTAATTGTTGATGGGCGTTTTAGCGACTGGAGGGCTGTTTCCAGTGGTGTTCGGCAGGGCTCAGTACTGGGTCCCCTAGTTTTTGTGGTATATATTAACGATTTGGACGTAAATGTAGGGGGCATGATCAAGAAGTTTGCAGACAAGACAAAGATTGGCCATGTGGTAGATAGCAAGGAGGATAGCTGTAAGCTGCAGGTAGATATTGATGGACTGGTCAGATGGGCAGAAAAGTGGCAAATGGATTCAACCCAGAGAAGTGTGAGGTGATGCATTTGGGGAGGTCAAACAAGGTAAAGGAATATAAGATTAATGGTAGAATATTGAGAAATGCAGAGGAAGTGAGAGACCCTGGAGTGAATGTCCACAGTTCCTTGATGGTAGCAGGACAGGTCGTTAAGGTGGATAAGAAGTCAAAGAATCCTTTCTTTTATTAGACGAGGTATAGAATATAACAGCAGGGAGGTTATGCTGGAACTGGATAAATCATCGGTTAGGCCACAACTTGAGTACTGTGTGCAGTTCTGGTCACCTCATTACAGAAAAGATGTAATTGCACTAGAGAGGGTATAGTGATTTGCAGGATGTTGCCGGGACTGGAAAAATGCAGTTATGAGGAAAGATTGAGGTTGTTCTCCTTGGAACAGAGAAAGCTGAGTGCAGATCTGATTGAAATGTACAAAATTGTGAGGGGCCTGGATAGAGTAGAGGTGAATGGCCTCTACATTAGCAGATAGTTCAGTGACTAGGGGGAATAGATTTAAAGTGATTGGTAGAAAGATTAGAGGGGAGAAGAGGAACATTTTTTTACCCATATGGTGGTGCGGATCTGAAACTCATTACCAAAGGGTAGTTGAGACAGAAACCCTCAACTCATTTAAAAGGTGTCTGTATATGCACTTCAAGTGCTGTAACCTGCAGACTATGGACCAAATGCTGGAAGATGGGATTAGACTGGGTGGCTCATTATTTGGCCAGCACAGACATGATGGGCCGACTAGCCTCTTTCTGTGCCTCAAAACTTCCTTTCTATGATTTTCTATGATTAAGTTTTTCCAATGGTATTTTGACGCTTGCAAAAGCATCCATGGGTCCACGGGCTGGATTTTGTATTCCCGCCGCCAGGAGCGGCAGCAGGTATGGAACATGGTGGCTATCCTCCACTGAACCTGTGCATCCATGCGATGCAATTATGTGACGGGCGGCCATTTTATACATTCGCAGCGACCGCCACCCCCAATCACATGGCAGGAGCAGCTTTGGCGATGCCATTCACGGTGTCACCTGTTGAAAGAGCAGATGCTGGTGCCGTTTTTAAAAGGCTGCCGGCCCTGCAAACAGTTCAACATAACAGAGTTCACCCTTCCCCCCCCCCCCCCCACCCCCATATCCATTAGATTGCAGAGTTCACCCCCCCCACCCATCAGAGTGCAGAGTTCACCCCTTCCCCCCCCACACCCATCAGAGTGCAGAGTTCACCCCTTCCCCCCCCACATACCCATCAGAGTGTAGAATTCACCCCTTCCCCCCCCCCCCCATACCCATCAGAGTGTAGAATTCACCCCTTCCCCCCCACCCTTCAGAGTGCAGAGTTCAGCGCTTCCCCACCTCAGTAGCGCCAGCTTTTCCTGGACAGGGAAGTGAAGGTGTGTGAGTGTTGCTCATCGTGCCGTGCATCAGGAATTGAAGGTAAGATCACTGCAGTTTATATTTTAATTCATGCAAATATGTTATTTAAATATGCTAAGTTGTGTCCTGTCGCAGAGCGGTGGAGGGCCCACCATGGAGCTTCCCCACTGCCGGGAAGATTGGGCCCGGCAATTCCGGCGTCAGGTTCCATGGCGGCCACTGTCGCTCCGATTTTCCGCTCCCCTCCCCCGCCACGGAATCTGATGTCGTGCTGGGAACAAAATCCAGCCCCACAAGTTCCATTGTAATCAACTGACAATTTTGTGAGCTCTCTGTTGACTTCTTCAAAGCAAACAAAATGGTTGTTTGTTTTTCTGGGTATTTGTTTTCCAGCAGTGCGGTGTCAGATGCTCTTTCTGCTGTGCTGGCTTTCGGACTCTAAGTGGTGATGAACTGTTCCCCACCCTGTGTGATCCAACAAAACATTACAACTTCTACAAAGCAGTATTCCATCATCGGCATGCAAAATTTGGCTTCCAAATTCTTTCATTCAATGTGCTTCAGTTATGATTGTTACCATTTTTGATTTGCTCATTTTGGCATCCTCACTTGTCTGCTAATACTTGAGACTGTTTCTCTCAAAACTGCACCAGTCTACCAATCAGCGAATCGAGCCTTGTGTCTTAGAGTCTTAGAGAGATACAGCACTGAAACAGGCCCTTCAGCCCATTGAGTCTGTGCTGACCATCAACCACCCATTTATACTAATCCTACATTAATCCCACATTCCCTACCACATCCACACTTTCCCTCAATTCTCCTACCACCTACCTACACTAGGGGCAAATTTACAATGGCCAATTTGCCTAACAACCTGCAAGTTTTTGGCTGTGGGAGGAAACCAGAGCACCCGGTGGAAACCCACCATAATTAAAACGTGTGATGTCTGCCGGGAGCGGAGTGGAGAGGAGTGGAGAGGGCCTGTGGGGAGAACGCCGGGAGCGGAGTCTATAAATCAGCCCCGAGGATCGAGGCCCAGACTCTTACCTTCCGGGAAGGGAGTGGAGTGGACCTGTGGGGAGAACGCCGGGAGCGGAGTCTATAAATCGACCCCGAGGATCAAGGCCCAGTCTCTTACCTTCCAGGAGCGAAGCGGATCTGTGGGGAGAACGCCGGGAGCGGAGCCTATGAATCGACCCTGAGGATCGAGGCCTCTTGGGAGCAGAGTGGAGAGGAGCTCGTCCAGCGCGCCGAAGTTTTGAAAAAAAAAAGCCAACAGTGACGTCAGAGGGCAGCTGTAAGATGATTGGTTGGGAGAAGACTCGGAGGGCGGAGTTCCGGAGAGGTAAGTATACAGAGTAAGTTACCTCGGGTGGAAAAAAAAGAGATAAAAAAACTGAAAAAGTGACGTCACAGGAAAGCTGTGACCTGATTGGCTGGTAGGGAATCTGCACTGAATTTGAAAATAAAACATTGATCAACTAATTAACCCTAATTAACTAATTAATTAATAAGTAGAGGAGTAACTAAACCGGAGGGAGAAGATTACTGTATTTAGTATTTAATATTTATAGCAGAAATCTAGCGCTAGGGACCGAGCTTAACTTTACTTATTAAATCCTTACTAAATTTTTGTTTTAAATTAATTTATTAATTAGTGTTAGAAATGTCAGTTAGAGGGGTGAAGTGCTTCACCTGTGAGATGTGGGAGGTGCTTGACGCTTCCAGCGTTCCAGACAACTAGATCTGCAGGAAGTGTACCCAATTGCATCTCCTCACAGACCGCATGGATCGGTTGGAGCAGCAATTGGATACACTTAAGAGCATGCAGGGGCGGAAAGCATCATAGACGGAAATTTTAGAGACGTGGTTACACCCAAGCTGCAGGCAAATAGATGGGTGACCATTAGAAGGGGCAGGCAGTCAGTGCAGGAATCCCCTGTGGCTATCCCCCTCTCAAACAAGTATACTGTTTTGGATACTGTTGGGGGGGGATGGCCTATCAGGGGAAAACAGCAGCAGCCAGAGCAGTGGCACCACGGCTGGTTCTGTTGTCCAGCAGGGAGGGACAAAGCGCAGAAGAGCAATAGTTATAGGGGACTCTATAGTCAGGGGCACAGATAGGCGCTTCTGTGGACGTGAAAGAGACTCCAGGATGGTATGTTGCCTCCCTGGTGCCGTGATCAAGGATGTCTCTGAACAGGCAGGGGGCATTCTAAAGGGGGAGGGTGAACAGCCAGAGGTTGTGGTACACCGGTACCAACGACATAGGCAGGAAGAGTGACGAGGTCCTGCAGGGGCAGTTCAGGGAGTTAGGTAGTAAGTTAAAAAAACAGGACCTCTAGGGTTGTAATCTCGGGATTACTCCCTGTGCCACGTGCCAGTGAGGCTAGAAATAGGAAGATAGTGCAGCTAAACACGTGGATAAACAGCTGGTGTAGGAGGGAGGGTTTCAGATATCTGGATCATTGGGATCTCTTCAGGGACAGGTGGGACCTGTACAAGAAGGACGGGTTGCATCTAAACTGGAGGGGCACAAATATCCTGGCTACCAGGTTTGCTAGCGTCACTCGGGAGGGTTTAAACTAGTGTGGCAGGGGGGTGGCAACCAGAGCAGTAGGTCAGCAGGCGAAATAACTGAGGGGGATCTAGTGAATAAGGCCAGAGAGACTGAGAGGAAGAGCAGGCAGGGAGATGTTGCTGAGCACAGCAGGACTGGTGGTCTGAAGTGCATTTGTTTCAATGCGAGAAGTATAACAGATAAGGCAGATGAACTTAGAGCTTGGATTAGTACTTGGAACTATGATGTTGTTGCTATTACAGAGAATTGGTTGAGGGAAGGACAGGATTGGCAGCTAAACGTTCCAGGATTAAGATGCTTCAGGCGGGACAGAGGGGGATGTAAAAGGGGTGGGGGAGTTGCATTACTGGTTAAGGAAAATATCAGAGCTGTACGGCAGGAGGACACCTCGGAGGGGTCGTGCAGCGAGGCAATATGGGTGGAGCTCAGGAATAGGAAGGGTGCAGTCACGATGTTGGGGGTTGACTACAGGCCTCCCAACAGCAGCGGGAGATAGAGGAGCAGATATGTAGACAGATTTTGGAAAGATGTAAAAGCAACAGGGTTGTTATGGTGGGTGATTTTAACTTCCTCTATATTGACTGGGACTCACTTAGTGCTAGGGGCTTGGATGGGGCAGAATTTGTACGGAGCATCCAGGAGGGCTTCTTAAAACAATATGTAGATAGTCAAACTAGGGAAGGGGCCGGATTGGACCTGGTATTGGGGAATGGGTCCGGCCAGGTGGTCGACGTTTCAGTAGGGGAGCATTTTGGGAACAGTGACCATAATTCTGTAAGTTTTAAGGTAATTGTGGATAAGGATAAGAGTTGTCCTCGGGTGAAGGTGCTAAATTGGGGGAAAGCTAATTATAACAATATTAGGCAGGAACTGAAGAATTTAGATTGGGGGCCGCTGTTTGAGGGCAAATCAACAGCTGACATGTGGGAGTCTTTCAAACACCAGTTGATTAGAATCCAGGACCAACATGTTCCTGTGAGGATGAAGGATAAGTTTGGCAAGTTTCGGGAACCTTGGATAACGAGGGATATTGTGAGCCTAGTCAAAAAGAAAAATGAAGCATTCATAAGGGCTAGAAGGCTGGGAACAGACTAAGCCCTTGAGGAATATAAAGACAGTAGGAAGGAACTTAAGCAAGGAGTCAGGAGGGCTAAAAGGGGTCATGAAAAGTCATTGGCAAACAGCATTAGGGAGAATCCCAAGGCTTTTTATATCTATATAAAGAGCAAGAGGGTAGCCAGGGAAATGCTTGGCCCACTCAAGGACAGAGGAGGGAATCTATGCGTGGAGCCAGAGGAAATGGGCGTGCTACTAAATGAGTACTTTGCATCAGTATTCACCCGAGAGAAGGACTTGGTGGATGATGAGTCGAGGGAAGGGAGTGTAGATAGTCTGGGCCATGTTGATATCAAAAAGGAGGAGGTGTTGGGCGTCTTGAAAAACATTAAGGTAGATAAGTCCCCAGGGCCTGAGGGGATCTACTCCAGAATACTGAGGGAGGCAAGGGAGGAAATTGCTGGGGCCTTGACAGAAATCTTTGTATCCTCATTGGCTACAGGTGAGGTCCCAGAGGACTGGAGAATAGCCAATGTTGTTCCTTTGTTTAAGAAGGGTAGCAAGGATAATCCAGGAAATTACAGCAGGGTGAGACTTATGTCAGTGGTAGGAAAATTATTGGAGAGGATTCTTCGGGACAGGATTTGCTCCCATTTGGAAACAAATGGACTTATTAGCGAGAGGCAGCATGGTTTTGTTAAGGGGAGGTCATGTCTCACTAACTTGATCGAGTTTTTTGAGGAAGTGACGAAGATGATTGATGAAGGAAGGGCAGTGGATGTTGTCTACATGGACTTCAGTAAAGCGTTTGACAAGGTCCCTCATGGCAGACTGGTACAAAAGGCGAAGTCACACAGGATCAGAGGTACGCTTGCAAGATGGATACAGAACTGGCTTGGTCACAGAAGACAGAAGGTAGCAGTGGAAGGGTGCTTTTCTGAATGGAGGGATGTGACTAGTGGTGTTCCGCAGGGATCAGTGCTGGGACCTTTGCTGTTTGTAGTATATATAAATGATTTGGAGGAAAATGTAGCTGGGCTGAATAGTAAGTTTGCGGACGACACAAAGGTTGGTGGAGTTGTGGATAGTGATGAGGATTGTCAGAGGATACAGCAGGATATAGATCGGTTGGAGACTTGGGCGGAGAAATGGCAGATGGAGTTTAATCCGGACAAATGTGAAGTAATGCATTTTGGAAGGTCTAATGCAGGTGGGAAGTATACAGTAAATGGCAGAACCCTTAGGAGTATTGACAGGCAGAGAGATCTGGGCGTACAGGTCCACAGATCACTGAAAGTGGCAACGCAGGTGGATAAGGTAGTCAAGAAGGCATACGGCATGCTTGCCTTCATCGGTCGGGGCACAGAGTATAAAAATTCGCAAGTCATGCTGCAGCTGTACAGAACCTTAGTTAGGCCACACTTGGAATATTGCGTACAATTCTGGTTGCCACACTACCAGAAGGATGTGGAGGCTTTGGAGAGGGTACAGAAGAGGTTTACCAGGATGTTGTCTGGTCTGGAGGGTATTAGCTATGAGGAGAGGTTGGATAATCTCGGATTGTTTTCACTGGAACGACAGAGGTGGAGGGGCAACATATTTGAGGTTTACAAAGTTATGAGTGGCATGGACAGAGTGGACAGTCAGAAGCTTTTTCCCATGGTGGAAGAGTCAGTTACTATGGGACATAGGTTTAAGGTGCGAGGGGCAAAGTTTAGAGGGGATGTGCGAGGCAAGTTTTTTACCCAGAGGGTGGTAAGTGCCTGGAACTTGCTGCCGGAGGAGGTGGTGGAAGCAGGTACGATAGCGACTTTTAAGAGGCATCTTGACAAATACATGAATAGGATGGGAATAGAGGGATACGGACCCTGGAAGTGCAGAAGGTTTTAGTTTAGACAGGCATCAAGATCGGCGCAGGCTTGGAGGGCCAAATGGCCTGTTCCTGTGCTGTCCTTGTTCTTTGTTCTACATACCCAGCAATCAGTGAGGTGAGTCTTGTTTCAATGAATAAAACCCGCGAACTTCACAAAATGGTCGATTTCACAAAGAACCCGAGCTTTCACGGTCCGTGACACAATGTTCATGGCCATGAATTTGGTAGGGCCCTACCTGTTGCCCTCTCAGCCTGACTGTCTGGATTGGTGTGGATTGATGACCATGTTGATGCAATGATGAGCCACAGACTGGGAGATCCCACTGGTATCCTCAGAAGATCCCTGAAATGATCCTGAGATGTAGAAATTCAGCATCATGGTGAACTTCAATGCAACAGACACTGGTTGCCTGCTCTTCCATTCGGGCTCAGCTCATCCGATATGGTGGCAACCAGCTTGGTAACAGCCTCCCTGGAGAGGTGCAGTATTCGGTGACACTGCTGCACTGATCTGTAGGAAGTTGAGCCTCCAATGATAGACCCTCTCTGGGAGACTTTGTTGTCTGCATGCAGGTGGCTGGTTGCATGCCCCCCTGTGCCCTCCTCCTCCCTGCCCCCTTCCAGGGTCCTGTTCCTGATGCCACTCTGGTTACTGCTGTCCTGCTGCCTATGGCTGCAGTTCTCTCACTCTGCTCCTCACTGGAGGTCTTGAACTCTGAGTGAATGAGGTCCATGGAAAATAGCTACACTCAGGTCTTTGGGCTGACCTCCCCTCCCCGCCAATTTGCTCCATAGATACAGGTGCCAGGCCCCAGAGGGCACTCAAGCAGAATACCCCCACTGTGCTAGGCAAGTTTGTCGCTGCTACTACCACTAGAGGATCTGGATCAGCGCAGGCTTGGAGAGCCGAAGGGCCTGTTCCTGTGCTGTAATTTTCTTTGTTCTTTGTTCACTGTCCATTCAGTTCCACCCTCCCTGCCAAACCACGCTTCCGTTTGCAATTGCTGCCGCGTGCAGCCAACACTGACCTCCCACTAGACCTCTGCCTGTTTATAGCTGGCAAGGCTATGAAGCTCCATAATTCCTGTGCATCTGTCTAAAAATTAGAAAGACCTGGTAAAATCACTGTTAATTGCCCGTTTAAGTGACATAATTACTTTCCTGTCTCGGTCCAGGACAACTACCTCTGGCAAGCCCGGCCGCCTTTTCTAACATCTGATCAGGAAATGAAGCAATTGGGCTTCCCTCCTGACACCTTCTGCCTCAATTTTCCCATTTGTGCCGCCGCCCAGCCCACCTCCAATGGGCTGGCAAAACCCAGACCTATGACTCTATGGCCAGCATTTTACATAGACAGCTGAGGTCCCGCTGCCAGGGCCCAAAGATGGAGACAACCCCATTTAGGCCGGTGGTGGGACCCAGGGAGGCACATTGCCGGTGGTGGATCATTAAGTGGCCGCCGCTGGGATCACCATCCAATTAAGGATGGTGACATGCCCCCAAGAACTGCCAGCCCAATCAGAGGGCTGGCAGCTCAGCATTGCCACCATGCCCCAGCAATCATATTAGGTGGGGGATTGCTGAAGGCAGGCTTCGCCCTTCCTATGGGGACGGCCATTGCTATCAGGGCCCCCACCACAGGTTATGGACTGCCCCTAAAGGAGGGTCCCCCCCAAGAATTCGCTGGGAGGCTGCCAAATTCCACTGAGCAGTCTCCCCACGCGACAGAGGTCCCCCCACATGAACAAAATGCCTGCGGAGGCAAGAAGTAGGCCTTAATTGTCCACTTAAGTGGCTCAATTGGCATCCTGGCAGGCGGTCAGTCTGCCATCTTTCTCACTGCTGGCAAAATTGCATTGCAGCAGGAAGACGTCGGGTATACACCCTGATTCCTACCGATGCAATTTTGCCAGCCTTCCTGCCTCCCAGCCCGTCGCCAAAGGCCAGGTAAAATCCAGCCCATAACTCTTGATCCAAAGCCTTGTAGGTTACGGCATTTCAGGTGCACATACAAGTCCTTTTTAAATATGGGTGGTTTCTGCCTCTACCATCCTTTCAGGCAGTGAGTTCTAGGCCCCATCACCCTCTATGAGAAAAAATACTCCTCAATTGCCCACTAATCTTTCTACCAATTACTTTAAATCTATGCCCAATGATTATTGACCCCTCTGCTAAGGAAATTTATTTTTTATTTTTTATTTTTTCATTTAGAGATACAGCACTGAAACAGGCCCTTTGGCCCACTGAGTCTGTGCCGACCATCAACCACCCATTTATACTAATCCTACACTAATTCCATATTCCTATCACATCCCCACCTGTCCCTATATTTCCCTACCACCTACCTATACTAGGGGCAATTTAGAATGGCCAATTTACCTATCAGCCTGCAAGTCTTTGGCATGTGGGAGGAAACCGGAGCACCCGGAGGAAACCCACGCAGACACAGGGAGAACTTGCAAACTCCACACAGGCAGTACCCAGAATTGAGCCCAGGTCGCTGGAGCTGTGAGGCTGCGGTGCTAACCACTGCGCCACTGTGCCGCCCTTCCTATTTATTTTATTATGCATATATATTATATGTACTATTATACTGAGTGGGTTTCCCTTTCTTTTATCAACCATTATAAAGCTAGTCTAATGTTGACCATGAAACCTTTGCCGATTGTTGTAAAAACCCATCTGTTCACTCATGCCCTTTATGGAAGGAAATCTGCTGTCCTTACCTGGTCTGGCCTACATGTCACTCCGGACTCAAAGCAATGTGGTTGACTCTTAAATGCCCTCTGAAATGGCCTAGCAAGCACTCAGTTCAAGGGCAGTTAGGGATGGGCAATAAATGCTGGCCAAGCCAGCGATGCCCAAATCCCATTACCGAATAAAAAAAAATCATACATGCTTGTGAATTTCATAACAAAATTGCAAGAAATAATATTGCTCGTCCACAGCAGTTTTGAAAATCAAATAAACAGTTGACTTCCCAGGACCTGCACTTCAAAACGGGCCCTAGATCTTTGTACACCCAAAATGTATTATCTTGTTGACATTTTTCATATTAAAAACATCTTTCGGCACTGAACAAACATCACAAAAGATATTTGCACCAGTACAGTATTTTTGAAAATCCGTCTCATCATTTTAAACAAGCGCTGATACACAAGGTTTTCAGATCATTGCAGAGTATTTCCATGACTTTACCACACGAGCACAGGTGGCCCTGCTGCAGAGGGGTTGGCACAAACACTTAAAACATTTCAAAATGGTGGAAAGGATATGGCTGCGATTCAGTGCTTGGTCCTGAGCACCTGCCTAAGTACATGTGTTTGTTATTCTATTATGAATTGGCATTTGTTGTGCATTTTGCCACCAAACCTAAAGAGCAACCTTCAGTGTTGTTAGTGTTATCGTCTTATGTAATGAAAAAGAAATTGCATTTTGGTATTTGTTAAATGCCAGCAGAGAGAATAAGATTCACGTTACATCAGAAATGCTATAGTTTCTCATGCTTAACATTCAGAGCCTGAATTTTCTTCACAGAATTAAACACTTCTCTTTTTTTCTATCATGTAACAGCTGAAAAAATTATCTGGTAAAATTTCTTGTAGATGATTAGTAGTAGGTGCAACTGGGGAAGTGGATGAATCTGAGAATATCATTTGATAAGAGAAGGGTCTATTTTAACCTTACCTGCCCTGCAAAATCTGAGTAGGTGGGCAGCCACATACCTCTAATTTTTTTTTTGGAGTGCGCGGCTGGTTTGTTTAAGTTCCGACCTCTTTAAATTTTTTAGCACACTCGGTAACTGAAAGAGGCCGACTTGTGCATGGCCTCCATGGGAACTTTCAGGTTGCTGCATGGCTACGCGGCTGCACAGCTTAAAGGAAACATTGGTGGGCGATTAAAAATGGGCAAGCTATTGCCTTCCTCAGATCCCAACCCTCTCTTATCATTTCTGATTTTTAACCTGCAGGGTTTGCGGGCAGTTGAGGTACCCACCTAAAGCAAGTGGAGCTTCAAGTATTTTTGCAAGTTGGAGTCCTAGTATGGCAATGGAACCCCAAATGCATTCCAGTTGAGACCTGAGCAGGGAAACGGCTGAGGCTTTCCCACCAAACTGAATGGTGTAAAGCATTCCTTTGTCGGGATCCTCTGGCACAGACTGCTTCTGCTGTGGATGCTGCTCCCTTCTTGAGAGACCAATCTGTGTATCCCATCTCCCCTCCCCAGACTTACCTGTTTACCAGCGATCCTTCCCTTAGGGCCAGCCAACTGCCACCATTCCAGAATCATGGGGGGAGTTTTCCCAGGCAAGGCGAGACAGGTTTGGGTGCATGTGGGAAGTTAAATCCTTTAGAAATGATGTTGGGTCAGGAGCCTGACATCATTCTGCCCTCTTCCGCTTTCACCGGGGAGGGTTTGAAGGCAAGTGGGGAGCCCCTGTGCAACTGTGTGGAAGGCATTTAAATATTATAATAAACGATGGAGTTCTGTTTTAACCAAAGATTTAACTGGCAGTGGCAATTGCTGTTGGCAACTTGCCAGGGTCACCAATGCAAATGCACAGTGGGAATTGCTTCCTTAGTGAAACTGACAGGCTGGGAAGCCTTTGATCAATGAAACTGAAAAGCTCCAGTAATTGCCAGATGAGAGGCTGCTGCTCACAGCATTCCTTCTCAGAGAGTGCTTTTGATGCATGGCAGATGATTGCCAACTTTTTTTTAAATTCATTCATGGGATGTGGGTAACACTGGCCAGGCCAGCATTTATTGCCCATCCCTAATTGCCTTTGAGAAGGTGGTGGTGAGCTGCCTTCTTGAACCGCTGCAGTCCATGTGGGGTAGGTATACCCACAGTGCTGTTAGGAAGGGAGTTCCAGGATTTTGACCCAGCGACAGTGAAGGAATGGCGATATAGTTCCAAGTCAGGATGGTGTGTGACTTAGAGGGGAACTTGCAGGTGGTGGGGGTTCCCATGTATTTGCTGCCCTTGTCCTTCTAGTTGGTAGAGGTCGCAGGTTTGGAAGGTGCTGTCTAAGAGCCTTGGTGCATTGCTGAAGTGCACACTGCTGCCACTGTGCGTCAGTGGTGGAGAGAGTGAGTGTTTGTAGATGGGGTGCCAATCAAGTGGGCTGCTTTGTCCTGGATGGTGTTGAGCTTCTTGAGTGTTGTTGGAGCTGCACCCATCCAGGCAAGTGGAGAGTATTCCATCACACTCCTGACTTGTGCCTTGTAGATGGTGGACAGGATTTGGGGAGGCTAGGATTCCTAGCCTCTGACCTGCTCTTGTAGCCACGGTATTTATATGGCTACTCCAGTTCAGTTTTTGGTCAATGGTAACCCCTAGGATGTTGATAGTGGGGGATTCAGCGATGGTAATACTGTTGAATGTCAAGGGGAGATGGTTAGATTCTCTCTTGTTGGAGTTGGTCATTGCCTGGCACTTGTGTGGCGCTAATGTTACTTGCCACTTATCAGCCCAAGCCTGGATATTGTCCAGGTCTTGCTGCATTTCTACACGGACTGCTTCAGTATCTGAGGAGTCACGAATGGTGCTGAACATTGTGCAATCATCCGCAAACATCCCCACTTCTGACCTTATGATTGAAGGAACGTCATTGATGAAGCAGCTGAAGATGGTTGGGCCTAAGACACTACCCTGAGGAACTCCTGCAGTGATGTCCTGGAGCTCAGATGATTGACCTCCAGCAACCACAACCATCTTCCTTTGCGTTAGGTATGACTCCAGCCAGCGGAGGGTTTTCTCACTGATTCCCATTGACCTCAGTTTTGCTAGGGCTCCTTGATGCCATACTCGGTCAAATGCTGCCTTGATGTCCAGGGCAGTCACTCTCACCTCACCTCACCCTTTTGTCCATGTTTGAATCAAGGCTGTAATGAGGTCAGGAGCTGAGTGGCCCTGGCGGAACCCAAACTGAGCGTCACTGAGCAGGTTATTGCTAAGCAAGCGCTGCTTGATGGCACTGTTGATGCCACCTTCTATCACTTTACTGATGATAGAGAGTAGGCTGATGGGACGATAATTGGCCGGGTTGGATTTGTCCTGCTTTTTGTGTACAGGACATACCTGGGCAATTTTCCACATTGCAGGGTAGATGTCAGTGTTGTAGCTGTACTGGAACAGCTTGGCTAGGGGTGTGGCAAGTTCTGGAGCACAGGTCTTCAGTACTATTGCCGGAATATTGTCAGGGCCCATAGCTTTTGCAGTATCCAGTGCCTTCAGTCGTTCCTTGATATCACGCGGAGTGAATCGAATTGGCTGAAGTCTGGCTCCTGTGATGCTGGGGACTTCAAGAGGAGGCCGAGGTGGATCATCAACTCGGCACTCCTGGCTGAAGATTGTTGCAAATGCTTCAGCCTTATCTTTCGCACTGATGTGCTGGGCTCCCCCATCATTGAGGATGGGGATATTTGTGGAGCCACCTCCTCCAGTTAGTTGTTTAATTGTCCACCACCATTCACGGCTGGATGTGGCAGGACTGCAGAGCTTCGATCTGATCCGTTGGTTATGGGATCACTTAGCTCTGTCTATCGCATGCTGCTTATGCGGTTTGGCATGCAAGTCGTCCTGGGTAGTAGCTTCACCAGGTTAACACCTCATTTTGAGGTATGCCTGGTGCTGCTCCTGGCATGCCCTCCTGCACCCTTCATTGAACCAGGGTTGGTCTCCTGGCTTGATGGTAATGGTAGAGTGGGGGATATGCCGGGCCATGAGTTTACAGATTGTGGTTGAGTACAATTCTGCTGCTGCTGATGGCCCATAGCGCCTCATGGATGCCCAGTTTTGCATTGCTAGATCTGTTCGAAATCTGTCCCATTTAGTACGGTGATAGTGCCACACAACAAGATGGACGGTATCCTCAATGTGAAGGCGGGACTTCGTCTCCACAAGGACTGTGCGGTGGTCATTGCTACCAATACAGTCATGGACAGAAGCATCTGCAGCAGGCAGATTGGTGAGGCCGAGGTCAAGTACGTTATTCCCTCGTGATGGTTACCCCACCACCTGCAGTAGACCCAGTCTATCAGCTATGTCCTTTAGGACTCGTCCAGCTCGGTCATTTGTGGTGCTACCGAGCCACTCTTGGTGATGGACATTGAAGTCCCCCACCCAGAGTACATTTTGTGCCCTTGCCATCTTCAGTGCTTCCTCCAAGTGGTGTTCAACATGGTGGAGTACTGAGTCATCAGTTGAGGGAGGGTGGTAGGTGGTAATTAGTAGGAGGTTACCTTGCCCATGTTTGACCTGATGCCATGAGACTTCATGGGCTCCAGAGTCGATGTTGAGGACTCCCAGGGCAACTCCCTCCCTACTGTATACCACTGTGCCACCACCTCTGCTGGGTCTGTCCTGCTGGTGGGACAGGACACACCCAGGGATAGTGATTGCAGTGTCTGGGACATTGTCTGTAAGGTATGACTCCGTGAGTATGACTATGTCAGGCTGTTGCTTGACTAGTCTGTGGGACAGCTCTCCCAACTTTGGCACAAGCCCCCAGATGTTAGTAAGGAGGTCTTTGCAGGGTCGACAGGGCTGGGTTTGCCGTTGTCATTTCCGGTGCCTAGGTCGATGCCGGGTGGTTCGTCGCGGTTAGGTACAATTGAGTGGCTTGCTAGACCATTTCAGAGGGCATGTAAGAGTTAACCACATTGCTGTGGGTCTGGAGTCACATGTAGGGTAGACCAGGTAAGGACATTAGTGAACCAGATGGATTTTTACAACAATCGACAATGGTTTCATGGCCATTAGACTAGCTTTTAATTCCAGATTTATTAATTCAAATTCCACCTTCTGCCATGGTGGGATTCGAATGCATATCCCCAGAGAAATACCCTGGGTCTCTGGGTTACTAGTCCAGTGATAATACCACTCCGCCACCGCCTACTCTAGGAAGTGACTTCACTTGTCTTGCACTTCAGTCACTTAGAGCTGCACTTCCCTACTTCCAGCCTTCACCACAGCATGGGAGCAGCTTATGCAGCTTCAACTTCCACCTCTGACAAAGAGCAAGAGGAGCAGCAACGCCAACAGCAGCAGCAGGAGTAACGCCAGCAGCAGCACCAGCTGCCTTCTCCTCAGCCACATGCTGCTCCACAGGGCAGAAGGGCTGGACACAGAGATCCAGCTCAAAGGAGACGAGACCACCAATGCAGTGGGCTGAATTTTACGCCACCCCAATGAGCGCGACGGTGGTGGGGCGGGTGGCGAAAAAGGGAGGGGGAGGCTCCGGGAGGCCTCCACCACCACTTTATGTAGGGCAGCGGGGGCGAGAAACAGCCCACTTGCCCCAGGCCAATCAAGGCCCTTAAGTGGCCACTTAACTGCCACTTAAGGGCCTTCACCTGCCTCAATGCGGATTTTACATGTGGCTGGTCGGGCAGCTGAGGACCAGTAGAAGCTGCCTCACAAAGGCAGGCGGCTCTTGAGCATCTCGGGAGGGCCCATCATGATCGGGCACCCTGTCCTGATGGAGGGCCACCTCCACTACCTCAACTACTCCCAAGACCCAACATGCCCCCTTTCCCCCCAATCGACCACCCTTGCCTCGCCAGGGCCCGACCGATTCCACCAGCGAGGCAACCAAAACTTACTGACCTTCCCGGTTCCCCAACATCTTTTTTGAGCTGGGCTGTAGTTCCAGCAGTGGCCACTATTCTCAATGGCTCTGCTGGGAATAAGAGCTGCTGGCCCACTGTTGGCCGGCAGCTCTATTAGGCGGAACTTCCTACCTCAAGCAGGTGGAAGTCACGTCTCACACCAATTGAAGCCTGGTGACCCACAAAATATGGGTCGGATCCCCAGGCGAGGCAGAAATGGGTTCCCAATTGACTTTTCAGTCGGTGGCCGGTTCCTGTCCACCTATCGTAAAATCCCAGCCAGTGACTCAGTTAAGGAGCCTCGGCAAAGCCCACTGAAGAGGTCAATGGATTCCCTACCCCTAATAGACCCAGCACTTCAGCAGGGACTAAGGTGAGAAAATTCAGCTCACAGAATTACAAAATGATACTGCACAGAAGGAGGCCATTCAGCCCATCGTGCCTGTGCCAGCTCCTTGAAAGAACTATCCAATTAATCCCACTCCTCTGCTCTTTCCCCATTGTCTTGCAATTTTTTTCCTTTTCAACCATCTATCCAATTCCCTTTTGAAAGCTATTATTGAATCTGCTTCTGCCACCCTTCAAGCATTGCATTTCAGATCATTACAACTCCCTAACATATTTGTTTCTGGTTCCTTTGACAATTATCTTAAATCTGTGTCCTCTGGTTACTGATATTTCCATTACTAGAAACAGTTTTTCACTATTTGCTCTATCAAAACCCTTCGCGATTATGAACACCTGTACCAAATTTTCCCATAACCTTCTCTAGTTTCCAGTCTCTCCAGGGAACTGAAGAATTTCAACCCTGGTACCATTTCAGTAAATCTCCTCTGCACAATTTCAAAAGCCTTGAAATCCTTCCTAAACTGTGGTCCCCAGAATTTACTACGATACTCCAGCGGGGGCTTAATCAGTGTTTTATAAGGTTTAGCATAACTCCCTTGCTTTTGTGCTTTATACCTGTATTTATAAAACCATAGATCCTGTATGCCTTCTTAACAGTCATCTCAACTTGTCCTGCCACCACTGAGCCCTGGAGGACACAAGTGCACATGTCCTTCCAGTCTAACAAACCATTGTTTGCCATTACTCAAAGGCAAAATACAGCAGATTCTGGAAATCTGAAATAAAAACAGAAAATGCTGGAAATGCTCAGCAGGTCAGGCAGCATCTTTGGAGAGAGAAATGGAGTTGAAATTTCAGGTCAATGACCTTTCATCAGAACTCTCACCACTACTCTGCTTGTTGTCCTTTAGTCAATTTTGTATACATGCAACCAGTGCTCCATTAATTGCATAGGATTCAATTTTCCTAACAATTCTATTATATTATTATACTTCATCAAATACCTTTTGAAAGTCCATATGCACAACATCAACCACACTACCCTCATCCACCTTCTCTGTTACATCACCAAAGAACTCAATCAAGTTAGTCAAACATGATTGCCTTTACAAATCCATGCTGGCTGACATTGCTTAACCATATTTTTCCAGGTGCCAATTAATTTTGTCCTCAATTAATGTCTCTAAAATGTCCCCACCATCAATGTTAGGCTGAATGGCCTGTAATTGCCAGGTTTACCCCTCTCCCCTTTTTGAATAGGGTGTAACATTTGCAATCCTCCAGTCCTCAGGCACCACTCCCATATCTGAAGAGGATTGGAAGAATTTGGCTACAGCCTCTGTGATGTTTACCCTTACTTCCCAGAGCAACTTGGGTTGCATCACGAATAATCTATTCTGCTTTAAGTGCTGTCAATTTTTAAAGTACCTCCTCATTACCTATTTTCATCCTGTTCAATTTCTCTGCTACCTCTTTCTTTAAGGACATTGGTAGCATCCTCTTCTTCAGTGAAGACAGAAAAGTAATCATTTATTACCTCAGCCATGACCCCTGACTGCATACGAAAATTTCCTTTTTCAGCCCCTAATTGGCCTCATTCTTCCTTTGACAACCTTTTTTACTATTTATATGCTTATACAAGACTTTTGGGTTCCCTTTTCTGTTACCTGCAAATCTATTCCATTATTCTCTCTTTGTCCCTCTTATTTCCTTTTTCAGTTCTCCCCTGTACTTGTATTCAATTTGGTTCCCTAATGTATTATGAGCCTGACATTTATCATAAGCTTCCTTTCTCTTTTCATTTTAATCACTATATGTTTAGTCATTCACAAAGTTCTAACTTTGGATCCCCTTCCTTTCCCCTTCATTAAGATGTGTCTATCTGTGGGAAGTGAACTGTAAATGAGGCACAGGAGTTAAAATACACTGGGCCTGAAATGTAAGCCGGTGGGTGCTAAAAAGTATGAGGGAATTTGGGGAGACCAATTTTGGAGCAGAAAACTAACACACACAGCTGCTGCCCCATTTTGCTGGTAAAAGTTGCTTGCCTTGAATATACACTGAAATTATGCTAGAATGCAAAAATAATCACTTTCGTCAAGATGCTGTAGTCCATTGTGCATTTGCAGAATAATACCCAGGATAAAGTTGAGGAAAAAGTAATAGTAAAAAGTTAAGGTTAAATTGATTTTTACTTCTTTATATAGGTCCTCGCAGTGTACAGAAAACATCCGTTACAATGTTTGTAATAGACATACAGTAGTAAATAATGAAAATGCATAAAATATTTATGAAATTGAGTCTTACACATTCTTATTAGAGCATTTTTCTTAAACATTGAAACTAACTTTGAAAATAAGCATATTTGAAAATATTTGAAAACAAGCATGCAAGTGTTGTAGTTTGCAGCACTTGGTGTTGCTGGTGCATCAATATAGGTCTTTGTTGGTTGCGTAGGTGTAAGTAGACATTGTGAACCTTTGCAGGAAGTGCACAACTGTGCCTGGGACTGCTGAGTGTTTGATCGGGTAGACTGGAGTTTTGAACATCATTCTAGTTATGCACTTCTCTAGACATCGAGCTAGAAAAGGGAAAGCAGTTACTTGTAACCCGTGTGGGTCTGAGTAGCGGGATGGTTATCTACAAAAATCAGTGCAGCTAATGTAGCTTTCTACCTGACACGCTCAGTAACTGATGCAAGACTTTGCTGCTGATCTTGGTAAATGTATTTATGGAAGGCAAGCTGTTCAGACTGTGTACTTTTGTATTTCTGCGTCTCAGTAATCGGTGTGGGTTTATGTGGGCTGTCGAAGTAAGAGCAACGGTTTGAACGTGAGGGCATGCAAATCATGGTCCCGAAACATAGACCCATCTAGATATCATCGTGTGGTCCAGTGTTTCACACATGTGTGTTCTTTGAAGACAAGGAACATTGCCAGTACTGTGTATTCTGTAGTATATGTCATTAAAATGACTATTGCTTCTCTTGTTCTGCATTGAAACATTATATAGGTCACAGAAATGATCAGACAAGGAGATTATGACAGGTAGCTACAATGCAGATTATGTACCATAAAAAATGTACATAAGAAAACTGTAACAGCTAAGACATTTAAAAACTTTTTTAAGGATTAAAAAATGAATATGATGAACATACAGAACTTGATTTTGAAAACTTTTTAGACACTACAAATGTATTTCAGATACCGTTCCCTAGTGGAATTGTTAAATGCACCAGGTTTACAATTATAATTTATTTGCTAAGAAATTCCTTTGCTTTTTAAGCTGTATGACAAAAATATGCATAAAGTTACTTTTATATCACTAAGCCTT
Source organism: Heterodontus francisci (assembly GCF_036365525.1). Classification (NCBI taxonomy): domain Eukaryota; kingdom Metazoa; phylum Chordata; class Chondrichthyes; order Heterodontiformes; family Heterodontidae; genus Heterodontus; species Heterodontus francisci. Next base: position 149,726,027 of record NC_090372.1, on the reverse strand, counting down.
ATAGCTCTGAGACAGATCCTCCCCATAGATTTTTCTTCAATCAGTTTTTAAAGCATGCCAGGTCTTCAGTGTCCGAAAGTAGTCACAAGTGTAAGTAAGAAGGATGCTTCACTGATCCTTATTATTTTCAAGTATCATCAACTTGGAATGAGAATTAATCCCATCAGTCATTGTCATATTGACCAAATCTGACCTTTTCCCATATTTCCTGAAATGATCCTGACTTCAAATAGTAAAATCAGCAAAATGGGAATTGATTTTTTTATTGGCATTATATGCTGAAAATTCCACTCGATGTGAAGTTTATATTTCCCATTTTTCTGGTCTTTGCACAAAAATATGTCATAGCTGCTTTTAGGATTTGTATCATTGTCATGCAGTCATATGTGTGTTTTGTTTGTGTATTGTTCTTATTTACACACCTCAGTCTCAAATTTACAAATCCCTCTCATTTCAATTCATTTTCTTTTGACATTAACTCCTCAGATGAGGCAAGAAAGGACCAAAATTAACTTTGGAGACCATGCTGAAAGAATTTTATATAATTAAAATCTAGTAGACTTCAGTTAGATATACTTTTCATAAAAGTACATTTTATTTAAACCTATGCTATTACTATGAATGAAAGTCACATTGTTTATTCAATGTCTGCTCCTGGGTCATAAATTCTTGGTAAAAGTAAAAGATTAATCAAGATTATCTATTTTGTATCTTGCATCCATAGCAACATACCTCGTCACAATTTTCAACAAACACTACTCATTTATAAAACATAAATAGTCATATTATAATTAGTTTTCTCACTGTACACAGCAAAAGCAAGGAGCTCAATATGCACAGTCCTGTAACAAAGATATTGCCATGTCACCCATATATAATTTTCTGTGAAATCATTTGGGTTCACATCACTGGTAGATGTAACTAACAGACGAATAATTACATAAACCATATAAAGGTCTTAGACTGTCTTTACAAATTGAAAATTATTGTCACAATTCAGCATTAATCTGCTACTAGGAATAACACTGTGACAGAAAAATCACAAAACAGCTATTTGAGCTTGCTGATCTGAATATCACAGTTTAACATACTTTAAAAGCAGATCCCATAGTAAAATAGGAATTACTACATTACTCAAGGTGCCTCCAACATAGAAGTGTTAAGTGGCTTGTTGAGATTTTGCCAGCTACAAGATATGGCAAACAGAAATTATCTTTAATATACTGCACCAGTGATTTTTAAAAACAAAAATTACTGACACAGTAAAAATACATTTGAACCTTTGGTGCAGCTTAATAGCAGTAATCCAAGATCACTCAAGCATGCACTTGGCAAAACCAACACAAACCTCTAATAAATGTCTGCTGCACCTTGACAGTTTGTGTTGGTTATTGCCTTGTACATGCCTGGATAAACATGTGTTATGACTTAAATGTTCCTTGATTTCAATTTATATCTCCAAGAAAAGATTAAACAATACAACATGCATATGGTTCAACATGCTGCTGTTGGTGCATTTCACTATCAAAGGTGACACCATATGAAAGTGATCAGTTTAATAGAACTATTAAGTTATCCAGCACTACAAAAAGGCTAAAATGAAAGGGTCATTTAATTGAGTAGCCATAAAGATGTGATCTAATTGTGTAAATGAAAATCACTCTGTGTGTGATTATGTTATGCTGTCAAATTTATCTTTAATAGACAATGTCAGGTTACACCTATTTAATGGGTAACCCCCAAATTTACTTTGGAACTGCCAAATTTTATTTGGGAGACACCGGACCTGCAGTTGGACCTGGAACCGGGTGGAAGGCACGTCAGGGCCAGCCACATACGATTCAGCGGCTGCCGGCCAATTAAGCCGAATAAGCCATGAACTCCAACCAATTGCATTATCGGGGTCGGGCCTGGAGGTTGGGAGCATAGTGTCAGGTGACGCCTCAGCAGTTGATGGGGACATTTGCACTCTGCATTTGGAAGGCCTGGAAGAGGAGAAGGTCCTGGTCAATATTTAGAAATGGCTGAGAGGAGACCCCGTGCGGCCCCACACTTCCCTGATTCCTCCCTTCAGGTGCTCCTACAGGCTACCAGGGAGAGGAGGACACCTTGTTCCTGAGGGACGGGAGGAGGAGACTTGGGAGCCAAACCAAGAAGGTATGGCTGCAGATTGCAGAGGAAGTCAGCAGCCATGGGGGTTACAGCATGCACATGGATTCAGTGCCATAAGCAGCTCAAAGACCTCATCCAGGCTGTGAAAGTATCATTTAATGCGTTAATCTTCTTAGGCCTTGCATCCGGCAAAGCAGGATGGTGCTTTGGGAGGAGAGGGATCAACCCCCCCGCCCCCAGATGTGGATAAAGGGTCAGGGGATGCAAGATAACTGTCAGTGGCCCTGAAAGGAGGCCCTCTGTCATAATGGAATCTCGTGAGATCCCTGGGAAGGGAACACATGCAGGAGTAGTAACTGCACTGCTAACAGCCTATGTGTTGGGATTGATGTCACTAGGGGTCCAACATCTCCCTTCCCTCTGTCTGAAGGAAAAGATAGCACATAATCATAGGGAAGACCGGAGGTGGGCTGCCATTGCCTGCATGTCCTAACACCGATGGAGGAGGAGGCCATGGAGTCGGCTGGACCACAAGACGGCAGGAAATTGGCGGACGGAGAAATAGAAACCATCTGAAGACAGTGAGCTGAATTTTAAGGGAACGAATTGGACAGGTACAGAGACATGCGGTGACGGGACTCATTGAACAGGAAGTTCAACGTCATGACTTCCCATCCCAATTTTGTCCATGGCAGCAAACATGGAGGGCAGAAGTCTGATGGAGATGCTGCGGGCAGGGAATTGAGAGAGTTAACAGCCCAACTGAATGCGATTTTATGGAGTGGAATTAATTTTATAAATGGCGCAGGGGTCTCATGGAGCTTCAGAGGCTCTCTTCCTTCAAGGAGGCAACATGGAGGCAGCAAATCATGGCTGACTGCAAGGGGAATCCATTAGGAGGGCAACCATCCAGGCTCTGGCAGAGCCATGAAGGAAGGGCTGAGCATGGGACAGCTACCTCTCTCTCCTCTTTGTCTGAGTGCAGTGTCTGGAGGCCGCTGAAGACCCTCCTGTGGGCTCACAGGCTGTTGCAGTGCTGCTGTAAGTGCCTGGCCTTCCCTTCCAGTCAGTTGCACCTTGTCTTTGACAGGGTTCCTGAAGCCTGGATGAATGAGGTCCATGATAGGTGGCTTCTCTCTGAAAGGAGGTCCCTCCCTGCCAGTGGCCCTCTCTTGTTGCCCCCACTGCTGAGCCTTCCTCAGGTGTCACTTTCTTGTATTGGCCCCCTTGCAGCTAAGCCAACCTTCCCCTCACTCCTGACACACTGCAGATTCCCTTAGTGCCTGTCTTTTGTGTGCCTTTGCCTTTGCTGTCCTAGTGCTCCTACACAGTGCTACCCCAGTGGCTGCTGCATGATTGATGGCTATTGACTTTCAATGGAGGAGACTGCAGAAGACCTTGGAGGATGACTTCAGACAGCTCTGGACCTAGAAGGCCCAGTTACAGACGGCACCATCTTGGCATGGGTGTCAGCAGTCCACCCTAACTGGCTGATAGGCACAGCAAGGCAAGAGTGCTAGGGGTGAGAGGGTGAATGCTGTCATTCTGTGGCTGTGCTCCATGGAGCTATTGCCACTCTCTCGGGGTGACTCTGCTGGGGACAAAGTGCCGGACTGCCATGACAGCCTGCAATGCACTTTGCAAACTGTAACCCACAGCCATGGTGGTAGCAATTTAAGCTTATGTGGCAGCAATTTGACCTTGCATGACAGCGGTTTTAAGCTTCCACTGCAACAATCAGACATTTAGTGACTTCTGCTTCTGCTGCAATGCAAGCTGAGCCATCAGCCATCGGATGAGGCATTGTGGTTGTGCTGATAGAGTTAGCCACGGCTTCCATGCTTGGAAGGATGTGCTACAATCTCTGCATAAATCCCTGTGCCCATTTGGTGCCAGACTCCTTCATGATCCTTGACATTGACTGAAGGCTTCCTGGTGGGTTTCCCAATGCACCAAACATTTCATGGTGCATACCCATCAGCATTATTCTGTAGGCTGCCCCACTGAAGTCCTCATTTGAGTCCTCTGCAGCAGAACTCATGTACAACCTCGTTCTCTGATGTGCTGCCACCTGCACTATCCTTGCCCACTGCCCTGGCTGTACTCACACCAGGTATCTCACCACATGCAGAACCAGTCTCTATGCTGTCCTCTAAGTTACATGAAGTGTCACTATCTGAGCTGTGAGTGTAAAGTCAAGTGAAAATGATGGTGCTGTGTCTTCATTATCACTCTCTTCTTGCTGTTCCTGAACTCCTGGCCAGGTTGCACATTTCAGATACCTGAAGACAGAAAGACAAAAAAGAAAAGTAAGCATTGCAACCTTTCACCATCTGCAGCTTGTAAATCAGAAGAGAGTGTGCTTAGAGGGGGCGGTGGGATGTGAGAAGGAGGATCAAGTATGAAGATACCATCATCTTTGATGGTTTCAGTGCCACTGCTGGCCACGGCCTCAGCAATGAGCATCACAATAATGGCCAGCACCATCACCCCCATGGGGTCAGGATATACAGGTGTCCCTCCTCCTCTCTGGTAAGCTCCTGCTGCATCCAGTGGTGTGCTACCTTGTCCTGCAAGAGAGAGGGAAGTGTGCAATCTGTTTAGGTGATGTGGCAGTCATGGGTGAATAGCTGGCAGCGTGCGCAAGCTGTGAGATGTGGGTATGAGTCGGTGCGAGGTGTGTGAGTGTGTAGTGTAGCATATGAATGTTAGGTATGAAATCTGATTGATAGCAATTGTTGGTAGATGAGAGATGGGGGTGTGCTGAATTGAGCATTGTGTGAGGCTAGTGGTGCAGGTTGGTGGGATATGGAATTTGAAGGTGAATTCACTGACCTTGACCACTCCTATGAAATCATTAAATTTCATGCAGCGCTGCAGCCAGGTCCTTGATGTTGACTCCTGACATTGTTCTCCATGGCGATCCGCTCTCGCTGTCTTCTAAGCATGTGTTTGAGGGGCCTCCTGGCTCTCTGCAGAAAACATCTCTCCTGCTTTGCACCTCCTCTACCAAGGCCTCTTTTGCAGCATCTGGAAACTTTGGAGCCCATTGGGCGGAATCTTCCTGGTCCCACCGAGGCAGGTTTGAAGGCAGAACCAGAAACAAACTTGCAGAATAGGGAGCATGGTCAGCTACCCGACACAATCCTGCCTCTGAGCGATCTTATCAGTGGCAAGGCCACAATGGCACTGGTTACCCACCTGGCAGCAACAGTTAGCCAATTAGTGGCAATTACATGGCTACTTGGGGGCAGATTGGGTATGCTGCTGGGATCTTAATGGTGGTGAATGGGGCCTCCCTGCTGAGGCCAAATCCTGTCTGATGGCAACAGGCCAGGAGGCCAGTGAGTCCTCCTTTATCTTCCCCCACCCCAACCGGAGCCACGTCTGGAGAGGGCCACAGCTGCATCACAGGCCATCCTGTGGAGGGGTTTCCCCACACTTAATTTTACAGATTTTTTACACCTTCAGAGTGTACCTACATCTCGAGGTACCCCCGCTTTCTTCCTCCAACATCTTCAGCAACCACCTCCCCTGGTGGGACTGCCGATCGCCCAGAGCCTCGGGCACTCCCATTGGCACTCCCAGCTGTGGAGCCCGCCCGCTGTCCTTAATTGGATGGGGCTCGCGGAGGCAATCTCTTAATTGGCTCTCTCTGGGAAGATCGTGCAGGCAAGAGGAACTCATAGACCACTGGGGTTGATCCTGGCCCACATTTAAGATTTCACCTATTCTCTCCCATGTTGTACTATTATTCAATGTTTCACAGGTCAGAATCAGTTGAGATGTGATTGAGCAAAAGTGGACTGGAAGCAGCTACTTGTAGGTAAATTGGTGTCAGAGCAGTTGGAGGCATTCAAGGAGGAGTTAGTGAGGGTTCAGAGCAATTATATTCCCACAAAGAAAAGGGGGGGACTCCCAGATCTACAGTTCCATGGATATCAATGAGCGTACAGGGTAAGATAAGGTGAAAAAGGGAAGTTAAATTCTGCAAAAAGCCTGGAGGAGTAAAGAAAGCATAGGGGTGAAATTAAAAAGGAAATTAGGAAAGCAAAGCGAGGGCACGAAAAAATATTGGCAAGCAAAATCAAGGAAAACCCAAAGATGTTTTATAAGTACATAAAGAGCAAAAGGATAGCTAAGAAAAGAATAGGGCCAATTCGAGAAAGGTAAATCTGTGTGTGGAGGCGAAAGATGTGGCCATAGTTCTTAATGAATACTGTACTTCTGTTTTCACAAAAGCAGGTGTCAGTGCAGACATTGTACTTAGGAAGGAGGATTGTGAAATATTGGTGGGGTAAACATTGTGAGAGAGGAAATAGTAAGATGTTGAGCATCTTTGAAAGTAGATAAATCACCAGATTTGGATGAAATGTACCCTGACTGCTAATAGAAGCAAGGGAAGAAATAATGGAGGCTCTGACCATCATTTTCCAATCCTCTCTGGCAACAGGCATGGTGCCAGAGAACTGGAAGATCGCTAACATTGCACTGCTGTTTAAAAAGGGAGGAAGGGATAGCCCAGGTAATTACAGGCCAGTCAGGTTAACCTCGGTGTTGGGCGAATTATTGGAAAAAGTTCTGAGGGACAGTATAAATTGTCATTTAGAAAGGGATGGATTAATAAAGGACAATTAGAATCAATTTGTTAAGAGAAGGTCATGCCTGACTAACTTGACTGAATTTTTTGAGGAGGTAACATGGAGAGTCGATGAGATTATCACGTTTGATGTAGTCTATGTAGATTTTCGAAAGACTTGTGACAAGGTCTCACCTGGCAGTCTGGTCAGAAAAGTGAAAGCCCATGTTTCAAGTCGGATCCAAAATTTGCTCAGTGGCAGGAAGCAAAGTGCAATGGTCAACGGGTGTTTTTGTTACTGGAAGGCTTTCCAGTGGGGTTCCACAGGGCTCAGTATAGGTCCCTTGCTTTTTGTGGTATATATCAATGATTTAATCTTAAATTTAGGGGGCATGATTAAGAGGTTTGCAGATGATTCCAAAATTGGCTGCGTGGTTGATAGTGAGAAAGTGGGGCGGCACAGTGGCGCAGTGGTTAGCACTGCAGCCTCACAGCTCCAGCGACCCGGGTTCAATTCTGGGTACTGCCTGTGTGGAGTTTGCAAGTTCTCCCTGTGTCTGCGTGGGTTTTCTCCGGGTACTCCGGTTTCCTCCCACAAGCCAAAAGACTTGCAGGTTGGTAGGTAAATTGGCCATTATAAATTGCCCCTGGTGTAGGCAGGTGGTAGGGAAATATAGGGACGGGTGGGGATGTGGTGGGAATGTGGGATTAGTGTGGGATTAGTATATATGGGTGGTTGATGGTCGGCGCAGACTCGGTGGGCCGAAGGGCCTGTTTCAGTGCTGTATCTCTAAAAACTAAAAAACAAAAGAAGGCTGAAGATTGCAGGAAGATATCAATGTACTGGTCAGGTGGGCAAAAAAGTGGCAATGTAATTTAATCCGGAGAAGTGTGTCATGATATATTTGGGGAGGGCAAACAAGGCAAGAGAATGTACAATAAATGGTAGGATTCTGTGACATGTGAAGCAACAGAGGGTCCTTGGAGTGCATGTCCACTGATCCCAGAAGGTGACTGGACGGGTAGATAGGCAGTTAAAAAGGCATACTAGATACTTTCCTTTATTAGCCAAGGCATAGGATAGAAAAGCCAAGAGATTATTGTTACGACCAGAAGTGAAAGGTGTCTTGGGGTCTGTTACTATCTTCACCTGGTCTTATTGTAGCAGGGATTTTATTTTTAACACACTGTGTTTTGATCTCCCCCTTTGTAAATCCTTGTTCACAACTTTCTAATTATAAGGCAAAGAAATGCGTACAGACAAGCTTTCTTTGGTTTAAAGAGGAAAGATGAAATTTATTAAACCTTAAACTTAAACTCTTTTACGGTTAACACCTATGGATATACAACATGCCCATGCTAGCATGCACATGTGATACACACATGCAAATAGGGACAGAAAAGAGCAGAAGAAAAGATAAATAGAACAGTGTGAGGCAATATCTTGTTACTGTTTCTCGAGCTCGCTGTAGTCCTTGATTGAAGATATGGTCTTGCGTTTCGTTGGGGCCCAGTAGTCTTCTTAAAACCTTGTTCACATAGGAAACTTTCCTCTCTTTGAGTTTCATGTGTTTTCACAAGATTTGGTTCCATGGGAAGGAGCTGGAAGCAGGCAGACAGGAGAGGCTGTAATTCTTGCTTCAGTTCCAGGAGAGATCTTCACTTCATGAGCACACGGCTTTGTCTCTGTTCAAATCCTGTTTTCTCCAGTTTAAAACTCTCAGTTCAAAACTCTGCAACAGCCAGTTAGTCATGAGACTAAAATTGGTTTGACCACTTCTGTGTATTGGGGAAGCAACTACTGGGTCCCCATTGTTTCAACATTGTCTGGCACTATGCAAATGTCCTTCCAGTCAGGGCTTGCAATTTTAAGTTTTTATTCATGTGGTGAAATAATGTGTGCCTCAGTCTTGGCAGGTGGGGGGTTTACCTGACATTATGCTAAAACTGTATAAAACACTAGTTAGACTACAGCTAGAGGATTGCATACAGTTCTGGTCACCGCATTACAGGAAGGATTTGATTGCACTAGAGAGGGTATAGAAAAGACTTACGAGGATGTTGCCAGGAATGGAGATTTTTAATTATGAGGAACGATTAGATAGGTTAGGTTTGTTTTCTTTGGAACAGGGAAGGCTGATGGAGAGATTTAATTGAGGTCTATAAAATTATGAGGGGCCTAGATAAAGTCGATAGGAAGGACATATTTCCCTAAGCAGACAGATTAATAACCATCGGGCATAGATTTAAAGTAATTGGCAGAAGAATTAGAGGGAATTTGAGGAGAAATATTTTCACCCAGAGGGTGGTGGAAGTCTGGAACTCACTGCCAGAAAAGGTGGTAGAGGCAGAAACCCTCATTACATTTAAAATGACTTGAAGTGCCATAACCTACCAGGCTACGGACCAAGAGCTGGAAAGTGGGATTAGACTGGATAGCTCTTTTTTGGCTGCGAAGACATGATGGGCCTAATGGCCTGCTCCTGTGCTGTAAATTTTTATGATTCTATGATTTCAATTGTAAAATGACTTCCAGCACCTGCCCTAGCCACAATGCACCTTCCCTCTAAATAGTGCAGGCTAGCTTTAGTGGTGTTAGCCTCTCACAATTTTGAGCCTCCTGCTGAGTCATGCTCAGCATCTGGTCAATACTGGCTACATGCTGCAATCACGGTAATCTGCAGGCAGCACCAAGTTAGCATGCTGCCTGCATCACATTGAATGAGTACAGGTTAATCACTCATCGCAAACCCTGCATCCTCTTTTGGTGGCTATTGAATTTAGCCCCCATAGTATTCAGTACTCACATTCACTTGCTGAATTCTCAGTGTGTGCTCATGCAGTGGTATGTATTTCCAGATTTTTAAAAAATGAATTCAAATTCTTAAACTGGTGGGAAGTGAACTCATTCTCCAGATTATTAGCTCAGGATTATGGATTAATAGTCCAGTAACATAACCATTCCAGCATCTTGCTGTGCACTAGGAATGACAATAAATGTGGCCTTGCTAGCATTTTTCAAATCCTGAGAACATTTTTTTTAAGTCTCCTTGTTTTTTTTTCAGTTTCATTTCCAGTAAAGGATTCTCTTATCATTCCTTAAAACATATCTACCCCAAGATAGGCATTATACTGATCGATGCCATTCAGCTGCATCAGTCATTGCTACTGACTGCAGTAGCTCTGTCTGTTCCAGGATATTTCCCATACCCTAATGGATATGTAGATAATTATTTTATGCACTAAATGAGAACTTGGGATTCAATCTGTCATGAGGATCGAAAGGTAGTTTTGAAGCCCTCGGAACAATAGCAGGATTTAAAAATTCTTGCAGTCTAAAGCTCAAAATTAAGTTTTGGGGACAGCAGAGTGTATCAAGCATGGTTCCTCAAAAGCCCAAAGAAAGAGAGGATATGAAGTGAATAAAACATATACTTCATTTTCTTTCTTGCTGTACACTAAAATAATTGGTTCCCTGGAAAAATGAGGACAGCTATAATTAGGACAGCTAGGATTAGACTCAACTGTTTACTGCACTGTGAAGACTGACAGCTTCTGAGTTTAGGCTGCTGTTTTAGTAAGAAGATCTGGATAGAAGGACTGTCCCAAATGGTTTTTCACTTACACTTGCTTCATCTGTACTGCCAGGTCATAGCTTCATGAACTAAAGCAAAGAGGCTGGCTCAAATCGAGATTCAGGCTGGGAACAGAAAGTTACTCTTGCTTTGGTTTTAATTCTTTTTAAAATCTATTAATGACCAAGTCTATAAAGTATTATAAGAAAAGGACAAACATTGAAAAGAAGGTATTCAAATAGTAATATTAGGAAAATGAAAAACACAACAAAAATAGAAAACAACAAAAATATGATTCTTTGCTTAGGATAAGCTGAATTAATGAACTTTCTATTCATGTTGTTAACCAGACTCTCCCACCTCCCCTCAGAAAAGGTTGACCACTGCCAGGAATGCTGGGGAGCTTGATAAAGCACTTTTATGAATCTGCATAGTTAGCAATATTGGCACAGAAATAACAGACAGACTTGAGACCAAAACTAAATTTATTTGTTTCTGATAAAATATTTATGTAGGGTAACAAATCTCCACCAGTACTTGTTTACAAAGAGAGGCCTATGTTCATTGGTTGGCTGTGACAAATAGTAAAGATATAAGTATAACATTAAAAAGGAAAGAAAAAGGCTTGCATTTACATAGCACCTTGCATGACTGCAGGCCGTCCCAAAGCACTTTACAGCTAATTAAGAACTTTTGCAATATAGTGACTATTGCAATGTAGGGAAATGTGGCAAGTAATTCCTGCTCAGCAAGGTCCCACAATCAGCAATAAGATACAAGACCAGATAATCTTTTTTAAAATGATGTTAATTGAAGGATAAATGTTGGTCAAAACGTTGAGAGAACTCCGCTGTTCCTCTTTATTTAATGCCATGGGATTTTAAAATTCCACCTGAGAGGGCAGATGAGGCCTTGGTTTAACATCTCATCTAAAAGATACCCCTCCAACAGTGCACTGGAGTGTCAGCCCAGATTATGTGCTCAAATCTCTGGAGTGGTATTTGAACACAAAAATTTCTAACTGACAAGCCAAAGTGCTATCACTGATCCAAAACTAAAATAAAAATACTTAAATAGAGCAAAATTTTAAAATTCAGTTATGACAAATATTATACACTGGTGTAAAATGTATTTTTAAGTGTGATTTAAAACTCACTATGTGATCAAGTACGTGTGCTTGTGTAAGATTCCCAGAGCGTTGCTTTAGATAGCAGATTTAATATTCTATGTCTATCACTTGTTCTAGCAAAATAATAAGAGCTATGAGTTGCAAGCTTAATCCGATCTACTAAGATCCCCCAAAGGGTCAATGATTTTATCCAGTGATCAGCTGAGCCATGCAGACCAGGAAACTCCCAGGTTCAAACTGTAGTCTATGCTAGGTCAAATAATCTCAGTCCAGGCAGAGGTAAGGACATTGCACTAAATTAGGGAGGGAGAAATGAGCCCACTTCAAATTGCTATCCATGGATGTGCCTACATGTGAAAGTCAAATAAGGGACAGGATCAGGCTCAGCTGTGATGTCATCCTGGTGAAATTCTAGTCATCCTACTAGAATTCATTGGGACATGTAAATAATGGCTACTCAGGCTGGCTACTGGGGGGTAATTGTCACCTATTGGAACCAAACCCAGCAACAAGCCAACAATCACTGGAGAAAACTTGTAGAGAAAAATTGGCAAGACAAAATTTTCTGCCTTGTAGGTCTGAGGCTTATTTCTCTGCTTCCTTAGCTATGACTGGCAATGTTTTTTCTTATAACCCCACACTTTCAACTCTGGAGTCCCCAAGGATCTTGAGCCTTTTCCATTCCTCATCTCCATGCTGTAGAATAAGTCAGTTTCCATATTTATGGTGATGATACCCGCTTCTACCACTCTAACATTGTTACTGACCCCTGAACTACCTTTTTGCCATCAGACTGTTAATTCAACATCCAGTCTAGTGTTTTAAACATTGGAGAAACTGAAAGCATTATCTTCAATGCTTTCCACAAACACCCTGCCCTCACCATGGACTTCAGCTCCCTTCTCTGCATCTGTCTCAGGCTGAACGGAACTATTTGCAACCTCAGTTTCCTGCTTGACCCTAAATTGGGCTTCTAAAACCATAACTTTTCTACCACAGCGACAGCATGCTCACTTCTGTCCATACCTCAGCCCATCTGCTGCTGATACTTAATCCATATCTTTGTCAACCACAAACTCGATTACCTCAATTCTGTCCTGGTCAGCCTTCCATCCTCCACACTCCATAAATTACAGCTTGTCCAAAATCTTGCATAAACATCTGCGAGTACATGTCCCTCCCAGGCAAGATCTGGAAATGCTGAGTAAACAGGTTTTGCATTCTGGGGAACTGGTTGTACTTTGGGCGCAAGGGTTAAAACAATCAACCCTGCTTGGTCCCTGTAACCTCTAATATTCATTTCTTATGCAGATGTCTAATTTCCTTTTAAAAGGATTGCTTCAACAATAGTTTGTGACAGAGAATTCCAAAATTTTATGGGCCCTCCCCCCCCTGCCCCCCCCAGAGACAGGCTAGGAGGTGGGGATGCCCATAGAATTGCAATGGGAGGCGGGTGAGCCAGTCGCCATCCCACTGCACTGTAATTTAGTTAGGGGCGGGATAGGCTGAAGACAGCACTTAAGAGGCCTATGAACAGCCACTTAATGGCCTCTTCCCTTCGCTGCTGGCATTAAGCCTGTGGCGGGTGTAATGAGTTCTTTATGTTGTATGATGCAACTTAAATAAGATGCGTGGAGTCCAGTTATGCTGAAGATCTCTAACAGGTTGATTAACAGCTAACAAGTATGCACAGCAAGGAGCAAACTATTCACAGAACCTGCCTCTAGGTGTTACAGTTGCAGAATGACTCTGGCTTTGCGTCAAATGACTTCATCCTGGTACTTAGCTCATTAGCATACTAAGATCTTAAAGGGACATCACTCTTAAAGGCAATCATACAGCAAAGGGGGGACCTCTGCCACGCAGGGAGGTTATCCAGTAAAACGAGATGACTTCCCTGCGGGCCTGGGGGACTGGGGGGCCCTCCTCATGAGCAACCTTTGGCCCATGGAGGGCCCCGCCAGCAATCAACCCACAACCTTGGATCCCCTCCCCCTTACTGAACGCTCAGCTCCTGCCCCTCCTCCCCCATCACCAGGGTCTGCTGGACTAGCCCCGGCGACCCTGACTCACTTACCTCAGGTCCAGGTCTCCAGTGTTGGGCCTGGGTCCAAGGCCTGTTGCAGTACCAACACTGGCCACCACTTCTGGTGGCACTGCTAATACTACTGAGCTACCAGTCCTGTGATTGCCTGACACTCCAGGAGGCAGGATCCCCGTCTTTAAAGGGATGGTGATCCTGGTGCCGGGCTGTGAATTGCATGGGTGCCATAGAATTGCACTTGGGGAGGGGGGCTCCAAATAGCCAAGTCGGGATACCCCCGGCCTTTTTGGTTGGAGCTGGGAGCCCTGCCGGCGTCACTAAATTCAGCCCTTTCTGTGCAGAGGTTTTTTTTCTAACATTCTCTTTTATCTTTTTTATTTTTATCTTAAATTTGTACCTCTCGTTGCCATGTCATTGACCATTATTACTATTTATCTTGTCATAACCCTTGAAATCTTGAAAAGCTTTAACAGATCACCCCTTAACCCATTTGCGTTGTGTTACCTGATGTCAGCCGAGATACTTGTAGAGGAACTAGAACTGGCATTGCTGCTTCTCGGTTAGAGAGAAGGGAGATAAAGGAGGCCAAGGTTCCTACTCCTGACTGTTATCCAGCTGTGGTGGTTAAACCAAAAACACAATGGAGTAATTAGCCTCAAATCAGTTATTATATTTACGCATCATTATTATATAATGTACCTCAAAATGAATATTTAAAGATAGATCTATATGCATTTGAAATATATATTAGCCTTTCGATTAATATTCAATATCAAAAGGACAGAGTGGCTCTGTCTACTTATAAGATTAGCAGAAGCACTGCATCATACAGTATCACCAATAATTAAACAAGCCCAATCAAAAGCATTAATTGCAGGGTCAGTTCTCCTGATCTTAGCGTCTTGGGAGTACCTGTAGCAGAGGCAGAATAAATCAGAAATTTAGGCAGGCTCCATAACACAAAGGGCTTGTTCCCATAAAGCTGCCCCTGAACCTTCAATAAAAGAATTCAAGTGATGCAAACCGACTATCTTCATCACATTGGTGATATTAAATCTTCAGAATCTATGGTATCATCTGAGAAAGCTTTCCAGGATCATTTTAGCAAACTGTATGTACAGAAAATGGCAATTGATAGGGGCATCCAGCTGGATGATCAACAAGTGAAAAAGAGCTGGGTAACTTGTTGCAAGAGGAGGAAGAAGATGAATTTCCACACAGACCAGAAGTCAGTCAGCTGACCAAACCATTTGCAGAAATCTAATTCTGGCAACTTTCCCCTAAACCTGTAATAAAGCATTACACCATCATTGCATTCCTCCAAGTTGATCTTCCTCTGCTGTAAAAATATTCCAGCAACACCTACAAAGAATCATTCAATAATCCCTGCCACCAACATTCCACCAGCTACATATCCCTGCAACATCAAACAGACTATTGCATAGCATGTACTGGTGTCACTGCACTTATTGTACCAACAACCAATTTGGGAGTGTCAAACTAATGCTGTCCATCACGGTGCTTCCCTTTCTACACAGCAGTTTTTTTTCGTGGCTCAGTAATTTGATGTTTCATTTAAGTGGTGCCCCAGAGCCAGGGATATGGCAGGAGAATTGCAGCTGCGTCAGGTTTTGGGACCCAGGGTAGCTCTGGATCTTTCACACCAGATGGGTCAGCTTCAGGTTGGCCCAGCTTGCTTTCAGGCACCTGTGCAGTCAAGATAAGGTTCTGGCTTCTGATGGTTCTGCCATATCTGTGAAGACATAGAGCAGGACAATAATAAAAACCATTGGTGAAACCATCTTTACTAAAAATCATTCAGCATGTCACCACTATAATCTCCCATGAGTTCTCAAGAGTGTGGAAGTTGCTTGGAGATATTATTGGGCTTGAGAATAGCCGAGTACTATATGTTAAATAAGCTCCCACTTCATCTTCTACCTCAGGACAGGGGGTTGGCGGGGGGATTGGGGGTGGGGGGAGGAGGTGGTGGGTGGGGAGCGAGCGGTGGGGTAGGTCATTGATTTTTTTTCCTGGTCTGAATCCACATATTGAGGGCACTGCCCATGCCACCTCTTACCATGCTCTGTGAAGCACAGCCTTCAGTACCTTGGCAGAGAAACAGAGCATCTCTCGTTAACTCAACTTTCTACAGCAGTTGCTCAATTGCCTTATCATTAAAGCAGGGTGTTCTTATGCACCCAGCACTCCTGCCTGACATGATGATGGATTGCATGCTGTCTGTTTAATGCAGCCACAAAATTATCCTTGGCACTTCAATTTTACAAATGATCTTCTGGCAGGAAAAGAATATATAGAGCATTCAGACAATAGTTGCAGGCTTTCAAAATCTGCACCTTTGCTCAGACTATAGCATTTCTTCCACAGATACTCCAAAAGACCAAGATCACCAGTCACAGGACTTTATAGCCGGCAACAGTACTCCACCTTCCTAAGTCCTCATGACTGAAGCACTTGGGGCTGCAGTGCCTACCAATGGGTTACCTACAATGTGATAATGAATCCCAATTGGAAGCTGAGCTGCTACTTATACCCTTTTGGCACAGCATGTTGCCAAATGTTGTGCTCCCCAGAACGGACACCAGGAAAATCTGGCCATATACCTGTTTTGATATTTGAACCATATTAAACTCTCAAGAAATTACTTCTTCATAGAAATATTCCTGATTGAATGTTCAATGTGTCATGACACCCTTAGTGTACTATTAATAATTCCAAATTTTTAATCTGAGTACTAACTTTAAATGCGCCCTAATACTTTATTGGAAAGTAACTGTTATGACTTAGCTTTTGAATTGCACCAATCAACACTTTCTCATAATTCATAGTTAATTGACTTTGTTACATCTAGTTACACAAATGCCTCAGCTCACAAAATGAAACAAACCTTATTTGATCCACAGATTTATGACTGCACATTAATACTGTATCATCAGCATACATCATCACATTTAGCTTTTGGAAGATCACTGGAAGATCACTTATATACAAATTTATCAGACGAAATGTAAACCATGTGCAGAGTTGTTTCTTTGCTGTCACCTCGTCTGTTCAACCTGCAGCTAAGGAAGATTTTGACCGAGACTTTGGTGCTTTGTGAAAGTACATGGGTGAACAATCTGCCTGAGATTAGTAGATGGCACTGACCTGCTCAGTATACTTACATTCAAACACTGGATTTTTACAGCCCCAGAGAGTTATTCAAAATGATTTTGCCAAAGATCAACAAACAAGCAAAATTCAAACAAAACTCAGAGTTTAAAATACACTGCAAGAAGCTTTCCATGGAATAATCAGTCACAATCTGCGGAATATTGAATATCCTGGACCACTCTAAGCAGTCAAGGGTTTCGATCATGTAATTCTCTGATGTAGAGAAAGCCTTTTCTTGGGTAGAGTGAGCTATTCTGCACTGCTTCTTCCTGCCTCCAAAAGCTGAATTAAGCAGAACTCTAATATCTGTCTAACTGCAGCCTACATTATTCATCATTTACGGTGTGCCTTCTTTTGTCATGATACAGCCCATTTTCATCTATTGATGTAAATCAGGTCCAGATGGTTGAATGGTTGAAACCAGGTTAACTGTTAATAGCATTCAAATTTTCTCAGCCAGTCATTCACAAACCTAGGAAGATACAGCAAGTACGCTAGTGGTGGGAATGGAAAACTGCATGAAAGTGAAATTTAAAGGAATGGGGACAACTAAAGGGAAGGCTCAAAATGGAGGGACAGAAATTTTGAGGGCCTTTACAAAGGTTCAAATAATATTGCAACTAAGTCTGAGGGGACAGGGAATAAGAAATGAGAAATAAAAAAGTGAAAGAAAATCGATGTGCAGGCTTGCAGGCACAGTAACTAGTACAGGTCACTGGCTGTGCCAGCCCTGCACTCCATGTTAACAGCAGGTTTCCTTATGACTGATGGCATAGCTCTGAACCTCTCTGTCTGCTGAGCCAGACCATATAAAGATACTTTCCAAATGTATTGCCAGGCAAGTGCAACAATGTGGTTGAGTGCAGCCAATCATGCTTTGCTGGTGAATGACAATTTCACTGTTACAAATTTTGGGTCTGCACTAGAATTTCACTCAGATGAGTGTCACCAGTCTCTTCCTAAGCAGATCCCAATGATCAGCAGTTTATCTTTACTGCTCAATACCTATATATACGAAAGCAGGATACAGGGGTAGTAACAATGAAAATCCCTTGTTGTGTGAACTAGATGCTATCAACTTTTATGCCTCCACCTGCAATTTTTGTTACCTCTAAAAGTTAGATTAATAAACACTCTCGTGAAGGAAGGCCAACAAGTTGATTTATTTTACATGTAACGTGAATGAAGCAGGATAAAATTTAAAGTGAATTTTAATCCATTTCATAATGTTTCTCATAACACAAAACAAAAAAAAAATGCCACACTATCCCTCTTAGCAGGCTCTTCTCATTTTACTGACTAGTAAATTGCAGAAATTAATCAGCACTAAACTGCAAAATAGAGTTTTTGCTTTCCATGTCTGATTTCCATTCCAGATTACTGCAGACTGCAGACAGTGTGCTAACTTGTCCCAGCTAGAATGGAAGCCATAGGCTTGACCTTCGACACTGCAAACTTGTCATGTTCAGGGATCGGGCAGTTGAGCTGCCAATCAAAACAGCTCCCATCTGAAACACATTGATGCTAAAAATGGTGCTGGGGGATACAGCCCAAAAAAATTAAACAATTGTCAAAGGGCTTGCAAGTGGCAAGGAAAGGAATGAATACAAACAACACTGTCAAGGAAAACGATATGCCAAATAAGGAATATTAAATAATCAGTTGGAAACTTACAATAAAGTTTTAATGGAAAAAATCCTGCAGTTAACTTTTAAAAAACTGGCAGCCAAGTTGACCACTGCAATTTGCATCTGAAACACCTTTCACATTCCAAGGCCTCCAACCGGCATTTTTCATTTCTCTTGAAAAGATAGCTAGACAGATGAAGTAGCTGAAGAAAAGATGAACACTGCTATTGCAAAGCAGGTTGGTGGGCAGAGCTCATGAAGTTTATGCCAGGCTTTCTGAGGAGGCTTCTGCAGATTATGAGATGGTAAAAAAGGCTATCCTCCCCGCTTATGAGTTGGTCCATGAAGTGCACAGGCAGAAATTTCAGAACCTCTGGCAACAGCCTGTGCAGACTTACATAGAATTTGAGAGGGTAAAGCAAATTAACTTTGATCATTGGATGTGGGCATTAAAGGCAGAGGCCACGTATGAGACCCTTAAGGAAATAATTTTTCTGGAAGAATTTAAAAATTCACTCCCTCTGTTAGTAAGAATCCATGTAGAGAACCAAAAGGTTTCAACATCTAGACAGGCAGCTGAGATCACTGATGATTATTAGCTTGTTTACAAGCCCAAACTCTTTTTCTGGCACCCCCCACAAACACGAGAAGGATAAAAGGTGGGAGGGTGAAAGGAAGGCAAGTAGGTAGGGACAAGAAGGAATAGCTGGGAACACCCCGGGATTTCCTCCTCCGGCCAGAAAGGAAGATACTGAGGGTGGAAGTGAGGTCCGAAATCCCAAGTATTACCATTGCTACAAGGTGGGTCACCTTTGTGCAGAATGCTGGAAGTTATGGTGTTAATCCATGGGACATATTTGGGTACACAAGACCAATACAGGGCCCTGACCTGAGTACGACAGAGCAAGCTGTAGCTCTGACTGCAGCTGTGAGGCCAAGTTAAAAAAAATGCTGTGACTGCTGGGGACATGAACAAGTACCTGATAGTTATAGGGAATTCTTGTCAAAGGGAAAAATAACTGCTTATCCCTCAAGACAGGTAAACCTATAGTTATACTTAGGGATACAGGAGCCACCCAAACTTTTTTAATGGGGAAAGGCATAACTTTTCCACCAGAGAGTGCACTGAATGCCAAGGTTCTGGTGAATGGTATCGGTGGAGAGTATATACCCATATCGGGTGCACCTGGAATGTGACCTAATGTCTGGAACATTAACTGTAGGAGTTGTCCATAGATGGAGCTGTCCTACTCTTGGGGAATGATTTGGCTAGAGCAAAGGTAGTAGCTTCTCCAGTAGTCATGGAAAGACTACGTGAAGTCAAAGAGACACAACAGTTGCAGGAAAAGGTTCCAGAAATTTTTCTTTCATGTGTAGTGACCCAAGCAATAGCTAAACAAAGTTCCGTTGCCAGAGGTCAAATTGGTACCACAGACAGATAGCTGAATATCTGAAACTTTCTTTGAGGATTTGGATAGTCCAAAGGAATAGTTCAATAAGTCACTTCTGATCAAGGCTCAGCAAACCGATCCAGAGTTAAGTAAAGTGGCACATTCGGCTCTAACTGAAGCTGAAGCAAAGGGAGTTCCGGAAGGCTACTATATTAGAAATGGGATTCTGATGAGGAAATGGAGACCTCCTCACAGACCTGCAGACAAAGATTGAATGGTAGTTCACCAAATAGTGGTACCGCCCCAGTATCGTCAGGAAAAATTAAAGATAGCCCATGAAATGTGGGGATCCAGAAGACCCAATCACGTACAAGTCGATATTTTTACTGGCTAGGTCTTTCCAAGGACATGGTGCAGTTTTGTAAAATGTGCCATACGTGCCAAATTGTAGAATAAATGCAACCTGCCATAAAACCGGCACCTCGAATTCCCATACCAGTTTTTGGGGAACTATTTACTAGGGTGTTGGTAGACTGCATAGGTCCTTTACCAAAAACAGAAGTGGGACACCAATATATACTCACCATTGTGGATATGGCTACTCAGTTCCCAAAGGCCATTCCCTTGAGAACAATTTCTGCTATGGTAGTGGTCGAGAAGTTAACCTTCACTATATATAGATTACCGATTGAGATCCAGCCAGATCAAGGTTCCAATTTTATGTCAAATATTTTTCAGGAAGCTATGAATAATCTGGGTATAACACAGTTAAAGTCTTAAGTATATCACTCACAGACACAAGGGGCTTTAGAACGGTACCATCAGACCCTCAAAATGATGATTAGGGCAGACTGCCATGAATATCCTCATGATTGGGATAAAGGGCTGGAACTTCCTTTGTTTGCCACTAGGGATTCACCTAATGAGTCTACCAGTTTTAGTCCTTTTGAATTGGTTTATGGACATAAGGTAAGAAGTCCTGGAATAAAGAGCAGAGTATATGATTGACCGTATCGGTAACCGGGTAAACATTTAAATATATGTTGTGACCTGTGGGGAAGTGGAACTAGAGAAAGACAGTGCACTCTTCCTGCCTCGGTCCTAACAATTTCTTCATTAGCACGCATTCAAGGCAATCCTAACACCTTGACTTTGCAAGAGCAAACCTCTCCAAGTGTAAAGATTGGCATCCTGGAGCCTGGGGAACCAATTCCAAACCTTGAATCTCATTAGAATATTCCAGAGAATACACTCAGGCAGTCATGTGACCATCTGTCCATCTGTGTGAAAGCTGGGAGTTTCCTTGAACAAAGAGTCAAGCCAGTAACTCAGACTGTGTAGCAGCAGAAAGGCTGTGTGCCTCCCTCTCTCTCCAGATAACACCACAAGTTTGAAAACCAAGCCTACAGATTGCTGCAGAGACCAGGGGAAGAGAGCCACCTACAAGTCTGCATCCAAGAAAGCCCTGAGCCAAGCAGGCCAGCCAAAGATTTCAAGAATACAACTTCAGTCGGAAGACCACAGAATCATCCAACATCACAGACTGTGTATTTAATCTTTATTTATTCTGCACTCTAATCCAACCAAAAAAATCTATTTCCCACTCTGTAATCTATTTGCGTGTGTGTGATTCTCATGTGAATGTGTGCATGAATGTGTAGCGTATTTTTAAAATTATTTTATTTAGATCGGATTTAGATTGTTAAGTATAAGAAACTTACCTCTTTCTTGTTTAAACTCAAGAAAACCTGTCCAATTGGTTCTTTCATGATCACATTAAAGATAAAAGGTGAAACACACACTGAGGTGGTAAGCACAACCACTGTTTAAAAAATAAATAAACCCTGTTGCGGTCAAAATAAGAGGAAGGACAAGAGGGGAGCCTATGACCCCCTCCTCACCTGATCGTAACAACACCAATGTGGTCTCCAAATGCTGAATTATTTCTCTTTCTGTCCCTTTAAATTTATTTCCACATGCTTCTCGACCTTCAATGAGCTGGCTACTCATTTATATGGATGTCAAGGAAAGCGGCATAGACCCAACTTTTAGCTGCAGAAATTTGCACAAGGTATTATAAAGGCTTTTCTGTGTTATTAGCATATTGAAATTATATGTATGGCCTGCCAGAAAGTGTGCATCATGTGCAAAAGGTGGACATCCAGCAATATAGGTATATCTGCCCCTTTATCCAATCCATAACGGCCCATGAAAGTAAAGCACTGTCCCTCAGTTGGCCATTGTGCTCTGTATAGTCCATTGTTTGGACAACCTCTCAGTCTCCTGTTATGCATTTGGACCCTTTCTGGTTCCCATGCCCTTTTCCTTCATCTCATCGAGGAAGGCTACATAGAGAGAAATGCCCAAAGGTAATGCCATGCTCATTGTCACCCTTTAAGGGACAGCTAAAAGCCCTTTAAACCCTTCTCTTTTGCAGATCTCTCTGATAAGCCCTGAAATACAATAGACCAGTTGTCAATTTCAGATAACACTCTGCTGCTATGAATGGTCTGACCAGTAACACTGAGAAATCTCCCCTTCACATAAAGCAAGTTTAACTCAATGCTGCATGATTCTGAGTCCTTTTCCAATCCACACTGGCTACATCTGCATTAGTTTCTGGGCAGACAATGGTTGAGGGAGATAAAATATGGAACCTTAACCATACAAATGCCCTGGGTTTTTGGACTTCTTGGATTTGTACACCAGGTGGGGCGTGTGATGTCACCTACTGTGAAGTATTTGGGTCCTGGCTACCATCCACAAATGTGGCCCCATTTACAGGAAGAGAAAGGGAATATATGTCACAATGGTTTCGGGATGGAATGCCTGTAACAGGTAAAATTCCAATATATTGTATTATGTGTTATGATGCTGCTGTGCAAAGTATTCCTCTGCTACTGAGTAAGGACATTATTAAGAGTAACAATGAGACCAAGAAAAGCTGGGTGTTTGCTGAGGAGTGACAGCACTCCTCTAAACTCTCTCTCTCTCCAACTCCTGCAAATCCAGCCTTAAATGTTTAGTGCCTCCACTCCCTGCCCTCCACTGCCAAATCTGAACAGATGTTTATTGTTGAAACATCCCCTACGAATGTGTGTCCATTCAAGTGGCTGTGAGCACACTTAAGAGTTCCAGATGTTAGAAATTGGCAAAACACATGGACAGCTGCCCTTGTGAGCTGTCCCCATCCCCCTTTGTTAGTGCATTCCAGTGCAACATGCATATCTATCCTGGCAGCAGTACTGGTGGTAGAACACACCTATCAACATTTATCTGTCGCAGCTTTAATTACTTCACACTTATCACCGTACCTGATGGCTCCATTTGCAGTTCTGGTGTGAAGAATTAAATCTTTGACAGTTTTTTTATCAGAATTTCCTGCTGTGATTTGTGCACCTTTTCTGCAATAGCAAAGTGTGTGTAAAGATTGTCACCATACTTCACCTGATACCTCCTTGACACATCACAGTGTTGGTTTTTTCCACACAAATTATGCCCCAGTAGTAAAATAATGCATGGTAAGGTCCATGCACTTTCTTTGGCACTCCTTCAGATGCTGAAAGACTTCCCTCTCATCAGATTCCATGTCCTATGGACCTGGAAGACTCTCTTTCTGCAATCACCATTCAAGAAGATTTAACTTCTCCTTTACCCTTTCCAAACTTGAACATCCCTTGTTGCTGCAGCTCCTGCAACAGGACCTCCAAAATATCACCATAAAAAGGGTAGCTTTTCCCACATTCCACTTGCCTGTAGTTTTTTTTCAGTAAACAGTTGTTCAGCCAAACAACAATAGTTCCCCTTTTATGGTAAGCAGAACACTCTCCTTTAATAGTAAAGAGCAATCCTTTAAGAGTTGCTACCTAGCTAAGTTAAGACCCACACCCGCATATCATGCTGCTGGCCAGGCTCTATGTGCCTCTTTATGCAAAGAATCCATTAAAATTAGAAGGAGGAGATTGCCTGTCAAAAATTTAGTGAAGGCACTAGCACTAACAGGTGGCTGCAGTCATATTTTTGTTAGCATCACAAAATTGGGGCTCATGCTTCCTCTCAAACTATTTTAAGCTTTCTCCATCACATCAATGTTCACTTGAAGACAGTGCCCAAACTGCAAGCTGTAATGAGGAGCTGCCACCATGTAAGATGCATGGAGTCCAGCATCTTGAAGAATTTGGACAGATGATGGTTTGGCAGAATCATCCTCATTTGTCTGCCAAACATGATCTCTGCTGGTGACGGTAAGCCCATATCCATAGGTGTAGCTCTGAGGTGGAGCATGGCAACATGAAAATCTTGTTTCGTTGTCCTACACTTCAGGATAAATGATTTGACTGCGAACCATTTGCTTGACGAGACCATTAGACCAAGGGTAATGTGGTGAGGAAGTCACATGGTTTACACACCATTTGGCGCACATATCCCTGGAAGGTTTGCCCGTATACCGTGGCCCATTGTCAGAAATGACTTCTTCAGGTGCACCAAATAGACTGAATATGGCACTCAATGTGTCTGTGATGACCGTGCTTGAGGTGTCTTTTACCTGTCTGACAATTGGAAATTTGGAGAAATAATGAGCAACTAAGATAAAGTCTTTGCCATTAATGGAAATAGATCAGTGGCGATTTTGGACCAAGGGACTGCTGGAATCTTGTGAGGGTGGAGAGGTTTTTTGCATTGTTGTGGCTGGTGGCTCTGGCTTGCCTCGCACATCCTCACTAATCTTTCGATGTCATTATTGACATCCCTGACCAAAAAACAGTGTCTTGTGCCAGTCGTCTTGTTTGCTCTATGCCCAAATGGCCTTGGTGAAGTTGTGACAAGATGTCCTCCCAGAGAGCTTTGGGCACAATCACCTTGAAGATGATGTATCTCAAAATACAGAGTTCATCTCTATAAGGCCAAAAGCATCTGAGGCTTTCTGGCACCTCTTTCACCGTGTCAGGCCAACCTTCTATGATGACTCTCCACAGAGCCTTTAGTTGTGGGTCATTGGCAGTTTCTGATTGTAGTTTGTCACGTTTGTGCTGACCAAAGAGTAATAATTTCTTTTGAGCACATCTTCCACCTTGATGTCCATGCTGTCTACTTGTAGGTCCAGTGGAACTTGTTCATTCTTGCTTGGGTTTGGCAATCTGCTCAGTGAGGTGATCATCTTGGTAGATGTGGAACCTTGTGATCCCAAACACCAGAGCCAGTGTTTCACACTCTTCTTTTTCTTTCTTTCTTCTTTTGGGCCTCCTTATCTCGAGAGACAATGGATACGCGCCTGGAGGTGGTCAGTGGTTTGTGAAGCAGCGCCTGGAGTGGCTATAAAGGCCAATTCTGGAGTGACAGGCTCTTCCACAGGTGCTGCAGAGAAATTTGTTTGTTGGGGCTGTTGCACAGTTGGCTCTCCCCTTGCGCCTCTGTCTTTTTTCCTGCCAACTACTAAGTCTCTTCGACTCGCCACAATTTAGCCCTGTCTTTATGGCTGCCCGCCAGCTCTGGCGAATGCTGGCAACTGACTCCCACGACTTGTGATCAATGTCACACGATTTCATGTCGCGTTTGCAGACGTCTTTATAACGGAGACATGGACGGCCGGTGGGTCTGATACCAGTGGCGAGCTCGCTGTACAATGTGTCTTTGGGGATCCTGCCATCTTCCATGCGGCTCACATGGCCAAGCCATCTCAAGCGCCGCTGACTCAGTAGTGTGTATAAGCTGGGGGTGTTGGCCGCTTCAAGGACTTCTGTGTTGGAGATATAGTCCTGCCACCTGATGCCAAGTATTCTCCGAAGGCAGCGAAGATGGAATGAATTGAGACGTCGCTCTTGGCTGGCATACGTTGTCCAGGCCTCGCTGCCGTAGAGCAAGGTACTGAGGACACAGGCCTGATACACTCGGACTTTTGTGTTCCGTGTCAGTGCGCCATTTTCCTACACTCTCTTGGCCAGTCTGGACATAGCAGTGGAAGCCTTACCCATGCGCTTGTTGATTTCTGCATCTAGAGACAGGTTACTGGTGATAGTTGAGCCTAGGTAGGTGAACTCTTGAACCACTTCCAGAGCGTGGTCGCCAATATTGATGGATGGAGCATTTCTGACATCCTGCCCCATGATGTTCGTTTTCTTGAGGCTGATGGTTAGGCCAAATTCATTGCAGGCAGACGCAAACCTGTCGATGAGACTCTGCAGGCATTCTTCAGTGTGAGATGTTAAAGCAGCATCGTCAGCAAAGAGGAGTTCTCTGATGAGGACTTTCCGTACTTTGGACTTCGCTCTTAGACGGGCAAGGTTGAACAACCTGCCCCCTGATCTTGTGTGGAGGAAAATTCCTTCTTCAGAGGATTTGAACGCATGTGAAAGCAGCAGGGAGAAGAAAATCCCAAAAAGTGTGGGTGCGAGAACACAGCCCTGTTTCACACCACTCAGGATAGGAAAGGGCTCTATGTTTGAGTAATTGGACTGTGCTGAGGATAAATATTTGGACCTAAATGCAATTGGTTTGCCATCCTGCAGGATGCACACTCCTAGCCCTTTCTGTGAGACATCGACTTCCAGGGTTGTCTTCTTCCTTGGATTATAGTACTGCAGGTTACAGGTTTCTGCTGACAATGCTTGTTTGACAGACTCAAACAGACACTGATGGTCCAATTGCCATACAAATGGTCCGTCTTTCTTTAAGAGCTCCCTCAACGATGACGCTTTGTCAGACAATTTTGGAATGTATGATGCCAAGAAGTTAAAAAATCCAAGACATCTCTGGAGGTCTTCCTTGTCTTCTGGGGTAGGCATATGCCTTACATCTTCGACTTTGCCTGGGTCAGGGCAGATCCCACAACCTGAATAGATGGAACCAAAGAAATTGATCTGACTTACATTCACCCGGCACCTCTTGCTGTTTAAAATGAGCTTTTTGCGACGGGCTACTGCCATCAGTGAGTGGAAATCTCGATCACGTTTTTCTTTGATTTTGCCCGTTCCTGCAAAAACATTGGCAATGCATATACAACAAGGCATATTTTCTATAATTCTGTCCATATGCTGCTGAAACAGATCTTGACTGACGGATAAGCCGAAGGGTAGTCTCTGGAAACATTATCTTCCAAATGGTTTCCTGAAGGCGGTGATGCCTTGAGATTCCTTATCTAGGTGTACAGACCAATATCCATGTTTAGCATCCAACTTGGAGAAGGATTTGGCTCCTGTGAACTTGGGATTCAATTCCTCTAATGTCAGAATCTTGTGGGGGGCATCTGTTTCGGGAGAGGGTTAGATGCCTCTGATCTAGACACGCCCTGATTGCTCCATCCTTCTTTTGCACTCATGTGATTGAGCTGCACCAGTCTGTGTGATGATGCAAACAATGGATCATGCCATGCATTCCAAGTCATCCAACTCACACTTAAGCTTTTATTGTATGTTCATGCTGCACTTTCTGGGAGGGTCAGTTGATGGAATTGCATCCTCTCAGGTGCTGTATGGCATCGTCTTTGAAATGTCCTATGGCGTCGTACCTTTGTTGTAGGTTGTGGACCAATTTCCAACTACTCCGGTACATATCCTTTAGGATTCAGACTGGTAGGATGTTTGAACGAGCGCCAGTGTCAATCTTTCCTTCTGACACATCAGTACATTAGCCTTGCCTAACAACAGCATAAAATTTACCTGATTCTTTCAGTGAATGACCATTAATCCCACTTGTGAATCAACTTATTTTATACTCAGGTGTATAACGTGGTCTGAGAGCAGTGGTACTGGGACTGTTGTGCGCACGGACACTGCATAATGTTATCGTAGCAATGTATTTAGCCTGTGGTCCATTAACCATGGTTAGCAGCTAGCACCAAGTACACTTCCCGCACAAGATACTTAAATGTTGCATGCTTGCACATTCACAGAAAGAGACTGATGACCTAGGTGTTATATCTTCTCTTACAATTAACCTCTCCAACTTTTGTCCTTTTTCTGTTGTCGTTCCAGAAAAGGTTGTACTGTACATAATAAGAGACAGCACATGCAGATGAGGAGGAAGGAGGAGGAAGGACGGGAGCTGCAATTCTGATCTTGTATGAAGAAAGGGTCATGGAGGTTCTGGACATGGAGGTAATAGAGAGAGTGGGAAAGGTTATTTCTTTCTTGCATTATGCTATCAGGGGCTGAATGCCTGTTTTAAAAACCCCACTGTCAAATTCAACATAAAATAAGCAACGCACGCATGACTTCTGCTTTGTTCAATTTTTCTGAGTCTACTGTGGCCTAACCAATGGTCCGTAAAGGCACCACTTGGGGCTGCTGAGAAAAGGTAAGTCAAATTTTATTTTAGCTTTCTTGAGATGATGCCAGAGTGTTCTTCCCAGCTCAACTGCAGTACTCTGGGACACTGCTGACCTGGCCTCAGACCTCACTCTATTTTTTCTTCACCAATTCATTCATATCAGACTATACCCAAAACGTTAACCTGTCTTTTCTCTTTTCAGATGCTGACAGCCCTACTCTATATTTTCAGTACTTTTTATTTGAACACAAGCTTTGCCTGTGATTTTTTTTCTCTCATTTTTTTAAGGATTCTGCAATGTATGGACCTGGTTTAGGGTCTGTGCACACATTTATTTCCCTCCCTGAGCTCAATTTGGCAGAGAAGTCGAGGTAAGTAGATTGATGAGAAAGTTGGGTAAACGGTAACGGACCTTTTGTACCATCTTTAAAAGTGTTAAATGAAGTGAGCTCCAAAAAAATCTTAAATTATTACAGGTCACTATAAATAGAAATGTAAGCATTTTCAGCATTGCTAAATAAAGGACATTTAGCTACTTTACTCACATCCATTCCGTGTGTAAGCATCGCACAGGAAGGGCAAGAAGGCAAAGTTTCTGCCTGAAGTGAATAGTACACACATATGTTTTATCACCACAGCATGGGTTCGTCATCTGGTGCCAACACATGAAACTCAGCAGTCTGGAGGATCTTTACTGAATGATGTCATTGAATACACCTTCTGCTGTGCTCTGCAATTGTGCACCAGAAAGTAACACTCTTGGCATTCACAGTGATGGAAATGTTCACTGCTTTACTTGATCAATTTGGCCTCATTACTCGGTTTACCTTTGGGCAAGAAAATTTCATTTATAGCGCATTTAAAAAAATAGTAGACTACAACATGTTACAAATTATGTGGTTTTATTTAGTGAATTATCATACTTGTGTTGTATGATTGTGGATACTGCAATATATGTTCTGTTATAGGACGTGTAGAGTGAATATTCATTTAGTTTTCCTATAGTGCTTTAAAGTTTCCAATGTAATGCATATGCTTCTCATGGGAATCTTGTGTGTTCACCTTGCAGAAGCCATAACAGTAGGGGTTGACGGTTGAGTTAAGAGGTCAGTTGTGTGAGATATCTGCATGCACAACTAGCTGTGTTATATTCAGCACAGTGACCTAAGACACAGAAGACCAAAGAGAAGCAAGGTCTCTCTCTCTGTCTCTCACACAAAGTTCAGGGGACCCATGGAAGTAACTTAAGCCTCAAAACAGAAGACCCCTGCAGCCTTCTGGTACCAGCAAAACAAGTTTGAAAGTGTGCACTGGGCCCCAATGAGAACTGAAAGACTTAACTTTAATCAAAGACTTTACAACAAAACTAGAAACAGTAACTGAATTCCATCTACTACTTCAAACCTTCACCCCTTTAATTCTTTCTCCTCCTCTATATCTATTTGTGTGTGTGTGTTTATCGCCTATGCATGCTAGCGTGGTTGTATCGTGTATTTTTAGTAGTTTTAACTAAGTTAGAGTGTTAAGGCTAATAAACTTACACCTTTCTTGTTTAAACCTGAGAAAGCCTGTCTGATTGGTTCCTTTACAATTGCAATTAGAGAGCACTGAGCAAGGACTCACTGAGGGGAAGCTAAACACGGTGTTTTAAAAGTTAAACCCTGTTACAGCAAACCAGGATAGTGGCGAAAATAGCAGACTACAACATATGTTACAAATTATGTGGTTTTATTTAATGAATTACCACACTTGTGTTGTATGATTGTTGATACTGCAGTATATGTGCTCTTATAGGACATGTAGCATGAATATTCATTTCGTTTTCCTATAGTGCTTTAAACAGTCAGTCTCATGTGATACATCATGTAATTCAGTAGGTGATGAGTCAGGTGATTCCTTTGTTTTTTTCTCTCTCTCACTCTCCTGTGTGTGTGGTCTAGTAAAGCAGCAGACTTGTAGAGCTCCCGAAACTACTGTAAGTTAACTTGTTATTTTATATGTTTAATAAAATGTTGTCAATACTCTTTCTAACAACACACTCTACACATACTACTCTACACCTACTATTGAAAGAGGCATTGACACATGATGGCAGTGGTGGTAGTGACTGTTTAAAGTTCCAGGGACCCACGGAAGTAACTTAAGCCTCAAAACAGAAGACCCCTGCAGCCTTCTGGTACTAGCGAAACAAGTTTGAAATGACTATTTTGGTGGACATCTCAGTAGCCATCAGTTTTAAAAGTTACATAAAAACTGAAGTGTTTACTCAGGCTCTCAAAATCCGTGCGCAAATGCTGCAGAAAAGTGGAAGAAATTTTAGCAAGCCTAGGAAATCGATGCTCTCCTGACAAAGCTAAGCCATGAGTTGGAAAATGCAAAAGTCTAATCCATGATGTGCATAGACTGGGCCTGGAAACAGGAACAAGATAGCTGCAGTGCTGAAGAACTTTTCTCAGTTCTGCCAACCACAAAAGAACATTCCTTTTGAGAAATACCATGTTCAACAGAAGAATGCAAGAAACTGGTGAAACAAAGAACCAGTACACTATGAAAACTGGCTGAAAGGTGCAATTTGAAGCCATAACACCAGAAGAGATACTCCGAGACTGATTTGTGTTTGGAATTGTGGATTCGAGGGTGCGAGAGAGACTGCTTCGAGAAGCTAATCTAATTGTGTTGAAGGCAGATGAGATTTGCTATGGGGCTGAAAAGCATGGTGGTGCAACTCAAAGGCTAGAATTTTCCAGGCCCTTTGGGGACAGGCTGGGTGGCAGGAAGGCTGGCAAAATGGCATGGGAAGGCATTGGGGGGTGCCTGACTTCTTCCCACCACCATGCCATTTTGCTAGCATTGGGAAAGTTGGCAGCACGGACGCTCACCAAAAGGCCAATTGAGCCACTTAAGAGAATTTCCAGAAAGAACTCTGCCCTGTCTTTCGGAAGATATGCAACAAGTGTGGAAAGAACAACCATTTAACAGTGAAATGTCATTGAAAAGAATCACCTGCACACAGATGGACAACTAGAGCAATAGATGAAGAACCAAGGACAAAAGAAGTCTTCGTCATCATGAGATCAGTCTAATTGCTTTGGATGACTTGGAGTGTGGTTTACTTAAGCTAGAGTGCAGCAATTATCTAAGATTTTGAATAGACGTGGGCGTGCAATGTAGCATAATTCCAAAATAAAAACAGAAATGCTGGAAATGCACAGCAGGTCTGGCAGCATCTGTGAAGAGAGAAAAAGAGTTAGCATTTCAACCTGAGATCGCAGAGGAGGTCAGCAGCTGTGGACTCACCCGACACAACAGGGCCCAATGCAGGAAAAGGATCAAAACCTCCTGTGTTCAGCCAAGGTGAGTGCTATGTTCCAATGCTCTTTTCTGATGATACCAAGATAGGTAGGAAAATAAGTTGTCAAAAGGAGGTAAAGAGTCGACCAAAGGATATAGATAGGTGAGGTGTGTGATGTGGTGAGGGTGCCACTGCCAGCACAATGACAGAGAGGTTATAACCTCATCATGACAGATGCATGACTGCATCTGGGACACATGCCACCCTCATTCATAGCTCAACCCAAGTAAATCACATGACAGTGTGTGTCAGCATGAGATACATCAGATGCCCCTGTTGGTGACAAGGAGCACATAGTAGAACAGTCGTGGTGAAAAATATACCAATTTATAATTTCACCATCCTTCCTCTTACAGAAGAAGGGCCATAACTGGAGGGAGGTGGCCAGGATTGGTGCAGGTGCCGCTGACATAAGTCCTCCCAGCCAGGCTGAGGAAGAGGCCTTAGAACTAGAGGGGGGCCAAGGCAGCTGTGTGATATCTGACAGGGAGATTGGAGTCCCTGCAATAGAGAGTTATTATTTCCATTTATCGAAAAATTCATGAATGATGGAGCGCCACCCCAGGCATCTTTGCCATAATGGGTGATATGTCTAGCCTAAAGCACATACGTTTTTATTCTATCATGCAGGTCAGAATATAAGAACATATGAACATTTTTAAAATTCATTCATTGGATGTGGGCATCGCTGGCCAGGCCAGCAATTGTTGCCCATCCGTAATTGCCCTTGAGAAGATGGTGGCGAGCTGCCTTCTTGAACCCCTGCAGCCCATGTGGGTTAGGTAGACCCACAGTGCTGTTGGGAAGGGAATTCCAGGATTTTGACCCAGCGACAGTGAAGGAATGGCGATATAGTTCCAAGTCAGGATGGTGTGTGGCTTGAAGGGGAACATGCAGGTGGTGGTGTTCCCATGCACCTGCTGCCCTTGTTCTTCTAGTTGGTAGAGGTCGCGGATTCAGAAGGTGCTGTCTAAGGAGCCTTGGTGCGTTGCTACAGTGCTTCTTGCAGATGGTACACACTGCTGCCACTGTGTGTCGATGGTGGAGGGAATGAATGTTTGTGGATGGGATGCCAATCAAGAGGGTTGCTTTGTCCTGGATGTTGTCGAGCTTCTTCAGTATTGTTGGAGCTGCACCCATCCAGGCAAGTGGAGAATATTCCCTCACACTCCTAACTTGTGCCTTGTAAATGGTGGACAGGCTTTGGGGAGTCAGGAGTTGAGTTACTCGCCGCAGGATTCCTAGCCTCTGACCTGCTCTTGTAGCCACAGTATTTTTTGGCTACTCCAGTTCAGTTTCTGGTCAATGGTAGCCCCTAGGATGTTGATAGTGGGGGATTCAGCGATGGTAATGCCATTGAATGTCAAGGGGAGATGGTTAGATTCTCTCTTGTTGGAGATGGTCATTGCCTGGCACTTGTGTGGTGCGAATGTTACTTGCCACTTATCAGCCCAAGCCCTGCTTCATTATCTGAGGAGTTGTGGATGGTGCTGAACATTGTGCAATTATGATTGAAGGAAGGTCTTTGATAAAGCAGCTGAAGATGGTTGGGCCTAGGACATAGGAGCAGCAGTAGGCCATTCAGACCTTTGAGCCTGCTCCGCCATTCAATAAGATCATGGCTGATCTGATTGTGGTCTCAACTCCACTTTCCTGTCTGCCCCCCATAACCCTTGACTCCCTTGTCTATCAAAAATCTGTCTAACGCAGCCTTGAATAAATTCAATGACCCAGCCTCCACTGTTTTCTGGGGAAGAGAATTGCACAGACTAACAACCCTCTTAAAAGGAAGACCTTTTTTTTTCAACTGAATCCCCTAGTTCTAGTCTCCCCCACAAGAAGAGACATATTCCTGGTATCCACTCTGTCAAGTCCTCTCAGGATTTTATATCTTTCAATAAGATCACCATTCATTCTTCTAAACTCCGATGGGTAAAGGTCCAACCTGTTCAACCTTTCTTCAAAATTTAAGCCCTTCCTCCCCGGAACTAGTCGAGTGAACCTTCTCTGAACTCCCTCTAATGCTATTATATCCTTTTTCAAATAAAGAAACCAAAACTGTACACAGTATTCCAAATGTGGACTCACCAAAGCCTTGTACAGCTGCAGTAAAACCTCCCTACTTTTATATTCCATTCCCCTTGCAATAAACGGCAGCATTCAATTTGCCTTCCTAATCACTTGCTGTACCTGCATACTAACCTTTTGCGATTCATGTACCAGGATACCCAGATCCCTCTGTACCACTGAGTTCTGCAATATCTCTCCATTTAAATAGAATACTGCTTCAGTACTTTTCCTGATAAAGTGGACAAGTTCACATTTTTCCATATTATACTCCATCTGACAAACTTTTGCCCAGTTACTTAACAAAGAACAAAGAACAGTACAGCACAGGAACAGGCCATTCGGCCCTCCAAGCGTGCGCCGATCTTGATGCCTGCCTAAACTAAAACCTTCTGCACTTCCGGGGACCGTATCCCTGTATTCCCACCCTATTCATGTATTTGTCAAGATGCCTCTTGAACGTCGCTATCGTACCTGCTTCCACCACCTCCCCCGGCAGCAAGTTCCAGGCACTCACCACCCTCTGTGTAAAGAACTTGCCTCGCACATCCCCTCTAAACTTTGCCCCTCGCACCTTAAACCTATGTCCCCTAGTAACTGACTCTTCCACCCTGGGAAAAAGCTTCTGACTATCCACACTGTCCATGCCACTCATAACTTTGTAAACCTCTATCATGTCGCCCTTCCACCTCCGTCGTTCCAGTGAAATCAATCCGAGTTTATCCAACCTCTCCTCATAGCTAATGCCCTCCAGACCAGGCAACATCCTGGTAAACCTCTTCTGTACCCTCTCCAAAGCCTCCACGTTCTTCTGGTAGTGTGGCGACCAGAATTGCACGCAATATTCTAAGTGTGGCCTAACTAAAGTTCTGTACAGCTGCAGCATGACTTGCCAATTTTTATACTCTATGCCACGACTGATGAAGGCAAGCATGCCGTATGCCTTCTTGACTACCTTATCCACCTGCGTTGCCAATCCTGTCCTTCCCTCAACCAAGTCTCTGTAATAGCAACAATATCATAGTTCCAAGTACTCATCCAAGCTCTAAGTTCATCTGCCTTACCTGTTATACGTCTCGCATTGAAACAAATGCACTTCAGACCACCAGACCAGCATGACGTGGAGGCTTTGAAGAGGGTACAGAAGAGGTTTACCAGGCTGTTGCCTGGTCTGGAGGGCATTAGCCATGAGGAGAGGTTGGATAAACTCGGATTGTTTTCACTGGAACGACGGAGGTGGAGGGGTGACATGATAGAGGTTTACAAAGTTATAAGCGGCATGGACAGAGTGGATAGTCAGAAGCTTTTTCCCAGGGTGGAAGAGTCAGTTACTAGGGGACATAGGTTTAAGGTGAGAGGGGCAAAGTTTAGAGGGGATGTGCGAGGCAAGTTCTTTACACAGAGGGTGGTGAGTGCCTGGAACTTGCTGCCGGGGGAGGTGGTGGAAGCAGGTACGCTAATGACGTTTAAGAGGCATCTTGACAAATACATGAATAGGATGGGAATAGAGGGATACGGTCCCCGTAAGTGCAGAAGGTTTTAGTTTAGGCAGGCATCAAGATCGGCGCACGCTTGGAGGGCCGAATGGCCTGTTCTTGTGCTGTACTGTTCTTTGTTCTTTGTTATTACCAGGTCCAGAAAGGCCTGCTCCCTGGTTGGTATTAGAATGTACTGCTCTAGGAAATTGTGCTGAATGCACTCTATGAACTCATTTTCCAGGCTACCTTTGCCGATCTGATTTGCCCAACCTACACTGTTGATTAAAGTCACCCATGATTATGGCAGTACCTTTCCTACACACCCCATTTATTTCTTCCTGTATACTCTGAGGTTGGCATTCACAGGTGACTGCAGCCCCAGAGGGATACCCGTCAACCTCTGAGGAAGAGGACCACTCAGAGGGTGCACCATCCCATAACTCTCCTGCACCTTCCACCAGTGCAGACACTTTCACCTCAATGGGTAATCGATTGGCATTAGAATCAGGGTCACTAGCTGGTGAGAGCACCACACACGCCCAAACAGCTGGCTGAGGCTGAGACAGCTGAGGCCTCCGACAGTCAGAGGACTGTGGGTGGCCAGGGCCATGCTGAGCCACAAGCTGATGATCAGCCTTTGGTATCAACAGCACATAGCATGCTCAAGTTGCAAGGAGAAGGAAGACAACATCTGGTGGAGATGCCAGAGGCCATGCGCAGCCATGAATGGATGATCTATTCTGTGACTGCTGCCATGCCCCAGACATTTGAGTGCATGGCTTCGTCCATCAAGAGATTGGTGACCCTCTTGGAAGGCTAGATTCCACTGATGCGCCAGGAACTACACACCATTGCCTTGGCCATGAGGTTAAATCAGCAGTGGCAAGTCGAGAGGAGCCTGGAGTCTTTTCCTGCTTCTAGTCCTTTTCTAGTGAGCAGGGAGATTCCAGTGAGCCTCGAAAGGAAGGAGGAGAAGCTGGGCTCCACATCTGGGGGCTCCCCTCAGTGCGCTTCGAGTGTGGACACTGGCTCCTCAGCCCCTCCACCAGGGAGTCCAGCTTCAGCAACCACGACGGCTGAGGAGAGACCTGCAACAGTGCAGGGAACCTTCATGCAGCGGGGCTCTCCAGGCCTCAGGCACCCAGAGGATAGTCGCCAAATTTATCACAGCCCAAGGGGCATTCCGATCAACAGCTTGCCTCCAGCACAGCTGCTACTGCAGGGGTCACAACGCGTAGGAGTACTTGCAAATAAATTTTAAAAAGCACTAAGCCACACATGGGTATTCATGAGTGACACAAATATATTATTTGAAATATAATTAAATGCTCTTTTGTGCCAATCATTAGTCATTACTGTGTGAAAACCTTGTTCATATGTGCCTTAATTGTAAGCTTCTGACTTCCACCCTACCCTTTAGTGCAGTGTCAATATGACCAAAGCCCTCATTATCATGGCAATATGACTGCAGATCTCATTTATATATGTTCTCCCATGGGCACTAACGTGCATCGCAGTTGTCAGCATTCAGGGAACACAGAAGGGAAGGAGGCACAAAACTACATGCATGAAGGGCAGTTTTTATTGGATTTTCATTGTGTAGACATCAGGGTGGCTGAAGGCAAATCGTTATGAGCTTGTCTCTTGCTTCCTTTGTGGGTCACTCAACATCTCTGGCCTCCTTCGCCGTGTTATCATCATCCATTGCTGCTTGCGCCAGTCTCTTCTTTGCATCCTCCACGTCGGAGAATTTTTGTCATTCCATCATACCTTCCTCCTGGAAGGCCTCCCCTCCCTATAATACTTGATTGTGCAGAGCACAGCAGGCCAACATGATACACAAGACCCTCGCTGGAGTATAGTGCAAGGCTCCACCAGATCAATCGAGGCAGCAGATTCTCATCTTCAGCAGTCCAATCACCTGTTTGATGGTTGCTCGGATGGAGCCATGGCAAGTATTGTACCTCTCCTCTGCTGCATTGCAAGGGTTCCTCACAGGCATCATGGGTCTTCAGTGGGTAGCCCTGGTCTCCAAAAATCCATCCCTGAAGGCGAGTGGGGGGATTGAAAAGCTAAGGCACCTGAGACTGACAAAGTCGTGGCTGCTTCCCAGGAAGCAGGCAGACACCTGCAGGAAATGCTTTCGGTGGTCGCAGACCAGTTGAAGGTTGATTGAATGGAAGTTCTTACTGTTGATGAATGTGTCTTGCTTGTCCATTGGAGCCTTGATGGCCAAATGCATGCAATCTATTACATCTTGCACCTCTGGGAATCCAGCTGTGGCCCTGAAACCGATGGCCCTCTTGGCCTGACTCTCGGGGTTGGTCCAGTAGCGCGCATAGTCACTGGCCCTCTAAACAGAGCACAGGTCACCTCTCTGATGCAGCAGTGGGCTGCGGCCTGGGAGACCCCACACATGTCCCTGGTGGAACCCTGGAAAGGTCCAGATGTGTAGCAGTTTAGTGCCACTGTAATCTTTAGGGCCACACATAGATTTACTCCCAAATCCCAAAGGTCACAAATCATCCAGCAGAAGGCTGCATAAGTCTGTGACTGCCTCCCTGGAGAGTCATAGTCTTTGCTGACAGTGTTGTTCAGACATCTGGAGGTCGGTGATGCGAGTCCTGTAGACTTTCTGGTGTATGTGGACCCTTCTTGGTCTCGCTGGCTGCTGCTGCTTGTGTCATGGTGCTTCAGGGTCAGGCGCATCTGCCTCTTGGGCCCACCTCCATCGGAGGCACCTCAACATGTCAAGGGGATCCAGAAACACAGGGTGTATGAGACACATGGCAGGTGTCCTGGGCCTTCGGATTGCTTCAGTTACAGAGATGAGCCTGCCCTGGCAACTATGCTCATCAATATTTACTCGCCTGAATGCCTGATGTGCCTCAAGACTAAAGGTTACTGTTAGGCAACCATCATTTCCAGCAGTGTGAGACATCACACACATGTAACACAGCAGTTATGATACCCTCTAATCCATGCCCCTCCCCCCCGATACACCCAACCTAGACCCTTGCAGAGCCCCTGATACATACAACCCCTTTGCAGTCACCCAGTACACACAACCCCCTTCCAGAGTCCCTGATATACACAACCCCCTTGCAGAGCCCCTGATACACACAACCCCCTTGCAGAGCCCCAGATACACACAACCCCCTTCCAGAGTCCCTGATACACACAACCCCTTTGCAGAGTCACCCGATACACACAACCCCCTTGCAGAGCCCCTGATACACACAACCCCCTTGCAGAGCCCCTGATACATACAACCCCCTTGCAGACCCCCCAAATACACAAAGCTCCCTTGCAGAGCCACTCGATACACAAAACCCTCTTGCAGAGCTCTCCAATACACACAACCCCTTACAGAGTCCCCAAATACACAAAGTCCTCTGGCAGAGCCCCCAAATATAAAATCCCTGTGAACAGCCACCCAATAGAAAAGCCCCTTGCAGAGCCCCCCCCCCCCCATTAAAGTTTTCCAATGAAAGATGCATGAGCTGGAAGAAGGACTGCAAAGGATAGAGGTCATTGCTGATGATTTTGTGATGGTTAATTTTGGAGAAATGCTTGAAGTAGTGATTCAAAACTAAGATAAACACCTCAATACTTTCCAACATCGATGCAATGATTGTGGAGTGATGTTAACCATTGACAAAATGAAACTTCTTATGCAAGAATTACCTTTTCTTGGACACATTGCTATGGAAAGAGGACTTTGTGTTGATCCAGCCAAAATTAAAGTGGTTCTGGAAACACCAGCACTGACTGATGCAGTAGGATCCAGCACCGGCATGGGCTTGCTCAATATCTGAGTAAGTTTCTCCCGCACCTGTCATTCATAATAAATATGGTGGATATTAAAATGGATCACCATTGTTAGAATCAATAGTTCTTAAGTCATTAAATGGTGTGTCTAAGAGACTTCAAAGCATGCTGTTAAGTTTCCAAAAATATTGTCTGTAAGTATCTCAAAAGAAAGGGGAGAAGATGGTCCTAACAGGTACACTGAGAAGAGCATACCTGCAAGAAGTTAACGCCTGCGATTTTACACATGAGCTGGACGAAATTGATCATTGTGAAATACTTTCAGTTGAAGACTCACGCTGGCAGCAACTTAATCATGCTGCAGTGGATGACCCGGTTCAGAAGCACCTGTGTGTTATTA
Organism: Heterodontus francisci; assembly: GCF_036365525.1. Lineage (NCBI taxonomy): Eukaryota > Metazoa > Chordata > Chondrichthyes > Heterodontiformes > Heterodontidae > Heterodontus > Heterodontus francisci. Next base: position 149,687,062 of record NC_090372.1, on the reverse strand, counting down.
TTCGGCAAGGCTGGCCTGGGATTAAGTCAGAGGCTGAGAATGCCATCAAGACATTATGGGGTATAGATTAAATTGTCCTTGACAGAGGACAAAGGATCGGCACAACATCGTGGGCCGAAGGGCCTGTTCTGTGCTGTATTTTCTATGTTCTATGTTCTATAAGACTATTAAACAACTCTTTACAAAATGCGAGGAGTCTGGTCAATCAGAGTTTGTAGCTCCACTAGATTAATATAAAATGGTGAGAGAAGGTGCAGGAACAAGCTCTGCACGGAGACTTATGGGTCATAAATGCAAGACAATACTTCCAATAATGGGAACATCCTACAGCCTCCATATTTGATGGAGGAAGTCACTTGTGCACTCGGCAGCATGAAGCAACATTGGCAGTATTGCTACAACAGGAATGCTAAACCATTTCAAGCAATATGCCCTGGTGATAGAGTGTGGATGAAACATCCTGGCCAGAGTACTTGGAGTGCTGTAACAGGCACAAGTATGGTGAGTCCTAGAAGTTACAAAGTACAAGTCAGAGACTCATCGTACTGCAGGAATAGCATCAGTTGATTTATGCTGATGAGCCACCTGTAGGCAACACTCCTGAGATTGAGGACTTTTCTGAAACACAGGTCTCCAGCAGGACTTTGAACTGTCCATTATCTCCAGGAAAAAGTAACAACAGCTACAACAACCAAAACTCCTGGTAGTCAGACACCAATCACCAGATATAGATCTAGAAGACAGTGTCAGCTGCCATCTTGATTGAAGGACTGTTTTATAATGAGTTCTTTATGAGATGTGTGGACTCCAGTTCGTTGAAGATCTCAAACCAGTTTATTAACAGCTAAACTATTATATGCAGTACAGAGCAAACTATTTACAGAACCTCCATTTGAGCATTACAGTTGCAGAGTGACTCTGGCTTTGAGTCACATGACCACACCCGGTACTTAGCTCAATAGCATACTGAGTTCTTAAAGGGACATCACTCTTAAGGCGATCATACAACACTCCCTTTCTTTCTAAAGGTAAGTCTCATATGCTACAAGTAAAAATGCACAAAATTAGATAACATAGATTATCTAATTTACAAGTATAGAAGCTTAAGAGTCCATATATCATTTTGATGGTTTGATAACTCTTCCAGATCTGGTTATGGTGCAACCATCTGGGATGTGGATTTCACCCTTGGCTGTTTTGGGTTTGCAGGCATGTTGTCAATGTGTTGGTTGTTGTCCTGTTGTTCTGTCACACTCTCATCATTGGAGTGTGTTCTTTCAAGTCTGCTGTGCACAATTGGAGTATTGCACACTTCTCTTAGTTGACTTCAGTTCCTTCTCAGCACTACTCTGACAGGTGTTGTAATCTCGTAGGACCTAGGCTCAGTGCATACATTGGATACTTCTGCGGGTAACCATGTTTTCATTGTGGGGTGTATGACCCTGACCTTTTTTCCTACATGTAGCTGAAGTAGTTCTGCCCCTGCGTGTCGATCATGCACCATCTTCATTTTCCCTTATTTTTCGAGCAGTGTCACCTGCATCTTGGAGAATTTGGACAGATGATGGCTTGGGAGAGTCGTTCACACTTGTCTGCCAAACATGATCTCTGCTGGTGATGGTAAGCCCATATCCATAGGTGTAGCTCAGAGGTGGAGCATGGCAATATGAAAATCTTGTTTCGTTTCCTACACTTCAGGATAAGTTATTTGACTGTGCGAACCATTCACTTGGCAAGACCATTAGATCTAGAGTAATGTGGTGAGGACATGACATGGTTTACACGCCATTTGGCACACATATCTCTGAACGGTTTGCCCGTATAATGTGGCCCATTGTCAAAAATGATTTCTTCAGGTGCACCGAATAGACTGAATATGGCACTCAATGTGTCTGTGATGACCGTGCTTGAGGTGTCTTTTACCTGTCTGACAATTGGAAATTTGGAGAAATAGCGAGTGACTAAGATAAAGTCAGTGGCAATTTTGGACCAAGAGACTGTCGGAATCTCGTGAGGGTGTGGAGGTTCTTTGTGTTGTTGTGGCTGGTGGCTCTGGCATACCTCACACATCCTCACTAACCTTTCGATGTCACTGTTGATCCCTGGCCAATAAATAGCGTCTCGTGCCAGACATCTTGATCGCTCTATGCCCATATCGCCTTGGTGAAGTTGTGTCAAGATGTTCAGTTGGAGAGCTTTGGACACAATCACTTTGTGTTCCTGTGAAGGTGACACCTCTCAAGATACTAAGTTCATCTCTATAAGGTCAAAAGCACGTGAGGGTTTCTGGCACCTCTTTTACCGTATCAGGCCAACCTTCTATGATGGTTCTCCACAGTGCCTTCACTTGTGTGTCATTGGCTGTTTCTGATTGTAGTTAGTCACATTTGTGCTGACCAAAATGCAATAAATCGATTTTGAGCATATCTCCCACCTCTATGTCCATGCTGTCTACTTGTAGATCCAGTGGAGCTTTTTCATTCCTGCTTGGGTTTGGCAATCTGCTCAGTGTATCCGTGGTGACCATTTTGGTACCCGGTAGGTAGCAGACGGCGAAGTCGTACGCCTGTACTTTCACTAAGAGCTGCTGTAGTCGAGGTAGTGTGCTTGTCAATGATTTGCACCAGATCATCTCCAGTGGTTTGTGGTTGGTTTCCACAGTGAACTGCTTACCTATCAGGTAGATGTGAAACCTTGTGATCCCAAACACCAGAGCCAGTGTTTCACGCTCTATGTTTGAGTAATTGGATTGTGCTGAGGATAAACATTTGGATCCAAATGCAAATCCTGCAGGATGCACACTCCTAGCCCTTTCTGTGAGGCGCTGACTTCCAGGGTTGTCTTCTTTCTTGGATTATAGTACTGCAGGGTATAGGTTTCTGCTGACAATGCTTGTTTGAGAGACTCAAACAGATACTAATGGTCCAACTGCCATACAAATAGTACGTCTTTCTTTCAGAACTCTCTCAGTGATGATGATTTGTTGTAAAAATTTGGAATGTATGGTGCCAAGAAGGTGAAAAATCCAAGGCATTTCTGGAGGTCTTCCTTGTCTTGTGGGGTAGGCATGAGCCTTACATCTTCGATTTTGCCTGGGTCAGGACAGATTCTGCAACCAGAATAGATGGAGCTGAAGAAATTAATCTGACTTACATTCACCTGGTACTTCGTGCTGTTAAAAATGAGCCCTTCGTAATGAGCTACTGCCTTCAGTGAATGGAGATTTCAATCATGTTCTTCTTTGGTTTTGTCCATTACCGCAATATCATCAGCAATGCATATACATCCAGGCACGTTTGCTATAATTCTGTTCATATGCTGCTGAAAGAGATTTTGACTGACAGATAAACCAAAGGGTAGTCTCTGGAAGCAGTATCTTCCAAATGGTGTTGTTAAGACCAGGTAAGAAAGAAGTCTAGGGGTCCCTCTTGGCCTTCACCTGGTTTTACCATAACAGGGTTTACTTTTAAACACACCTTTTTAGCTCCCCTTTGGTGAATCCTTGTTCACTGCTTTCCACTTATAAGGCAAAGAAACCAGCACAAACAGGTTTTCTTAGGTTTAAAAAAGAAAGGTTGAAATTTATTAAACTTAAACAATAATTCGGTTAATACCTACGGATGCACAACGTGCCCACGCTAGCATGCATATGTGATACACACATGCAGATAGAGACAGAACAGGGCAGAAAAAATAAAGTGGAAAAGTTTGAGGCAATCTCAGAAAAGGGTTTTTGTTAAGGATCTTCGAGTTCACTGTAGAGTCCTGTAGAAGGCCCAGCATGACACCCTCCACCCCCAGCAGTATGAAATGCGCTTTTCTCAAAGCGCATTTCATGAAAAGGGTTGAGAGAAAATATAAGATACAGAAAAAAACATGCATTTCTCTCATTCATTCACAAATCCTAAAACTTATTAAAATTGCCCCTTTTTTGGCATCCCAATAAACATGTGGTTTTTCTGGGGGGGCAAGTTTTGGCTTCAGTTTGCCCAGATCCATGAGTGCTTAGGGTCTTTGTTGGTGATTAGGTTTAATTAGCCCTGAATTGGAATTTTTTTCCCAGGAGAGTCAGTAGTGGGCGGGTCTATCCTGAACTCTCCTTCAGTGCTTTGCTGGGTCATGCAAAGGCTTTTGACTTTGGGGGATGGGTGGTTCTCTTTGGTTCTGACTGTGCGGGAGGATTCTTTGTTAATCTCCCCTTTGTCCCAGGGGACACTCCTGCCTGCAGGTATTTGTGCAGACTCTACTGCACTCCCCTGTGGCACTTTGACTAGGTGAGGCATCACTCTCATGGTTTCTCTGTCCCCTAGAGGTCTTTATTTGTCTTTGCAGGTTCCTGTAAATGCTGTTAGTAACTCTGGTGGGGTGATTCTAGTGTCTGCATTTACGTAGGAGGATGTGGGGTCTACCTTTTCACAGTTTTTGGGGTTGGCTGACTGAACAGTAGGGGTTTTCATCTGGATTCCTCCTGCACTTCCTTTGACATGCCCTCTTGGTCGCTTTTAATCCTTCCCTTTCTAACCTTTTGCCAGCTTTATGCCTGCCTGTCCCCTTTTGTTCTCGTTGGGGGTCCCTTTCAGTTCACCAGTCCTCCGCTGGAGGGTCCTCCTAACACCGGTACAAGACTTAAGTGCGCAGGTTTTATTGTAGGTTGGGGTGTCCCCTCAACCTGGCACATGTGGCAACTCCTGCAGTACTCCACCACATCTTTGTGGAGTTTTGGACAGTCAAACTGCTGTCTTATGCGGGCTTTCATCTTTCGTACACCAGCATGTACAGCCACTGCAGTCTCGTGGGCCCTTCTTAATATTTCTCTCCGGTACCTCTGCAGCACCACTAACTGTTGAACAACTGCCCACTCCTTGCTCTCAGCTCTGTGAGGAGAACTCCATTTCCTCATCGGTAACCCATTCTTTAAATAATAGCAATCAGTGACTCCCTCTGCTTCACTTTCAGACTGGGCAGCTTGTGCTAACTCTCGCAATACCTGAGCCTCAGCTAGCGAAAATTTATTAAATTCATTCTCTGGGTCTTCTAACATCCCGAAGAAAGTCTCGGCCAGGCAGACCTCATGGTCATCTGCCTGCAGTGCCAATTCAGCCTCCTCAGAGGGAGCTGGTTTGGTCATGGCCTGATCCACTACGCATTCAGGGAAACTGCAAGGGTCCATCTCCTGCCACTGCCCTGGCTGTCTGAGCACACATAACCACAAGAAAACCTGTATTGAAATCTTGCTCTTTTTTGATTGCGATCAATTTGGCTTCCCACTTCCAATTTTTCTAATTTATCTGTGTGTAAAATCCAGGATGGTAGCACCCAAATTTCTGTTATAACCAGGTGAGAAAGGTATCTAGGGGTCCCTCTCGGCCTTCACCTGGCCTTAACATAAAAGGGTTTAATTTTAAACACATTGTGTTTTTAGCTCTCCCTTGGTGAATCCTTGTTCACTGCTTTCCACATATAAGGCAAAGAAACCAGCACAAACATGTCTTCTTAGGTTTAAAAAAGAAGGGTTGAAATTTATTAAACTTGAATTCAAACTCAAATTCAGTTAACGTTTACGGATACATGAAGCACCCACGCTAGGATGCTTACGCGATACACACATGCAGATAGAGACAGAACAGAGCAGAAGAAATAAAATGAAAAAGTTTGACGCAATCTCTGAAGAGGGTTTTTGTTACGGATCTTTGAGTTCACTGTAGAGTCCTTGATTGTAGGCAGATCTTGCTTTTTGTTGGGGCCCAGTATTCTTCTTAAACCTTGCTCGCTGTCAGAGAATTTTCTCTTTTGGGATTCATGTGCCTTCAGTGGATTTGGAGTTCCGTGTGAAAGAGATGGGAGCAGACAGGAGAGATCTGCTCAGTCCAGGAGCAAACAGTCTTTTTTTTTCAAATTATCTGTTGCTAGTTCAAAAAGCCCTAGAAAAGCCAGTTAGTCGTGACCAGCTGGTCCAACCAGTCCTGGATTGTATCACCTTAGCACTCTCTGGAATGCTCCTCTTGCATTGAAATGGAGGAAGTATTAGCTGTTTTAGCGGGCTTAAAAGTGGATAATTCCCCAGACCCAGATGAGATGTCTCACAGACTGTTACGTGAGGCAACGGAGGAGATAGCAGGGGCTCTGACACAAATTTTCAAATCCTCTCTGGCCACAGCAGAGGTACCAGAGGACTGGAGGACAACGAATGTGGTGCCATTATTCTAGAAGGGTAGCAGGGATAAATGAGGTAATTACAGGCCGGTGAGTCTAACATCAGTGGTTGGGAAAATATTGAAAAAAATTCTGAGGGACAGGATTAATCTCCATTTGGAGAGGCAGGGATTAATCAAGGATAGTCAGCATAGCTTTGTCAGGGGGACATCACTTGATTGAATTTTTCGAGGCAGTGACTAGATGTGCAGATGAGGGTACAGCAGTTGATGTAGTCTACATGGACTTCAGTAAGGCTTTTGATAAGGTCCCGTATGGGAGATTGGTTAAGAAGGTAAGAGTCCATGGGATTCAGGGCAATTTGGCAAAGTGGATCCAAGATTGGCTTAGTGGCAGGAGGTGATGTTCAAGGATTGTTTTTGTGAGCGGAAGCCTATGACCAGTGGTGTACCGCAGGGATCGGTGCTGGAACCCTTGCTGTTTGTAGTTTACATTAATGATTTAGACGTGAATATAGGAGGTATAATAGGTAAGTTTGCAGATGCCACGAAAATTGGTGGTGTCGTAAATAGTGAGGAGGACATACTTAGATTACAGGACGATATAGATGGGCTGGTAAGATGGGCAGTGGCAAATGGAATTTAATCCTGAAAAGTGTGAGATGATGCATTTTGGGAGGACTAACAAGGCAAGGGAATATACAATGGATGGTAGGACGCTAGGAAGTACAGAAGGTCAGAGGGACCTTGGTGTACCTGTCCATAGATCATGAAGGTAGCAGCACAGGTAGATAAGATGGTTAGGAAGGCATATGGGATACTTGCCTTTATCAGCCGAGGCATAGAATATAAGAGCAGGGAGGTTATGATGGAGTTGTATAAAACGCTAAATATGGCACAGTTGGAGTACTGTGTACAGTTCTGGGCACCACACTATAGGAAGGATGTGATTGTACTGGAGAGGGTGCAGAGGAGATTCACCAGGATATTGCCTGGGCTGGAGCATTTCAGCTGTGAAGAGAGACTGAAAAGGCTAGGCTTGTTTTCCTGAGAACAGAGAAGGCTGAGGGGGGACATGATTGAGGTATACAAAATTATGAGGGGCATTGATAGGTTAGATAGGAAGAAACTTTTTCCCTTAGCGGAGGGGTCAATAACCAGGGGATATAAATTTGAGGTAAGAGGTAGGAGGTTTAGAGGGGATTTGAGGAAAAGAAATTTCACCCAGTGGGTGGTTGGAATCTGGAACGTACTGCCTGAAGAGATGGTTGAGGCAGGAATCCTCACAACATTTAAGAATTATTTAGATGAGCACTTGAAATGCCATAGCATACAAGGCTACGGGCCAAGTGCTGGAAATTGGAATTAGAATAGTTATGTGCTTGATGGCCGGCACTGACATGATGGGCCGAAGGGCCTGTTTCTGTGCTGTATAACTCTATGACAGTATGACTCTTACACACAATACCTGGTGATCAAGGTCCATTGTGGGTTGAATGTGTCAGGGAATGGTCCTTAGTCCTTCCAAGCACTATCTGTTAATATGCAAATGTCTTTTCCAGCCACGGCTGATCTTTTTAACAAGTCATTTCCTCGCTGCAGCAACAGTTTAAAATCAATGTTCATTACAAAATTAATGTGCCTCATTCTTGGCAGGTGGGGGCCTAGCATGACAGTGTCCTGAAGGTGGTGGCATCTTGTGATTCCTTAGCTAGGTGTACAGACCAATATCCATGTTTAGCATCCAACGTGGAGAAGAATTTGGCTCCTGTGAACTTGGGATTCAATTCTATAATGTGGAAATCTTGTGGGGGTCATCTCTTTCGGGAGAGGTTTAGATGCCTCGGACTAGATTTACCCTGATTGCTCCATCCTCCTTTAGTATGCACGTAATTGAGCTGCACCAGTCTGTGTGATGATGCACACGACGGATGATGCCATTGCATTCCATGTCATCTAACTCACGCTTAAGCCTTTCTTGTATGTGCATGCTGCACTTTCTGGGAGGGTCAATTGATGGAATTGCATCCTGTCTGAGGTGCAGTATGGCATCACCTTTGAAATCTCCTATGGCGCAACCCTGTCCGGGTACATTTGTTGTAGGTTATGGACTGACTCAATGCAGTTATCCTTGGTCTCTCCTGCTGTAATGGGTACCTTGGGGAATTTGTGGATAGTTACGACGTTGATGTCCTTACCCGCTGGTATTCCTGCCACTGCTGGTCTGCTCGCATCTACCAGATAAAATATTTGTTATTTCCACTCCAAATTGCCATAGCTGCATTGCATTGTTAGTGTGCCATTGCAAGAGATGGGTGACCCATTGTATGCAGATATTTTGGCAGTTGACGGTTGTATCATTGATTTCCTATGACTCTGGTACATATCCTTCAGGATTCGGACTAGTAGGATATTTGCACTAGCTCTGGTGTCGATCTTAACCCTGAGTGTATGTTTGCCAACTTTCTTTGGGCACATGATGTTCATAGTAGCAAAAGCTTCCAGTTGTTTGACTTTATCAACACAATGTGTCAGGTTCACAATGTGAAACACCTGTTCATCTTATGGCTGAGAATCACTCCTCTCTGAATCTTGTCTTAGGCCTGTTTCACTGTGGACTTCGTGTATCGGCTTGTGTTTACACAGGTCTCTGGAACTCTTCTTGCTGCTTTTGTCCTGTTGCTGCGCCTGCCATCTGTTTGTTTGTGGCCTGCTGTGACTTCTGGCCATTTCTTTGGAGCCAGATTTCTTGCATAGGAGGGCCAAGTGTCCTTTTGCACCACACGCCTTGCACAGGTCTTGAAATGCAGGACAACCTCGTCGTGAGTGGGACCAACCACACTTACCACACAGCTTGCTTGCTGTTATCGACCTGGTTATGGTGCTGATACTGTTTGCTGCACCTAGCGCTCGCAGGTGCTGGTGTCTAGCTACAATGGCTTCATATTTCCTGCCATCTTCTAGCAGCGCATCAATGCTGTGACCTTTCTTTTTCCTCCAAGAGGTCTTTTTGAAACGCTTCAATAGGTGTGAAGACAACCACCAACTCCATTAGTCGCTCCGACAGCTCAGTTTCTGAAATAGAACATTTGTTGCCCTTACTATGGCATCTACTGATGAACTGGTCTATTGATTCCTAATACTGTTGCCTGTAGGACATCAATTCCAGATGGTGAATTCTAAAATTTACTCTTAATTGGAGCTGATCTTCTAGCACTTGCCATACCTTTGCAGGATCATTCTGGTCCTCATTAGATAAGCCAGAGGTATTGATTCTGTGAAACTCCTCATTTCCAACTGCTATCAGTATTTTCACAGCCTGCTTCTCTGGTTTTATAATCACTTGGTCTGTGAAGCATAACTGCATTCTTTGTTTAAAAAGTTTGAATTTGGATAGGATATCCATGGCCTTCCAGCTCTTGCTGGGAAATTGGGTCTCCATCTTTCTGCTGTTCTTTTGCTTTCTGCTTATATTTAACTTTGTTTTGTTTACTCTGCGCTATTTCCCCTTCAATAAATTCTCTGTTATTTCGATTAGCTGCTTGGATGAAGAGGAGCAGGTGTGTTAGTGTTCTCTGTTTATCTTTCTTTTTTCTTTCCACTATTTTGGCCAGTATTTCTTTTTGACTTTCTCTCTTTTGTCTGTAGGAAGGGTTGTTTACAAAGCTGTTTTATCCGTGGTCTTCAAGCTTAGTCTTTGTCTTTTCACCACAGCTGCCACCATGTAATGAGTTTGTTGTGTTGCCTTGTGCAACATAAATGAGATGCCTGAAGTCCAGTTCGTTGAAGATCTCAAATAGGTTTATTAACAGCTAAACTAGTATGTACAGTACAGAACAAACTATTTACAGAACCTTCATCTGGGTGTTACAGTTGCCAACTGCTTTCGAGTCACCTGACTACACCCTAGTACTTGGCTTATTAGCATACTGAGTTCTTAAAGGGACATCATTCTTAAGATGATCATGCAACATGCTTGGTTTTATAGTAAATAAAAGCAAAATACTGCGGATGTTGGAAATCTGAAATAAAAACAAGAAATGCTGGAACCACTCAGCAGGTCTGGCAGCATCTGTGGAAAGAGAAGCAGAGTTAACGTTTCGGGTCAGTGACCCGAAGAAGGGTCACTGACCCGAAACGTTAACTCTGCTTGGCTTTATAGTGCCTGTTTGTGGTTGTGTGTTTTGTTTCAGTTAAATTTCAGAGTTCCTGTGTGTACTTTTTAAATTCAAATAGGTAGATAGTAAATATTTTTCTTTTTGCGGGGAAAATGTGAAACAGTGCACGATGTCTGAGTCACCATCATATTATTCTGTAGGTGATTGTTTGTTCTCTCCCTCTCCTCTGCATGTTGTCCAGTAAAACAGCAGACTTGCGGAGCTTCTGAAATCACAGTAAGTTAACTTGTTATTTTATAAGCTTAATTAAATATTGGTACTCATTTTCTAACAACGCAAGGCTACACCTACTACTTAAAGAGGTATCGGCACACTTATGTGCTCATTTGTGCAGACCTTTAGTTTGTAGGAAGAATATTCAGCTTTCTGAGCTTTCCCAAAGGTTGAACTTGAAGTTTTCAAGGCAGTCAAAACCAGAATGATGACTTCATGAACCGAAGCATCTACACCAAAGAGAGGTGCTTTCTGCCCTACTGATGTCATCTCTTCATTTACCAATGGTGCTGCTACCTGATACCTGTTAATGGTAGACTGCAGGAATCATATAATGGTTACAGCATAGAAGGAGGCTATTCAGCATATCATGTCCATGCTGGCTCGCTGCAAGAGCAACTTAGCTAGTCGCACTCCCCTGCCCTTTCTCTGTAGCCCTGCAAATATTTTCTCTTCAGGTGCTTATCTGATTCCTTTTGAAAGTCATGATTGAATCTGCCTCCACCACACTCTCAGGTAGTGCATTCTGGACCCTAACCACTCGTTGCATAAAAAGTTTTTTTTTTCATGTCACCATTGGTTCTTTTGTGAATCACCTTAAATCGGCATCCTCTGGTTCTCAAACCTTCTGGCAGTGGGAACAGTTTCTCCCTATCTACTCTGTCTAGACCCTCATGATTTTGAACTCCTCTTTCAAATCTCCTGTTAACCTTCTCTTCTCTAAGGAGAACAACCCCAGCTTCTCCAATCTATCCATGTAACTGAACTCCCTCATCCCTGGAAACATTCTCATAAACCTTTTCTGCACCCTCTCTAAATCTTTCACATCCTTCCTAAAGTGTGATGCCCAGAATTGGACACAATTGAGGTTGAACCAGTGTTTTATAAAGGTTCATCATAAATTCCTATGCCTTTATTTATAAAGCCCAGGATCCCATATGCATTTTGAAACACTTTCTCAACCTGCCCTGTCACCTTCAACAATTTGTTGTAGGTTCCTGCATCCCTTTATTTTATATTGTCCTTCTTGTTCTTCCTACCAAAATGTACCACTTAACACTTCTCTGCATTAATTTTGTCTGCATGTGTCTGCTCATTCCACCAGCCTGTCTATATCCTCTTGAAGTCTATCACCACCCTCCTCACAGTTTACAATTTTGAAATTGTGCCCTGTACTCCCAAGTCTAGGACATATATGTCAAACAAACACACCATTCTTCCATCCTTTTCAGTGACTTGGTTATAGAGTCAGGTATCTGCTCAAATGATTGTGTCAGTCTCTGCTGGAAAGCAGATCCAGTAAGTTGAATATCTGTAGGAAATTATAGAGGGGCATGCAGAATACAAGGTCATTATGAGAAATTTACCAGTGCTCTGTACTAGTAATCTGTGCAGCTTTAGCTCGTTGCACTCTAGCAATAATCCAATAGCACACTTGGGGGTCTCTAAATCTTGTTAAAGTTCTCCAGATTTGGGTATTATGCATGTTTTCTTAATAAAAGAATATTTGCTTCATATCAGACAAGCAGAAAGGCTGTTTATGTGGATTTCTCATGAATTCTTGGAGTCTCTGAAACACGTGATGGATTTCCATTTATGTCAGACACATTGCCGACCAAAAGGCAGCAGTGTCTCATTACAAATCACCTAGATCTGTTCAGAAAGCAAGTAGGACTATTTCCATTTCCCAATCAGATTTTTTCAGTAAGTATTTTATGACATATTTGTGCACAGATAATATGAAGACATTATGCAACATGTGGTGCACAACGTGAAGCATTTATCTCATATGGTGCATATAGTCTGGCCTCTCAGCATGCCTAAACTGGACTATTTGGGGTTAAATTTCAGTGGCATTCTTCTGATCTCCCACCATAACCTTAGCAAAAGATCAGCAGAAACCAGGAGAAATGGCAGGAGATTTGGAGACCCACTGCACCTCTCCACCCCATCCAAACTCCTGGAAGTTCCTTGTATTTGACTTTTATGAACTGTTTTTATTGATATGCTTGTTCCATGTTAGCTTGCTGTTAACACTTAACAATAAAGGAAAAGTTTTTTTATTGAGGCAAACTAGTTAGCCATATGGCATATTAATCATTCGTTAACCCAGGCAAATTGTTTTCTATGATAAAAATTCCACAAGATACAAGTTAAAATTAGGAGGTTAGAAGTAAAAAGGGAAGTCAGGCAATAGAAAAAAATCACATAAAGGGTAATAGAATTGTGGAATAGGTTACCAGGGATGTTCACTGAAGCAGACAGTATAAACTGCTGCAAGAGAAAATTTGATGTGTTTTTGGAGAGGACGACTTGCAGGATATGGTGAGAAGGCAGGCAGCTGGCTTGATCTGTGAAGAGGGAGCAGACACTTTGAGGTTTCCTGCTCCTAAAAAAAAGTTTTATTTATGTATATGCTCTGTCAATTCTCTTTTCAGATTCTGCTAAATAATTGATGAACTATCAAGCCATTATTAACCCTCTTTTTAAAAAAAATTTTACATTCATTTTAAAACAATGCAAAACCGATTGCCCCAAGACACATGTCATTTTCCATACTTCTATGTAAGCGGGCCATTGGTTAAGCTGTGAGGGGAAGCCGCCTGGAATTTATGTCTGGTCAGTTCTGGAGGTTTCATTTTGTTAAAGTGAGTGGAAAACCCCTTATTACCAGAAGCTCAGTGACCTTAAATGTTTAGCAAGACCTATTACACAGTTAACCAATTTCTCATTGCATGAACAATAATTAAGCTTGGGTGAAGCAGACTAAATCTTATGTAAAAATGTTTAGTTTTGAACTGTTATTACAATACTGATATATATACTGATATACTGATATATACTGATATACATATACTGATATATGGATCATAAATTATGCTGAAATCCTTAGTCGGAAATTATTGAACCATAATAAAGTTATATATTCCTCTGCATTAGTCTCTATTGTTTTCTATTTAGTATCATAATATCTTGAAAGCGAATAGTACACACGCAGAGTACTGGATAATCCTATTTACAGTTAAATATGTGTTCCTAAGTTGGTTTTGGCTGATAAGTATATGAGTTGCAAAATGTTCACAAGTTCAAATAGAATACCATAAATCTTAGTCATTTTTCAATGGGCCAGACTGTAATCTACATAATATCAGCACAAAATCTGCTTTTCCTTATTTTCTTCATGGTAAGGGGTGTGTGGTACATTAATGTGCGATAATTGCGTAGGTGAGAAGGCAGTTCATACTGAACAATATGTGATAGCAAAGAGGGAAAAACAAAATGTATGCCAAACATTAAATTATGGAAACATAATCTGCATATTCCACATAAAGATATGCAGTTTAAATGGATAGAATTTTCAAGCAATACAAGGAATTCATTGTCTTAGATTTATTAAAAATGCACAGCCTAATGAAAGATATTGAAATGCATTCCAAAAGGTATTGCATATTTCGCAAACTAATATCTAATGCACTCCTCACTGAGCGGCACCATTAGACAATGCGTATGTACTTTCAAAATGTCATTAAGCAAAGATGTTTCAGCTGATCTTACTAAACATTTCACAAACTGTCTCGATGTCACACAGCCAAACTGGATTTTTCCAACATATGCCACATTTCGAGTGGTGTGAGTATTATGTGCCAGCTCCACATTTATTGAACAGTCTCCTTACAGAACCTCAGGGACTCAACCACTAGGAGGCTTATGACTCCCTTTGTCATCGATATTTTCGAATGGATTGCAAATAATATTTTTAGCAATTGAATGCTCATTATCATTACCAGGTCAAGTGAAAAAATATTATTACTGGGTAATAGGTCTAATGTTTATAACAGGCAAATGGAAAAGTAATCTCTGTCTTTGTCATGTTTACATTGTACTGAGTGAAAGTGCAAACATTTACAAGGAAATGAAAGAGTTTAATATAACCCTCATTCTCCATTTAATGCTTCTCTATTTCCCTGGACTATCCTACTTAGAGAACAGTGCATGACATTATTATTTATAAAGCCTTACTGATTTGGCCTGTGACATGTGATCTGGCAGAATACGACAGAACGTGAGGCATTTATTTCAATTTCTGACATCTAATGTTGACCTTTGATTGAATTTTGAGAAGTTCCACAAAGAACCTACTCTGCCAGATGCAGTGTGTAAAAGAAAACTTAATTATCTTTTCTAAAATGATCAGTTGTCACATAGGTTTACCAGACAGAACCAGGCTCTCAGGGGAGTAACTTATTTCTAATCATAATAGCTTGGGACCCATCGTTTCACTAGCTCCGAACAGTTGGACACTGAATGCACCATTTAAGAAATATTGTTTAATTAAAGACAAATTAGGAGCACTGTGCACAGAATTTAATTTTGTCTTTTATAGCTTTAAAGAGAATATTCACCAAAAAATCTTATACTTTGAATTATCCTTGATCATTTAATGCAGCTTAAAAATGTTCTATTTATCAGAATCTTAAAAAAAAAATTTTCTATGTGCCAAACGATAGATTTTAAATGGCAAATAGAAATCCTTCTGATTGGGACTAACTGTATCAAGATTGAAACTTGTCCATTGACTGGAAAGGCAGCTCAATTAAAACCAAGACAGAAGTTTGGGTAACAGGTTGCCCCATTTTCATGCTATTTTCCTGTCTGATTTCAGTTATTAAAACACAATCTTGATATCCCCCAGATATCACTTTTTAATTTATCTTGTCTTCTACTATTTCTGGGTGTCAGCTGTGACTCAGTGGGTCGTACTCTCATCTTTGAGTCTGAAGGTTGTGGGTTGAAGTCCAACTACAGAGGCTTGAGCACAAAATCTAGATTGACCCCTCAGTGCAGTACTGAGTGAGTTCTGCACTGTTGGTGGTGCTGTCCTGCTGCTTAGGTGTTTAACCGAGGCTCTTTCTGCCCTCTCAGATAGAGGTGAAAGATCCCATGGCAGTATTCAAAGCAGAGCAGGGGAGTTTTCATGGCCAATATTTATCGCTCAACTGACATCAGCAAAAAAACAGATTATCTGGTCATTATCATATTTTTGTTCATGGGAGTTTTTTTGTGTTGGGTGCTGTGTTTTACGTTACCAATAGTACGTCATTGGCTGTAAAGCACTTTGGGATGTCCTGAGTGCATGAAAGGTGCTCCAAAGATGCAAGTCTTTTTTTTTTCTTCTCAAATTTGATAGTGGCCTACAATAGAGTCTAAGTCCTTCACCAAGATACATATGGTGCTGAATTGGTTTGGGGTATGTAAATATTTGGCCAAAGTTAGTCCAGATGCACCTTTGTAAAAAATCCACAATCATCATTCATATTTTATTGTATGAATTATCCAAATTGATACCACACTTCTGTATTATAGAATTATAAAAATTACAGGACAGAAGAAGGTCATTCGGTCCAACAAGCACGCTGACAGTGCTGGACATTGAAGGTATAGTTGGGTTAGTTTCACGGCAAAACTATCTTTGCTTTGCTGCAATGATGTTCCTTTACCCCAACCTCAGAATTGCACCATTTCATTTCCATTTCTCACATCAGTTATCCATATGGCCTCTGAGTGACTTACAATTTAGTGCTGAATTGTAATTAATTTTGTGCTGTATACTTGCGTCAATAAGGAACTAGGTTTCAACTGGTTTCACATAGGTTCCTACAGTTGCCGGGGGAATTCTTCATTTTATTGGCCTCGGCTGCTGTCAAATTCAGGTCTCAGTAGCAAAATGGCAGGATTTAGATAGAAAACAATATGCAGTCTTGATTATATTCTATCATAGCACCCTCAACAGTAACAGTAACAAAAATTTGCATTTGTACCATTTCTTTATCTTAGCAAATTGATCCAATGTGCCCCACAAAAATGTGGCAAGCCAGAAAACAACACTAAACGCGAATGACAAGAGTTAGGGACAGTAACTGAGGTGTGATCAGAGTAGCAGATTTTTGCATTTGATTGACATGTAGCACAAAATGAAGTTTAGAAAAAGAGTTTGAGTTCAGGCTTCTAATTGCTGAAGGATCGATCCCTGAAAATGACCGGAGGAAAGGGGGCACACAGTAGGTATGAGGCAAAGGAACAAACTATATAAGGACATCAGAAATAGGAGCAGGAGTAAGCCATTCGGCCCCTCAAGCCTGCTCCACCATTCAAAAAGATCTGGCTGATCTGATTGCTGCCTTAACTCACTTTCCTGCCTTACCCCTTAACCCCTTGTAGATCAAAAATCTGTCTAACTCAGCCTTGAATATATTCAATGACCCAGCCTCCACTGCTGTCCTCGGAAGAGAATTCAAAAGATTAACAACACTCTAAGAGAAGAAATTCCTCCTCATCTCCGTCTTAAACTTTGTCCCTTATTTCTAGATTCCCCCAAGAGGGGAGATTTCCTCTCAGCATCTATCCTGTCAAGCCCCCTCAGAATCTTATATGTTTCATCTCTCATTCTTCTAAACTGCAATGGGTATAGGCCCAACCTGCTCAACCTTTCCTCATAAGGCAATCCTTTCATTTCAAGGAATCAGCCTAGTGAACCGACTTTGAACTGCTTCCAATGCAAGTATATCCATTGTGACGAAAACGTTCTAGGTTGAAGGATGATTTTTTAATCCACCAGCTGGAAACCTGAATATTAAACTGTTGGAGACAAACCACTCAAAGCTTGCAAGCTTTGAACACTGTCTGTTGACTGTGAACACTGAGCCATATTCCCTGCTGAAGACTATAGTGCTGAATGGTTTAATTGAGCTCTGCTTAATGACTTAAGCCTGACGGCGGAGCTATTGTGGATAGAGAACGTTCTGGAAAGAACAGACAGTGATCTCTCTTAAAGGAATTTAGTCACATTGCTGTCTCCCAGAGAACCACTGAATCAGCACCCACCTTTTCAAACTGGAAGCCTCAGGACATTTCATTCAGCCTGAAGCCAGCCAAGTCACTAACCTCCACAGACTATATTACCTCTTTTATTTCTATGGATTTTAATTCGACTAATCTATCCTTTCCCATTCTGGAACCTATTTGTGTGTGTGTATGTATGTGTGTGTGTGAAAGTTGGACTGTATTTTATTATTTTACTTCGATCAGTTTAAGTACAATAAAGATAGCCTCTTTCTTTGTTAAACTCAAGAAAACCTATCCAATTGCATCTTTTTATGAGCATGGCATGTAAACAGTTAAACACTCACTGAATTGGCAACTATATCCATGTAAAAAAGAAATAAATCTGCTGTGGTCAAACAAGGATCGTAACACCGCCCTTAAGTAAGGAGACCTAAACAGTATGCAGGACTCGAAGTACAATCTCACCAATTCCCTGCACAGTTGTAGCAAGACTTCCCTACTTTTATACTCCATCTCCCTTGTGATAAATGCCAACATTCCATTTGCCTTCCTAATTACTTGCTGGACCTGCATGCTAACTTTATGAGATTCATGTACAAGGACACCCAAATCACTCTATACTGCAGCATTCGGCAGTCTCTCTCCATGTAAATAATATTCTGCTTTTCTATTCTTCCTGCCAAAGTGACAACCTCACATTTTCCCACATTATACTCCATTTGCCAATTTTTTGCTCGCTCACATAATCTATCAATATCTCTTTGCAGACACTTTGTGTCCTCCTCACAATTTGCTTTCTTATCTATCTTAGTATCATCCGCAAATTTGGCTACAATACACTCGGTCCCTTGATCAAAGTCATTAATACAGATCATAAATAGTTGAGGGTCCAGCACTGATCCCTGTGGCACTCCACTAGTTATGGTTTGCCAACCTGAAAATGCCCCACTTATCCTTACTCTCTGTTCCCTATTAATTAGTCAATCCTCTATCCATGGCAATATATTACCCCCAATACCATGAGCTCCTATCTTGTGTGTAACCTTTTATGTGGCACCTTCTCAAATGCCTTTTGGAAATCCAAATAAACTACATCTACTGGTTCCCCTTTAGCTGCCCTGCTTCTTACATCCGCAAAGAACTCTGTTACGGACAGGTGGAAACATATGAACACACAAATCAGGAGCGGGTCTAGGCCATTCGGCCCCTTGAGCCTGCTCTGCCATTCAATAAGTCCCTGAGGCCTTGAGGAGCCATAGGCAGGCAATGGTGGAGTTCATGCAGCCCATGTGCTCTGTCATGACTCGGGGATTTGATCGCATGAGCTCCTCCACTGAGAGATTGGGTAATCTCTTGGAGAGCGATATGCAGCATCATTCTGAGTGGGTGCAGGAGCAGCGCGCTGATGTGTACAGAAGGAGTGAAACTCTCTGCAGCATTGATCACTCAGTGTCGCTAATGGTACAAAGGTGCTCTGGGTGGATGCCAGTTGCGTCCCAGTCGGAGGCCGCTTCCAGCATCCACGAGTGCCAGGAAAGAGCTGAGACGGTCCCAGCAGCAGATGATGGGACAACTTCTCAGGGGGCTCCTGCATCACCCTTCAGCCCCTTGCTCCCTCCGACTCCTGTTAATGGTTACTTAAGGGCCTTTACATGCTGCTGCAGTTAGTGGGAGACCCACTAAGTGGGATGGTTGCCCAACAAAACCAGGCGGCCTCCCTGTGGGGTTGGGGGTGGGGTGGGCCATCCTGCTTGGGCAATCTGTAGCCCAAGGAGGGCTCACAGAGGGTCCCCAGGAGCAAAGGCCACCCCTGCACCAACACACACCCCCATGCCTTCAACAACCTCACCCCACCACCCATCCCCCACCCCGCAATCCCTAACTGACTGGCCCCGGTGAGCCCGCTGCCAATTACCTGCAGTCCAAGACTCCATGGCTGCTCCTGATCCCTCCTGACATCTGTGCGCCAGGGCCCTGTGACAGAGGCAACCCCTCCCTTGGTGCAGGCACGACAGCCTGCGGAGAGGCACCTCCAAGACGAGGACGGAAGCCAAAGGCATCTCAGCCAGAGGCAGAGACTGGGGAGCAGGCTGCCTCCACCTCATGCTCTGCCACAGGGGGAGCAGCCCGTAGAGGTTTAAGGAGAGGAAGACACCACGGCGTTGATTTCACCTCTTGGGTCACCTGGTGCTTCTAAGCATATTTGTCTGTACCTTCATTCGCCTCACAATGTAATTATTTTGTCAGCACACTGATAGGTGTATTGTTGATATGTCCTTTCCAAAGGGGGATGCCATATTTTGGAGCCGGTGGTGGGGGCCTGGGGATCTCAGACTGCTATGTGCCCATGCTTTTCAAAATTGGACATATGTAGATGGAGGAAAGCTCTGTATGCATGATCATGGCTGCCAATCGGACCTGGCAGTTGAGGGTCAAAGTGGCATAATCGTTCTGTGTGCTTGAAGGTTAGTAGTGGCTTCTCAGCTGCAAGGGTTCGGTGGAGATCAGGTGAAGCCCTGCTGAATCAGCATGGCCCTTACTGCCAATCCAGCCTGCAGTTTATCCTGAGTTCTCGGATGGCACGGCCATCTTCTGCTTCTTGCTTGCTGGCCTTCCTCAACAACCTGCAGTTCCACCTCCTGTCCCTCCTCTTCTTGCTCTTCCTGTGTCCTCCTCCAAAGTGGAGTGCTGTTCCAGTTCCTCCTTCTCATCCATCTCCAGGCCTCTTTGTATTGTTGTGTTGTGCAGGGTGCAGCAGATGACCACGATATGGGACACTGTGGCTGGCTTATACCGGAGGGCACCATCTGACCGGTCAAGGCAACGGAAGAGCATCTTCAAAAGGCCAATGCTCTGTTCAATGAAGGTCTGTGCTAGGAGATGACTGAGGTTATAGCACCTCTCCCCATCCCTGTCTGGGTTTTGGACGGGCGTCAGGATGCACCTCCTTAGGGGGTAACCCTTATTCCCTATCAGCCACCCACAGAGTCTGGATGTGGGCATGAAGAGGTGCAGCACTTGGGTCTCTCGCAGGATAAATAAGTCATGACGATAGCGACATTTAAGAGACATCTTGACAAATATATGAATAGGAAGGGAATAGAGGGATATGGGCCCCGGAAGTGCAGAAGGTGTTAGTTTAGGCAGGCATCAAGATCGGCGCAGGCTTGGAGGGCCAAATGGCCTGTTCCTGTGCTGTCCTGTTCTTTGTTCTTCTTTTGACTGCCCGGGAATCAGGCGCAGACCTGAAAGATTTGCTTCCTGTGGCCACAGACCAGCTGTACATTCAATGAGTGGTATCCCTTTCTGTTCAGGAATCTGGCTGGCTGGTGTGTCAGTGCCTCGATGGCTACATGGGTGCAATTGATGACCCCCTGGACCTGCAGGAATCCATCGATGGTGGCAAAGCCCATTGCCCTCTGTGCCTATGCTGGCCCATCTGTGTCAAAGTGGATGCAGTCTCCCGGCCTCTAGAATATGGCATCTGTGACTGTCTGACGGCATGATGAGCTGCCGATTGTGAGATGCCACCCAGGTCTGAGCTGATCCCTGGGACGAGACGGTTGCATTGAAATTCAGGGCAACAGTCAACGTGACGGCTGCAGGTGAGAGACTGCCCTGGGGACTGTGAGACCTCATGTCATTTTGAATCAAAGCACAAATGTCCAAGACCATCTTCCTGGATAGGCATAACATCCTATGGCACTGGCACTCTGTCATTTGCAAGTAACTGACTCTTGGGCAGTAGACCCGATGTCTTAGAATCATAGAAAGTTTATGCAACAGAAAGAGGCCACATGGCCCATCATGTCTGTGCCAGCCGAAAAATGTTCATCTATTCTAATCCCACCTTCCAGCATTTGGTCCACAGCCCTGCAGATTACAGCACTTGAGGTGCATATCCAGACTTTTGAATGAGTTGAGGGTTTCTGCCTCAACTATCATTTTAGGCAGTGAGTTCCAGACCCCCACCACCCTCTGGGTGAAAAAACTTTTCCTCATCTCCCCTCTAATCCTTCTACCAATCACTTTAAATCTATGCCCCCTAGTGACTGACCTCTCTGCTAAGGTAAATAGGCCCTTCACATCAACTCTATCCAGGTCCCTCACAATTTTGTACATCTCAATCAAATCTCCCCTCAGCTTTCTCTGTTCCAAGGTGAAAAACCCCAGCCTATTGTATCTTTCCTCATAGCTGCATTTTACCATTCCTGGCAACATCCTTGTAAATCTCCTCTGTACCGTCTCGAGTGCAATTACATCCTTTCTGTAATGAGGTGACCAGAACTGCACACAGTACTCAAGTTGTGGCCTAACTAATGATTTATACACTTCCAGCATAACCTCCCTGCTCTTATATTCTGTACCTCAGCCAATAAGGGAAAGGATTCCATATGCCTTCTTAACCACCTTATCGACTTGTCCTGCTACCTTCAGGAATCTGTGGATATTCACTCCAATGTCCTTCACATCCTCTACACCTCTCAGTATTTTCCCATTAATCATGTATTCCTTTGCCTTGTTTAACCTCCCCAAATGCATCACCTCACACTTCTCCAAGTTGAATTCCATTTGCCACTTTTCTGCCCATCTGACCAGACCATCAACATCTTCCTGCAGCTGACAGCTATCCTCCTCGCTGTCTACCACATAGCCAATCTTTGTGACGTCTGCAAACGTCTTGATCATGCCCCCTACATTTACATCCAAATCGTAATCTATTCCACAAAAAAGCAAGGGCTCAGTACTGAGCCCTGCGGAATGCCACTGGAAACAGCCCTCCAGTCGCAAAAGCACCTGTCAACAATTACCCTTTGTTTCCGGCCATTGAGCCAATTTTGTATCCACCTTGCTGCATTTCCCTGGATCCCATGGGATTTTATTTTTTAAACTGGAGGGGCACTAATATCCTGGCTGCAAGGTTTGCTAGCGTCACTCGGGAGGGTTTAAACTAGTGTGGCAGGGGGGTGGGAACCAGAGCAGTAGGACAGCTAGTGAAATAAATGAGGAGGACGTAGTAAATAAGGCCAGTAGGACTAAGAGGAAGAGCAGGCAGGGAGATGTTGCTGAGCACAGCGGGACTGGTGGTCTGAAGTGCATTTGTTTCAATGCGAGAAGTATAACAGGTAAGGCAGGTGAAAGAGCTTGGATTAGTACTTGGCAATATGATGTTGTTGCTATTACAGAGACTTGGTTCAGGGAAGGGCAGGATTGGCAGCTAAATGTTCCAGGCTTTAGACCCTTCAGGAGGGATAGAGGGGGATGTAAAAGGGGTGGGGGAGTTGCATTACTGGTTAAGGAGAATATCACAGCTGTACTTCGGGAGGACACCTCAGAGGGATCATGCAATGAGGCAATATGGGTGGAGCTCAGGAATAGGAAGGGTGCAGTCACGATGTTGGGGGTTTACTACAGGCCTCCCAACAGCCAGCGGGAGGTAGAGGAGCAGATATGTAGACAGATTTTGGAAAGATGTAAAAGGTAACAGGGTTGTGGTGGTGGGTGATTTTAACTTCCCCTATATTGACTGGGACTCACTTAGTGCTAGGGGATTGGATGGGGCAGAATTTGTAAGTGGCATCCAGGAGGGCTTCTTGAAACAGTATGTAGATAGTCCAACTATGGATGGGGCCATTCTGGACCTGGTATTGGGGAATGAGCCCGGCCAGGTGGTCGAAGTTTCAGTGGGGGAGCATTTCGGGAGTAGTGACCATAATTCCATAAGTTTTAAAGGTACTTGTGGATAAGGATAAGCATAGTCCTTGGGTGAAGGTGCTAAATTGGGGGAAGGCTAATTATAACAATATTAGGCAGGAACTGAAGAATTTAGATTGGGGGCGGCTGTTTGAGGGTAAATCAACATTTGACATGTGGGAGTCTTTCAAACGTCAGCTGATTAGAATCCAGGACCAGCATGGTCTTGTGAGGAAGAAAGACAAGTTTGGCAAGTTTCGGGAAGCTTGGATAACACGGGATATTGTGAGCCTAGTCAAAAAGAAAAAGGAAGCATTTGTAAGGGCTGGAAGGCTAGGAACAGACGAAGCACTTGAGGACTATAAAGACAGTAGGAAGGAACTTAAGCAAGGAGTTAGGAGGGCTAAAATGGGTCATGAAAAGTCATTGGCAAACAGGATTAAGGAAAATCCCAAGGCTTTTTATACATATAAAAAGAGCAAGAGGGTAAGCAGGGAAAGGGTTGGCCCACTCAAGGACAGAGATGAGAATCTATGTGTGGAGCCAGAGGAAATGGGCGAGGTGCTAAATGAGTACTTTGCATCAGTATTCACCAAAGAGAAGGACTTGGTGGATGATGAGCCTAGGGAAGGGAGTGCAGATAGTCTCAGTGATCTCATTATCAAAAAGGAGGAGGTGTTGGGTGTCTTGCAAAACATTAAGGTAGATAAGTCCCCAGGGCCTGATGGGATCTACCCTAGAATACTGAGGGAGGCAAGGGAAGAAATTGCTGGGGCCTTGACAGAAATCTTTGCATCCTCATTGGCTACAGGTGAGGTCCCAGAGGACTGGAGAATAGCCAATGTTGTTCCTTTGTTTAAGAAAGGTGGCAAGGATAATCCAGGAAATTATAGGCCGGTGAACCTTACGTCAGTGGTAGGGAAACTATTAGAGAGGATTATTCAGGACAGGATTTACTCCCATTTGGAAACAAACAAACTTATTAGCGAGAGACAGCATAGTTTTGTGAAGGGGAGGTCGTGTCTTCCTAATTTGATTGAGTTTTTTGAGGAAGTGACGAAGATGATTGATGAAGGAAGGGCAGTGGATGTTATCTATATGGACTTCAGTAAAGCCTTTGACAAGGTCCCGCATGGCAGACTGGTACAAAAGGTGAAGTCACACGGGATCAGAGGTGAGCTGGCAAGATGGATACAGAACTGGCTCGGTCACAGAGACAGAGGGTATCAGTGGATGGGTGTTTTTCTGAATGGAGGGATGTGACTAGTGGTGTTCCGCAGGGATCTGTGCTGGAACCTTTGCTCTTTGTAGTATATATAAATGATTTGGAGGAAAAAGTAGCTGGTCTGATTAGTAAGTTTGTGGATGACACAAAGGTTGGTGGAGTTGCGGATAATGATGAGGATTGTTAGAGGATACAGCAGGATATAGATCGGTTGGAGACTTGGGCGCAGAAATGGCAGATGGAGTTTAATCCGGACAAATGTGAGGTAATGCATTTTGGAAGGTCTAATGCAGGTGGGAAGTATACAGTAAATGGCAGAACCCTTAGGAGTATTGACAGGCAGAGAGACCTGGGCATACAGGTCCACAGGTCACTGAAAGTGGCAATGCAGGTGGATAAGGTAGTCAAGAAGGCATACGGCATGCTTGCCTTCATCGG
Source organism: Heterodontus francisci (assembly GCF_036365525.1). Lineage (NCBI taxonomy): Eukaryota > Metazoa > Chordata > Chondrichthyes > Heterodontiformes > Heterodontidae > Heterodontus > Heterodontus francisci. Next base: position 149,662,319 of record NC_090372.1, on the reverse strand, counting down.
TCGGGGCACAGAGTATAAAAATTGGCAAGTCATGCTGCAGCTGTACAGAACCTTAGTTGGGCCACACTTAGAATATTGCGTGCAATTCTGGTCGCCACACTACCAGAAGGACGTGGAGGCTTTGGAGAGGGTACAGAGGAGGTTTACCAGGATGTTGCCTGGTCTGGAGGGCATTAGCTATGAGGAGAGGTTGGAAAAACTCGGATTGTTTTCACTGGAACGACGGAGGTGGAGGGGCGCCATGATAGAGGTTTACAAAGTTATGAGCGGCATGGACAGAGTGGATAGTCAGAAGCTTTTTCCCAGGGTGGAAGAGTCAGTTACTAGGGAACATAGGTTTAAGGTGCGAGGGGCAAAGTTTAGAGGGGATGTGTGAGGCAAGTTTTTTACACAGAGGGTGGTGAGTGCCTGGAACTTGCTGCCAGGGGAGGTGGTGGAAGCAGATACGATAGCGACGTTTAAGAGACATCTTGACAAATACATGAATAGGAAAGGAATAGAGGGATTATGGGCCCCAGAAGTGCAGAAGGTGTTAATTTAGGCAGGCATCAAGATCGGCGCAGGCTTGGAGGGCCGAATGGCCTGTTCCTGTGCTGTACTGTTCTTTGTTCTTTGTTCTAACCAGTCTGCCATATGGGACCTTGTCAAAAGCCTTGCTAAAATCCATGTAGACCACACCCTACCCTCATCTATCTTCCTTGTTACTTCTTCAAAAAATTTGATCAAGTTGGTCAGACAAGATTTTCCCTTAACAAATCCATGCTGACTATCCTTGATTAACCTGTGACTTTCCAAGTGACAGTTTATCCTGTCTCTCAGAATAGATCCCAATAATTTGCCCACTACTGAGGTTAGATGGACAGGCCTGTAATTATTCAGTCTATCCCTCGCTCCATTTTTCTATAGAGGTAGAACGTTAGCAGTTCTCCAATCCTCTGGCACCACACCTGGATCCAGTGAGAACTGGAAAATGATGGTCAGGAATTTTTTTTTTAAGGAAATGGCAGAAGATCTTGGGTAGTGCCTTCTTCCCCTTACAGGCCCCTGCTGTGCTCCTCTGGCCTCCTGTTGTCCAGGACTTGCACCTGCTGCGGCTCATCCTGGCTGCTCTGTTCAATGTCAGAGTAGCCTGTTCTCATCTGACCTCCCTCAGCTGGTGTGTATTCGCCACGCCTTCCCCTACCAACCCCAGATGCCCCAGTGTTACCAGCAGCTTCACATCCCTCTCTAGTTTCTTGCCACTCTCCACTGAGAAATTCAGCTCTTCCACACTGAGGCACATCTGAAGCTGCTGAGCTTTATTTGCTGCCTCTGTTTTATTTTAATCAGCCTTTCCCATAGCCCTCATGGCCCTCCACACTGTTCATGTCTTCACAACCCTGTCATATTCCCCACCTGGCGTCTTCCCCATTCCCATCCTATAAAAATTGTGCACTATCACTGCTACCAACAAGCCTATTAATGAACTCTTCAATGAGCGCAAAAGGAAATTAATTGGAGATGTGTGCCCAACCCGTTCCCTCTCTCACGGTGGCCCTTTGAAAACAGCATCATATTCCGGAGGTGGTGGGACTCAGCGCTGACTTCCAAGAATGCGATATTCAAATTGTGCTCACAGCCATGCCCACCCCCAGTGGGTTTTGAGAATCCAGCCGACTGTATCAATCCAAAAAGAAATCTAACAGAAGACCAAAAGTGAAGGGTCATACATCATACTTACCTTGCTTTTGGGGCAGTCTCTTAGACAGGGTTCTCATCTGGAATCCTGTCAGCTGTACATTAAATTTTGGATGCCAAGTTAACCATTATTTGCTATATCAATATGTCTTGCACTATGGGAAATTTCTGATGCATGTCAATACCTCATAACTATTTATCAAGTATTCCGGTGCTTGGATCAGCATTATGTTTTTGTGAGAAATTTGCTTGTTACAATTCATATTCTACTATCATTCTGCTTCTTAGACACCTTCTTCATCTTGGCTGCCTTGAGGAAAACATCACTTAATTAACTAGAGCATGCCAATCACTTCGGTATAAGCTGCTACCACCTTTCCATCCTCTTGTACACACTCATGAACATACACTGGATTCTAAGGGCTAAAACTTCATTTGCTCCCATTTTTAGGTGCAGGGGTTGCAACTTGCGACCTGCCTGGATCCATTCCCATTGATGCAGAGAGTAGGCAAATGTTGTGCTGCCTCCTCATTACAATGATTTCAGTCTGTAGCCCAGCACAACCCACAATGCTGGCTGGCTGCACGTTCAACAAGGGGCCGAACAGCAAGAGAGGCTAGCATATGTTATTACCATAGAACCATAGAAAAGTTACGGCACAGAAAGAGGCCATTTAGCCCATCGTGTCTGCACCAGCTGAAAAAACTAGCCGCCCATTCTAATCCCACCTTCCAACATTTGGTCCATAGTCTTGCAAGTTAAAGCACTTCATGTGCAGGTCCAGGTACCTTTTAAATGAGTTGAGGGTTTCTGCCTCCACTACTGATCCGGGCAGTGAATTCCAGACACCCACCACCCTCTGGTTGAAAAATCCTTCTACCAATCATCTTAAATCTGTGCCCCCTGGTAATTGACCTCTCCACTCGGGGAAACAGGACTTTTCTTTCTATGCTATCTAGGCCCCTCACAATTTTTTACAACTCAATGAAGTCACCCCTCAGCCTCCTCTGTTCTAAGGAAAACAACACTAGCCTATCCAATCTTTCCTCATACCTGCAATTTTCAAGCCCTGGCAACATTCTTATAAATCTCTGTACTCTCTCCAGAGCAATTGGCTGGAATTTTACGGTGGATGGATGGGAGCTGCACTCCGACGTGAAAGCTGGTGGCGAACCTGCTTCTGCCTAGCCTGGGGGTCCTTCCCGTATTTTACCATCCCCAGGCTTTAATTGTCCCGAGGTAGGACTTCCACCCACTTGAGGGAGGAGATCCTGCCTCAGTGAGCTGCCAGCCAATCAGCGGGCCAGCAGCTCTTAGTTCCTGCAGCGCCACCAGAAGCGGTGGCCACTACTGGGATTGCAGCCCAGCCGACGCCATGGATCAAGGAGGGAAGATAAGTAGGGGCAGGCCTCACCGGGGGATCGGTCCTTCCGTGGTGAGGCTGGAGTGGTCGTTTGAGGGGAGGGGGTTGTCTTGGGTCCCGGGGGGGGGTGGGTGGCGGTTGAGAGGCGAGGGCGACCCTCAATCAGGCACCCTGTGCCCGACTGCCATGCCCCCCTCGGGGCAGGTAAAGGCCGGCAGCTATCGTTGGGCAGTCTTTTATGTCCCTTGCATACCCGCTTGCCATGGGTAAAATACCCGTGGAGGCAGGCAAGGGCCCTTAAGTGGCCGTTAAGTGGCCACTTAAGGGTCTTGATTGGCCTCGGGCGGGCGGGCCATTTCCCACCCCTCCCATCCCCTGCCTGACTGCCGTAAACTTGTCCAGAGGCGGAATCAGGGCAGGTAGACCTCCCGGAGCCTGCCGCTCAATTTTACGCTGCCCCCACACCACCATCCGACCCACTGGGGCTGCGTAAAATTCCGGACATTATGTCTTTCCTGTAATGTGGTGACCAGAACTGTACGCAATACTCCAGTTGTGGCCTAACCAGCATTTTATACAGTTCCAGCATTACATCCCTGCTTTTGAATTCTATACCTCGGCCAATAAAGGAAAGCATTCCATCTGCCTTCTTCACCACTTTATCTACCTGTCCTGCCACCTTCAGGGACCTTTGGACATGCACTCCAAGGTCTCTCACTTCTTCTACCACTCTCAATATCGTCCCATTTATTGTGTATTCCCTCGCTCTGTTTGCCCTCCCCAAATGCATTACCTCACACTTCTCCAGATTGAATTCCATTTGCCACTTTCCCGCCCACTCAACCAAACCATTGATATCATTCTGGAGTCTACAGCTATTCTTCACTATCAACTACATGGCCATTTTTTGTGTCATCAGCAAATTTCCCAATCATGCCTCCCACATTTAAGTCCAAATCATTAATATAGACCACAAACAGCAAGGGACCCAACACTGAGCCCTGTGGAATGCCACTGGAAACCGCCTTCCATTCGCAAAAACATCTGTCAACAATTACCCTTTGTTTCCGGTCACTGAACCAATTTTGGATCCAACTCACCATATTCCCTTGTATCCCATGGGCTCTTACTTTTCTGACCAGTCTGCCATATGGGACCTTGTCAAATGCCTTACTAAACTCCATGTAGACAACATCCACTGCACTACCCTTATCAATCCTCCTTGTTACTTCCTCAAAAAATTCAAATAAGTTAGTAAGACATGACCTTCCCTTAACAAATCCATGCTGACTATCCCTGATTAATCCGTGCCTTTCTCAGTGACAGTTTATCCTATCTCTCAGAATTGATCCTAATAATTTGCCCACCACTGAGGTCAGACTGACCGGCCTATAATTATTTGGTCTATCCCTCGCACCCTTTTTAAACAATGGTACAACGTTCACAGACCTCCAATCCTCTGGTGCATCACCTGTATCTAGTGAGGATTTGAAGGTGATCCTCAGAGCATCTGCTATTTCCTCCCTGGCCTCCTTTAACAACCTGGGATACAATCCACCCAGCCCTGGTGATTTATCCACTTTCAAGTATGTCAGACCCTCTCATAGACCTTCCTCTCTCATTATACTTATCGTATCTAATACTCCTCCTCTTTAACTACTATGTCTGCATCATCCCTCTTTTTTGTGAGGACAGAGACAAAAAACTCATTAAGAACTCTGCCAACATCTTCTGCATCCAAGTATAAGTTCCCTTGTACATCTCTGATAGGCCCTACCCTTTCCTTAGTTATCCTCTTGCTCTTAATGTACTGATAAAACATCTTTGGGTTTTCCTTGATTTTACCTGCCAATATGTTTTCATGTCCTCTCTTTGCTTTCCTAATTTCCTTTTTTACTTCACCCCTGCACTTTCTATACTCCTCTAGGCTTTCTAAAGTTTTTTGTGACTATCATCAGTTTTCTTTTTCTGCGTTATCTTACCCTGTATGCTTCCAGATAACAGTGGGCTCTAGATTTGGCAGTACCACCCTTTTTCTTTGTGGGGACATGTCTACACTGTGACCGCAGAATCTCGCTTTTGAAAGCCTCCCATTGGTTTGCCACTGATTTTCCTTCAAGTAGCTGTTTCCAGTCCACTTTCGCCAAATCACTTATCAGCTTTGTAAAATTTGCCCTCCCCCAATTTAGAACTTTTACTCCTGTTCTAGCTTTGTGCTTTTCCTAATAATTCTCAATCTAACTGTATTATGGTCACTATCTCCAAAATGGTCACCCACTGCTACTTCATTCACTTGCTCAGCTTTATTTCCTAAGACTAAATCTAGAATGGTGCCCCGTCTCATTGGGCTTGTTACGTGCTGGCTAAAAAAGTTTTCTTGAATGCAGTTCAAGAATTTTGTGCCCACTGTGCCCTTCACACTGTTTGTATCCCAGTTGATATTAGGGTAGTTGAAATTCCCAACTATTACTGCCGTATTGGTTTTGCACTCAGAAATGTGCCTACATATTTGTTCTTCTATCTCCCTCTCACTATTTGGGGGTCTATAGTACACTCCTAGTAGTGTGGCTGCCCCTTTTGTATTTCTGAGCTCAACCCATCTGGCCTCATTTGATGATTCATTTAGCATATCACCCCTCCTCACAGCTCTAATTGATTCTTTAACCAATCATGCCACACCCCCTCCTTTTTTATTCCCCCCCCCCCCATCCTGCCTAACAACCCTACATCCAGGGATGTTGAGCTGCAATTTCTGCCCCTCTTAAAACCAGATTTCCATTTTAGCAATATCATGCCGCCATGCGTCTATCTGTGTCCTCAACTCATCGGCTTTATTTGCTATACTCCTTGCATTTAAATGAATACCTTTTAACACTGCCAAATTCTTGTGCTGCACACTTATTAACCTTTGCTTCTTCTGTCTTTCAGAGTCATTTGCTAATTTTCTGCCTCCTGTTCCCTGCCCTGAATTTGTCCTATCTAAGACTACATTCAGGTTCCCATCCCCCTGCCAAACTGGTTTAAACCATCCCCAACAGCACTAGCAAACCTTCCTGCAAGGATATTTGTCCCAGTTCTGTTCAGGTATAAACAGTCCAGTTTGTCCAGCTTCCGCACAACCAGTCCCAATGGCCCAGAAATCTGAAGCCCTCCCTCCTGCATCATCTCTCCAGCCATGCATTCATCTGGTGTATTCTCCTATTTCTGTACTCACTAGCATGTGGCCTTGGGAGAAATCCAGAGATTACTACCTTTGAGGTCCTGCTTGCTAATCTCTTTCCTACTCTCTAAACTCAGCCTGCAGGACCTCATCCCTTTTTCTACCTATATCGTTGATACCAATGTGGACCACGACCTCTGGCTGTGCACACCTGCCCTCCAGAATACTCTGCAGCCACTCGGTGATATCCATGACCCTTGCATCAGAGAGGCAATATACCATCCTGGAATCATGTCTGTGATCACAGAAACACCTGTCTGTTCCCCTAACTATAGAATCCCCTACCACTATTGCTTTCCTGTCTTTTCTCCTCCCTCCCTGCACAGCTGAGCCACCCATGGTGCTTTGATCATAACTCTCGCTGCACTCTCCAGAGGAACCATCTCTCCCATCAGTATTCAGAATACCGGTTAGAAAGTGAGATGCTCTCTGGGGACTCCTGCACTACCTGCCTTGTCCTTCTTGTCTGTCTGGCAGTCACCCAGTTCCTCTCTGCCTGCACTCTCTTAAGCTCCGGGGTGACCACCTCCTGAAACATGCTAGCCACGTATCTCTCATCCTCGTGAATACATCTCAGTGACACCAGCTGCTCCTTGAGTTCCAATATTTGGCACTCAAGCTTTTGCATTTGGTGGCACTTTGGGTGACCACCAGGCAGAGTAGTAGGCGCAGGCAGGTAGTGCAGGAGTCCCCTGTGGCCATCCCCCTCTCAAACAGATATACCGCTTTGGATACTGTTGGCCTCCTAGGGGAAAGCAGCAACTGCCAAGTTCGTGGCACCAAGGATGGCTCTGCTGCACAGCAGGGGGAGGAAAAGGAGTGGAAGAGCCAAAGTGATAGGGGATTTTACTGTAAGGGGTACAGATAGGTGTTTCTGTGATGGCAAACATGGCTCCAGGATGGTATGTTGCCTCCCTGGTGTGAGGGTCAAGGATGTCACAAAGCGGCTGCAGGACATTCTGAAGGGGGATGGTGAGCAGTCAGAGATCGTGGTACATATTGGGTACCAACGACATAGGTAGAAAGAGGGATGAGGTCCTGCAATAAGAATTTAGGGAGCTAGGTAGCAGATTAAAAAGCAGGACCTCAAAGGTTGTAACCTCTAGATTACTCCCAGTGCCAGGTGCTAGTGAGTATAGGAACAGGAGGATAGAGCAGATGAATGCATGGCTGAGGAGATGGTGCAGGAGGGAGGGCTTTAGTTTCCTAGATCACTGGGTCTATTTCTGGCAAAGATGGGACCTGTAAAAGTTGGACGGGTTGCACCTGAACCGGAACAGTACCAACATCCTTGCTGGGAGGTTTGCTAGTGCTGTTGGGGGGGAGGAATGGGGGTTAAACTAATTTGGCAGGGGGATGGGATACAGAGTGGAGGTACAGTAGGGAGTGATGCACAGTCAAATATAGAAGAGAAATTGAGTCAGTCTGAAAGGCAGAACAAATATAGACCTGTGAAGGCACAGGCGAATAATGCAAGGCTGGATTGCAACTATTTTAATGCAAGGAGTCTTACTAGTAAGGCAGATGAATTGAGGGCATTGATTTGCACATGGGAATATGATATTATTGCTATCACAGAGACATGGTTGAGGGAGGGGCAGGACTGGCAACTCAATATTCCAGGATATAGAATCTTCAGGCATGACAGGGGAGGGGATAAAAGAGGAGGTGGCATTGCATTGTTGATCAAGGAGTCAATTACTGCAGTAAGGAGGGATGATATCTTTGAAGGTTCCTCAAATGAGGCCATATGGGTAGAACTTAAAAACAAAAAGGGGGCAATCACTTGGCTGGGTGTGTACTACAGGCCTCCAAACAGTCAGGAAGAGATAGAGGAGCAGATATGGAGGCAAATCTCAGAGAGGTGTAAAAATAATAGGGTAATAATAGTAGGGGATTTCAACTTCCCCAAATCAACTGCGATAGTCTTAGTGCAAAAGGCTTAAAGGGGGCAGAATTCTTAAAAAGCATACAGGACAGCTTTTTGAGCCAGTACGTAGAAAGTCCTGCACGAGAAGGGGCAGTATTGGACCTAATCCTAGGGAATGAAGCTGGACAAGTGGTAGAAGTATCAGTGGGTGAGCATTTCAGGGATAGTGACCATAACTCTGTAATATTTAAGGTAGTTATGGAAAAGGACAAAGGCGGGCCGGAAATAAAGGTAATGAATTGGGAGAAGGCCGATTTCAATATGATAAAACAGGATCTGACCAAAGTGGACTGGGAGCAGCTACTTGTAGGAAAGTCTACATCAGACCAGTGGGAGTCATTCAAAGAAAAAATAGTGACAGTTCAGAGCCAACATGTATCCATTAAGGTGAAGGGCAGGACCAACAAGTCCAGGGAATCCTGGATGTCAAGGGAAATAGAGGATTGGATAAGGAAAAAAAAGGAGCCTTATGGCAGATTCGGAGCACTGAAAATAGCGGAGGCATTAGAGGAGTACAGAAAGTGTAGGCGGGGGGGGTACTTAAAAAAGTAATTAGGAGAGTGAAGAGCAAGTGGATAACCAGGGAAAGAGTAGGGCCCATTAGGGACCAAAGTGGCAATCTATGTGTGGAGCCGGAGGACATCGGTGAGGTTTTAAATTATTACTTTTCATCTGTGTTCACTATGGAGAAGGACGATGTAGGTGTAGAGATCAGGGAGGGGGATTGTGATCTCCTTGAACAAATTAGCATTGAAAGGGAGGAAGTATTACCTGTTTTAGCAGGATTAAAAGAGGATGAATCCCCAGGCCCGGATGAGATGTATCCCAGGCTGTTACATGAGGCAAGGGAGGAGATAGCAGTGGCTCTGACACAAATTTTCAAATCCTCTCTGGCCACAGGAGAGGTACCAGAGGACTGGAGGACAGCAAATGTGGTACCATTATTCAAGAAGGGTAGCAGGGATAAACCAGGTAATTTCAGGCCGGTGAGTCTAACATCAGTGGTTGGGAAACTATTGGAAAAAATTCTGAGGGACAGGATTACTCTCCACTTGGAGAGGCAGGGAGTAATCAGGGATAGTCAGCATGGCTTTGTCAGTGGGAGATCGTGTCTAACTAACTTGATTGAATTTTTCGAGTGACTAGATGTGCAGATGAGGGTAAAGCAGTTGATGTAGTCTACATGGACTCCAGTAAGGTTTTTGATAAGGTCCCGCATGGGAGATTGGTTAAGAAGGTAAGACCCTATGGGATCCAGGGCAATTTGGCAAAGTGGATCCAAAATTGGCTTAGTTACAGGAGGCAGGAGGCAGAGAGTAATGGTCGAGGGCTGTTTTTGCGAGTGGAAGCCTGTGACCAGTGGTGTACCACAGAGATCAGTGTTGGAACCCTTGCTGTTTGCAGTGTACATTAATGATTTAGACGTGAATATAGGAGGTATGATAAGTAAGTTCGCAGATGACAAGAAAATTGGTGGTGTCGTAAATAGTGAGGAGGAATGCCTTAGATTACAGGACGATATAGATGGGCTGGTAAGATGGGCAGAGCAGTGGCAAATGGAATTTAATCCTGAGAAGTGTGAGGTGATGCATTTTGGGAGGACTAACAAGGCAAGGGAATATACAATGGATGGGAGGACCCTAGGAAGTACAGAAGGTCAGAGGGACCTTGGTGTACTTGTCCATAGATCAATGAAGGCAGCAGCACAGGTAGATAAGGTGATTAAGAAGGCATATGGGATACTTGCCTTTATTAGTCAAGGAATAGAATATAAGAGCAGGGAGGTTATGATGGACCTGTATAAAATGCCAGTTAGGTCACAGCTGGAGTACTGTGTACAGTTCTGGTCACCACATTATAGGAAGGATGTGATTGCACTGGAGAGGGTGCAGAGGAGATTCACCAGGATGTTGCCTGGGCTGGAGCATTTCAGCTAGAGCAGAGAAGGCTGAGGGGGTACATGATTGAGGTATACAAAATTATGAGGGGTATGGATAGGTTAGATAGGAAAAAGATTTTTCCCTTAGCAGAGGTGTCAATAACCAGGGGGCATATATTTAAGGTAAGGGGCAAGAGATTTAGAGAGGATTTGAGGAAAAAAATTTTCACCCAGAGGGTGGCTGGAATCTGGAATGCACTGCCTGAAGAGGTGGTTGAGGCAGGAATTCTTACAACATTTAAGAAGTATTTAGATGGGCACTTGAAATGCCATAGCATACAAGGCTACGGGCCAAGTGCTGGCAAATGGGATTAGAATAGTTAGGTGCTTGATGGCTGGCACATACACGATGGGTTAAAGGGCCTGTTTCTGTGCTGTATAACTCTATGATTCTATGACACATGTAGTTGTTCGGGACATGGGTAGGGTCCTGGAGTCCCCACATGGCAAAGGATGCGCATTCGATGGGTGTGAGCAGTCCTACCATGCCTCGAATTATTTATTTACTTCACTAAAATTGGAAGTTAAATAAATACAATAAAATGGTTAGAAATAGAACAAACAAAATGAGTAACCACCTACCGACTACTAGTATTTTAGCTTCTACTTTGTAGGTAGGCTTAAATGTTCGAGAAAATATAAAAATCAGCAGAAAAAAGAAAATAGGAAAGTAAGAAAATACCCACCAGATAATCACCGACTAGCTCCCTGTGCCTTGCCGCACTCTCTCCCCTCTTGGACTGTTTGTAGTTCCAAAGTCTCACCTACCTGCTTCCCTGTGATGTCATATTTACCAAAACTAATCTCCCTTACCACTGTTAATATACCCTACCAATACTAAAATGTTACCAATAGTAGTAATAAACCTTACTGCTTTAAAATAAAACAGAACAGTAAACTCACCAGTTTTTCCCTTCTGCTTATGTGCCTTAATTAATTCTAAGGTAGTTACATAAATTTTAATTTTGTTTTTTCTAATTTGTAGCTATTTACACACACACCCTAACAGTCGTGTACTAACCTAGCTATTTACAGAGACCCTGAACAGCAGTTACTCACCAACCAATCACCTTACAGCTTTCCTGTGATGTCACTGTTTGGATATTTTTCCAAACTCAGCCAATGCGTGCCGACTCCTGAAGAGCTGCTCCCTCGCAGGTCCTGTTCCAGCCCTCTCAGCTCCTGAAGATACGTGCAGGCCCCGAGCCTGATGTTGTATTTATTCTCTCCCGGGTCTAGCTACTTCATCACAGGTCCGGTTCCAGCCCTCTCAGCTCCTGAAAGTAAGTGTTCCAATTGTTGAACTCAGTATTGATTCCGAAGGGCTGTAAAGTGCCTAATCAAAATATGAGACGCTGTTCCTCGAGCTTTGGTTGAGCTTCATTGGAACACTACAAGAGGCCAAAGATAGCGAGGTTAACAATTTCAGCCTATAACCTCTGCCCCCATTTTGTTCCTTTTGCAGGTTTTGGTTTTACTGTTATTTTTGCTTGGACGGCAGCTGCTTGTCATTCTGCCTCGGGACACATCTTTTGTTTTTTAACTCGTTCTATTACCAGTCCCTTGGGTCTTGCACCATCAATTCTTTTGTCATTTAATTTCTCCTGCCTGCCACTCTCCCCCATCTCAGAGCTTCCCTTTTGCTTTTTTCCACCCTCTCCCATTTCACTTGCATAAAACCTATTGCATTTCAACATCAACCTCTCTACATAGCATTTTTTGATTTGACAAAGGTCTTCGACTCTGTAAATCGTGAAGTACTCTGGAAGATTCTGTTGAAGTCCTCCAAATGGATGTCCTCCAAAATTCATCACCATCCTTTGCCTGCTTCAGAATGATATGGGAGCAGTGATCCTTAGCAATGGATCCATTACACACTCCTTTGAGGTTAAGACAGGAGTCAAACAAGGTTGTGCCATCACTCCAACTCTTCTTTCAATCATCCTAGCAGCCATGCTCCGTCTGACTAGAGATGAGCTGCCTGGAGTACAGCTTATTTAATGAGATAAACTATTTAATCTCAGATGACTCCAATCAAAAACTAAGACCACTCCGACTTCAGTCATTGAGCTCAATACATGCATCGGGAAAACAGCTACCACCTTTGGCTGACTTGCAAAACGCATATGGGATAACACCAAGCTGACCCTTAGGACCAAGCTGATGGTTGATAAGGCCTGTGTTCTCAGCATCTTGCTGTATGGCTGTGAAACATGGACAACTTACAGCTACCAGGAAAAGAAGCTCAATAACTTCCATCTTCGTTGTCTGTGGCACATTATGGGTATAACCTGGCAGGACAAAATCACAAATGCAGCAGTCCTTGCAAGGGCAGAGCCCCCAAATGTGTTGGCACTAATCAAACAAAGGTGGCTTTGGTGAATTGGACACGGAGGATGATCGCATACCCAAACACCTTCTGTACGGTGAAGTAGCCGGGGCCAGATGACCAGTGGGGCACCTAAAGCTCTGCTTCAAGGATGCTTGCAAGGGTGACACGAAAGCCCTAAATGTTAACTATCGCACCTGGGAATCACTAGTTGGTGAAAGAGGGAAATGGTGACAGATTCTGTGGACTGGTGTGTACTACCACGATGACCAGTTGCTACAGCAGCTTGGCAACAGTATTCAATGCCGAAAACAGCAACTCACAGCGTCACTTGGCAGCTTCACGTGTAGCACTTGTGGCAGAACCTGCCTCTCAATGATTGGCTTTCACAGCCATCAACAAAGATGCACCAAGAGAAGACATCTCACCTAAATGGATTGTTGCTGCATGTCCATCATCTTTCATAGATGGAAGGATGCCAACCAGGGGTACAATCCCAGTGCAGTGCCTAATGAAGCTGATGGCTGGCCCACAGTTTTAGTGAGGATCCGGACGGAACATTCCTGCTTTTCCCAGTTCCACAATAAGGTAAGAAAAAAGTTTTTTAAACTTTGTTTTGGAAAGGCTGCCTGCAATGGCCCCTTTACAAAGCACTGGTTTGGTTTCCAAGCACCTGAGAACCCTGATCACAGCATGCACAATGCATGGTGCAGTCAGTTGCAAGTTAAGTTTGGAAGTGGGTCCTGACAAAAGCATCAAACCCCCTATTTGCACATGTAAAGGACCTAACATCTGTTCAAGGTGCAGACCCTGGATGCCAATATCGGAGCCTTCACCATGATGCACATCTAGCACAAAATGTGTGTGCATGTGTTGCCTACCATATTGAATGTAAAATGCATGTGGTGCCAACAAAGTTCTAAGCTGTGGTAGGTATGCCCTTTAATTAATTCAATTTTGGTGGAATGTTATGTCCACACTTAATGGAACAAATAGCAGTGTTTTAACACACTGAAGCATACAGCCCTGTGTCTTATTTTAAGCTTGTCTCTGCACATCAACCACGACTCTAAAGTTGTTAATCTTTGAAATTCACTCCAACATTTGCTGATCTATATTAAAATCATGTTTTATTTGCCCCATTATATAAAATCACACATTTGAAAAAAGAATACAAAAAGATGAAGCTTTGAACTGGTAAAATGATTTTTATGGTCTTACGCAATGTTACCGTTCTCACCATGAATATTTTCAAACAATTTAGAACTGGTGTAGACATGTTTATACGCAGTGGCTAATTGGTATATTTTTCTCTTCCGGAACCAATTTATATGTAAAGTTTCTGAACAAAGTACCTTAAGCTGGAGATCATTTCAGGATCATTACCAGCAATGATTATCTTTTAAGTAAAGAAGATGTTGACCTTTGTTATCCTATCTCTAGAACAAAGCCTATTGTTTTCAAATTCCAGTCAGCCTTCTTAATAAATAGTGAATTGAATCTCTTCCTTTCATATTCTTATAACTGAATATGCCTGCCATTTTGAAGTAATTTGGATGGTAGAATGGTTGCATGAATTGGCCAGTTATTTTCACAAATCCATTTAGTTGCAGACCTATTAAATATGTATGTAAAAATTAGTAAGCAATATTTAACTGTCATTCACAATATTCCTAAAATACTGTTCAAGTTGAACAAAAATTTTTTTTTACTGCAGTGGATATTCACAGCAATAGACTGTTTCAATCACACTACCTATAACGCAGAAATTTACTTTTAAAATATCCATGTGTCACTATTATACAAGCATGGTAATAGAAAATGTCAATAGCAGTGCACAATAGCAGAGTCTGGAAATTATGGGCTGAATTTTACTAGCCCCCCAGTGTCGGGGATCATGGCGGGGCGCAGGGGCCTGGAAAACTCTTCCAGGAGAGGCCCACCGTGACCCCCGATGCTCTCGGTGCAGCCCACCTGCCACTCAGCAGGGGGCCTTCATTTCAATTTGTTAATGAAGATTAATGCATGCAAATCAACTTACCTGGTCCCGATACCATCCCATGACGACATTCCGACCGTTGGCCGGAACTCCCGCGCTTTCGGATGTCCGCACCAACATCCGAAGCTTAACACTGGTGGGAAGGGGCGAGCAGTGAAATTCTCAGGGCGGGCGGGCGGGGATGCGGGGAGTGGTGATATCTGATTCAATTGGCTGACGGGATGGTGGGAAAGGGTTGAAGGGCAAAGAGTGCAAAGTTTGGCGTTGAATGGTCGGGACCGGCAAAAATGGTTTTTCGGGGGTGTGAGGAAAATAAATGTATTGTTTCATCATTGCGGGGGTGGAAAAGGCGCTTTGATGTGTAATGAAATGATTTTATTGAAATAAAAGGTGATAGTAGCTTTAAAAATGCAAATAATCTGTCAGGACTTGAAGCCCTTTAAAAATGGCATCGGCGCCTGCGCAGTGGCGCCAGACGCCTTTGCTGAGGATGGAGCAGCCGCCCCCTCGACGTCATTGGGGGCAGCCGCTCCCCTCCTCCATTTAAATGAGCCGTTGTGCAAAATATTGAGGGGGCTAAGTGACAGATTACATACTTTCAGAGATTGCACACATAAAAATAATTCTCTGGAATAACAAGTTTACAGTTTGTTTAAGTAGAACTTCAATCAACTCCATATGAGAAAGATCAGACACCTCTGTCCATCAATAAAATAGATTTTTTATGTACTTTGTGTTCAGGTATGTTTGTACATTTTTCTGATTATGTTTCATAATATTCTATTCAGAATTAAGAATGCAGACATTATATATTATAGCATGCATGTGGGTCATTTGGACCATGCTCGTGTTCAATTAAATTCTTCTTCTTTCTTTTGGGCCTCCTTATCTCGAGAGACAATGGATACGCGCCTGGAGGTCTCCCCTTGCGCCTCTGTCTTTTTTCCTGCCAACTACTAAGTCTCTTCGACTCGCCACAATTTAGCCCTGTCTTTATGGCTGCCCGCCAGCTCTGGCGAATGCTGGCAACTGACTCCCACGACTTGTGATCAATGTCACACGATTAGTGTATCATTAAATACTATGTTATTTATATGGACTTCCAGAAGGTATTTCTACTATTCCTACAATGTGTACAGGATTCCTTTCTAACCCACAATATGTAAAAATGCCAAAAAGGAAAGATTTGTGATTGGCTCTGTTACTGGGAAATGAACCAGAGCAGATAAGAGAAGTAAATGTTGCAGAATCTAGGCAATAGTGACCATAATATAATATGCTTTATGATCATAATAGAGAAAGACATAAGTATGATGAAAACCAGGTTAATAGATTGGGGAAAAGCTGATTTTGAGGGGCTGAGACTAGAACTTGGGAGAATAAAATGGGCAAAAATATTGGCAAACAATGATGTAGAACAACAATGGGAAACAATTAAAATGGTGTTCAACAGAGTGCAGGAAAAATATATTCCACTCAAAGGAAAGAACAAAATAAATATTAGCAAAATTCCATGGATAAATAAAGACATAAAGGAACAATTGAAACTGAAGAAAGATGTTACATTAAGTACATTGACAGCAGAGGAATGCATGATAAGAGTGAATTTGAAGAGATTAGGAGGCAAGTCAAAGAAAAGCAATTGGGAATAAAGAGGAACTATGAAATTAAATTATCAAGGAACATAAAGAAAAATAGTAAAATATTTTACAGGCACATCAATAAAAGGAAGGCTGGGATGAGAATAGGACCATTCAGGGATAAACGGGATAATACCACAGATAACAATACAGAGATGGGAGAAA